>NC_092863.1:81732815-81800051 GCF_032062135.1 Pyxicephalus adspersus | reverse complement strand
TATATATATATATATATATATATATATATATATATATATATATATATATATATATATATAAAATTTATGCACACACACTCCTTTGGCCTCAACAGGCTTGTTTACATCATAGCACACTTGCTGTGGAGGGATAATAGCACTGTGTTGTGTTGCTGCACATTGTAATGTGTTTGTGTTGTGAGCTGTCCTTGTATTGCCACCCAAAACAGGTGGTTTGAATAAGCCCCAACAAATTGGGAATACACCCTGTGGCTCGTTAAGAATTGTCACGCAAAATACTATGTCACTATGATGTTCCCTATGCTTTACAAAGTTGATAACATAATAAATGTAGCTCTGGACAAAAAAGTATAGTATAACCCTGTTTGTCTCAAATAGAAAAACCTAACTAATAAAGTAGCTAACTATGTATTTTAGTCCAAACCTGGGGAACAGGTGAAGATGTGAGTGTTTTATAGGCTTGTAACTGCTTATTACTAGTTATATGACCAATCCAAAATCAGACCAAGCTCAGATATGCACCTTATAATGTCTGTAATAAAAATATTTTTGGCCACCAACTGGAGGAAAATCTAGATGGAGAAAAAAGATGTCTTGTGTGGGTGAACAAATTCTGCCATATTTTAGATGTGTTCTGCTTGTGTTTTGGGATCAATTCCATTGATTGATGCATTAATTTTCAATTTAGCTCCTTTATTTTTTTTTGTATTATTTCTAAGCTGTATTAGCTTGTTTCAAACTTCAAATGAGCTAGGAACACATATCAACGTACACAGGCACATATTTTGTTAAATGTATGTAGGTAATACTGACAGTTCTTACATTAGGCACCAAAAAGACACTTAAAAATGAAGCTTAAATATACACGAACATTTTTTCTGAGCTTGGTAATGTTTAGAGACCCTACTGATAGCACAGTAGGTGCATCCCTCCATTAAACTGTAAATTATGTTTTTGCTTTGTTCATCATTCCTTCCTTTGCACTAAGCAACTTTCAGCTTGCCCATAAATACGTTTTAAATATGGCATGCATTACACATATGCACTACCGTATACTTAGTATTGTTACATGGGTATTATTTTTTCTTTGTTCCCTTTAATACTGTGGAAGATAGCGATTTATCCTTTAATTATTCTGCCAAGTTCTTCTGTAATTTAAAGCTTTATCAGTCTAAATCATGACCAAAACAAATGTTAATCTTGGTGCCATACATTGCACATGACTTAATTTCTTTTAGCCTCCTGGCTACAGAAATTTGGCTTTGATGTTTCATAATGTAAAAAATGTTACATTTCCTGTAATATTTGTATGCCAAGGACTCAAACTGGCATTGATATTTTTGCTGTCATTTTTTTAAGGTGCGTACAAGATAGAATAATGACAATGAGCAGATGTTTTCTTTTATGCTATACGATAAAACATAAACATAAAATTGTCTCCATGCAGTGATACAAAGTTACATAATTAGAAATATTTGGTGTACCTTTCATTCAGAATGTTATTCTTAACATAAGTAAATATTATATATTTAACTGTTGTATGTCGATGCACTTAAATAACAACTAATCTGTAATGTTTGCAGCTTTAGAGGTCAGTGAGATGGTTTAAAAACACTCCTGTCACTATGATGGGGGTCACTTGTTAACCTTACTGACCGGTGTCTGGGCTGCAGTAACATTACGCTCTTGCAAGCTCTCTGTATGATACTATTCCAGACTTATGGCAGTGTGGCTTGTCTCTTGCTGGCCACTGTAGTTTCTCCCTAAGACCTTTACATCAGCACTTTCTACAGAGAATAACATTTAGTGTAGGGGGAACTGTATTTCAACTTTATAGTTATCAATTAACTGAAAAGGTCTCTGCAAAGAGATCATTTTGGTCAATTATTATAAATCTATACAATAGATTAGAAAATAGTGTTCAATGGTTCAGACTATTACAGGCAGCTTAGAATAAGGTTTGTCAATCTGGTAAGAGACCTAAGAGACAGAATACCCCTGTCCTTGCTATGCTGCCCAGTGAGGGGTGCCTAGATACCAAAATTGGCTGAACAGAGTGTTTGGCAGGAAAACCAGTCAACCTGTATTTCAAATATTCTGTCTACTTGTAATCTATGTAATGACATAATCTGTTTGCATTGAGGTAAACTATACCTTACTGAGTATAACTTCATTCTTGGCATACCATGGGCATCTATCCACCTATCGTATTCACTCTCTGAGTGGGTTTCATATGATTTCCATTACACGGAATTGCAGTGTTCTCCCCAGCCCTTTTAGCTGGGTGCACCGCCCAGCACTTTTCAGTAACCACCCGGCTGTTTTTGGGTGGTTACTGAAAACTTGTGTCACAATACAGGGCTACCACCCACCTATTGCTTCCTTCCACCCAGCTTAAAAACATTTCTAGGGAGAATACTGAATTGGCTTTAGTTTAATGTTCTGATGGTGTTCTTCTTAGTGGTTTTTGAATAGTCATGAACATCTGGTGCGAACAGTGTTACATACATTCATGCTTGGTTTACCTGGAAACCTAAAATGCTTATAAGTTGGCCATCTTGCAACATCTGGTAAGCAGACTTGTACGCTTAGTGACAAACTGATACAATTTGTTCTCCAATGTTCACATTACTTACATTGCTTACATGCTGAAGTATAACAGCCACAAAAGTTGGAGGAAAGGGGGAATCTTAAAAGGGACAGTCTGACTCAGACTTTTATGCAATATCTAATTTATCGCAGAAATTGCTGCAGTTTTTGATGGATGTGCAACATGAGCGACTGGCATCCTACACAGCTGACTGCACTTTTTGTATGGTTTAAAGAAAACCTATCCAGGGATAATAAAGAAGCAACTTTTGCTTTGCTCTTCCTCTGAAAATGAGAGTTGTCTGCCTGTCACATTGCCCATCCTCCTTCAAAACAGTGAATTACTGGCCCAGAATAAGTAAGGTAATGGATTCTTACTTCACTGGCAACTAGCATTTTCTGGTATGAAGAGTTTTCCTTAAATTAAAGTACTGTTTACAGTAGAGAAAGAAAATAACAAATCCTTCAGTTGCCAAAGAGGGAAACATTGGCCTATATAGGATATATATGAATGAATGAGGAGTTTCAGTTAGGCCAATGGTGCCTCAAAACAGGCTGTATAATGAGATTTTGGACTCAACTTGGACCCACTGCTTTCTAGCTATTTTGATTCCCTAGTTTTGGTTCTATTGCAATTTTATCTTTATTTATCTTTTAAGTTGAAACTGATGCCACTTGTAAAAAAAAAAAAAAAAAAGTTAAAATTTTTAAAAAATTGTAAAAATGACCCGTGGGTCAGAACATAAGAATATATTTGTTAGCTTAAAAAAATGTGCCTATTTTAAGGCTGTGCTTAATACCAGATTTCAACAAAAAGGTGTTGATTCTGCAGGTGAAATCTGTAATAGCAGATCTCGCATTTTCCACATTCCTCCTTGACATTTATTTTCTCTGGAGTGACTCTGACTCTGGAATTACAACTTATTTTAGGTAAAGGGCAAGGAGCTGCTTGCTTACAAAACATATCAAATGGAGTGCATACACACAATAATCAAACCAGACAAGCCACACACACAATGAATGAACACAAAAATACCTGCCTTTACAAAGTCCATAGTCATGTCACTAGCTGTCCCTCAAAGGGGCTTACAAGCTAATACCTAAGTCATATGTGTAATAGTCTAAGGCAATTTTTTGAGTGGGAAGCCAATTAACCTAACTGCAACTGTTTTTGGAATGTTGGAGGAAACCAGAGTACCCGGAGGAAACTCATGCTGATAGTGTCCTGGCTAAGATTCAAACCTAGGACCCAGTGCTGCAAAAGCCAGAGTACTAACCTCTGAGCCACCGTGCTGCCCAACCAATTTCACTTAATTTTCTTTATAGGAGTTGCTGCATGCCCAACATACAAGACCAAAATTCCTACTAGAAAATGAACTTGGGATGTCCATATTTTAGGCTGTAGAGCCATATAAACATAGATATCAAAGGTGGCTGAAAATAAGGCAGATTTTGAGTTTGTGTGTATGTTATTATTCATATTACTACAAGGCATTTTTATTTTTCTAAAATAAATCCTTTTTGGCTAGGCTAGTTGGCAAATATGCCTCCAAAGAATGCCAGTTTACTATTTGAATTTTATTTTCTTATATATTGGCGGTATATTTACTTTTGTTGGCACTAAACCTCAGTGACTTTGGCATGAAGAATGTTAATCATTTAATCTTAGTTATTCCTGCTCCCCCCCTCCCCAACTCCCTAGTTCTACTTCGATATAGCTGTGATAGTCCATCCTCCCTACCTCTGTTTTATCTAAAACCCTCCTTTGGCTTAGAAAACCCAGCATGAGAACCATATAAAATGGCAGTTGTCAACATCAACAACATAAGATAATGATATTATGAGTTTATGAGACAGAAATGTGTTTGCATTTTAGATATTTTAATCTCGGCATATATTTAGATATTTTGCCTTATATTTTTGCCTAATGTAAGATGGCAAACTAATAAAAACTTATTTTATTAAAAAACATTTTTTTATTTTTTTAAGCTGAAAGATCAGTGGCCAATAGCGCTCTGGAAGAATATCTTAAGGAGAAGGAAAAATATCAAGACTGCAAGAAGAAGAATGCAGTGAAAGGCTCATCCAGAGAACAACAGGTGAATTAATAATAACATGTATTAACAAATAATTTCCTTTTAAAGTTATCCTTCTCATCTTAATAAAATGAAGGCATCCTAAAAATGTAAGATTCAAAAGTAACAACTGAAAGGCATTAAAGCATATGCTTGGATTAAAAAAAAAAAGCATAATGGGTACAATTTTGGAACACATGTGCACATATCCAGTACAGTGGCGAGCCTTCCCACTTCCCACATATACCAACCAATAGGAATGCTCCCCACAGTATATCTTTAGAGCAGAATTAAGTATTTAAAAGTTTGTGCGACTGTTTCTCTTGACTGATGGTTGTGGCCAGTAATGCAATCCCCACATCCTGCTGTGAATAGCTCAGAGCGCTACCCCTTACAGAAAAAAAGGGGGCAAAAATTTAACAGCAGTAAAGCTCAATAACAAGACAGATGAGAAAATGAGTTAAAAAGACTTCAAAACCATACAAAATTTCACTGAACTTCATGGAATGGTATGCATGTATATTTTCTGTATGTTTGTAAACATTACCTCTTGTCCCATTGTCTTATCCCCAAAACCACAATGCTGAATTTAAATTTAGAAGCACCTACTATATGACCTTTCTTGGATTAACCCCAAAAACTAAGGTATATATTGTGTAATGATTTGACATTAGGATGTGAACATCAGTATGGAAACACTGAGATGATTCTAGACAATGGCTTGTGTTCAGGGTAAATTCCATATACTGTATACAAACAAGACAAATGTCTGTAATATCTAATATGTTTGTTTTAATCTCTTTATATATATTTGAGATGATGGGATGAGTTTCATATAATTGTATAGTATGTAATTGTGAAGTATGCCAGTGTGTGTGTGTTTTTATTTTACATTATTTAAAGGAATCCCCGAATCATTAATTATTGAACCTAAGCATTCAGCTGATATTGACAATATATGACAAATGTATTTTTATTAGATCTTAGAGACAAGGATGTGTTTACATTTCAGACACTTGCTCTTCTGGACCGGTTTAAATCGAAGCTCAATCAGGCAATTTCTGAAACACCCGAAGCAGATGTAAGATCTGACACAGAAGAAGACAATGACAAAGGATGGTAGGTGTTGCCTTGTTAATCCCTGATCACTGTAATTTATCTGAAGCACTTATCATGTAGTAAGAGCACTTCTGATTGGTGCACTTTTTGGGTATCAGAGGAGGGGGGCACGTCAGACCACGGACGCTGCTTTTTATGAGACAGACACTGTCCAACTCTAATTAGATGCTGCACATGGTTGTTTAAACCTTGCTGCAACATCTATCTGTTCAATAAAGAGTAAAAATATATTAGGTTTGTTACTGCATAGCACTGCCTGTCTGCATTACAGTCATTTGTGAGGGTTAATTTGGCCTTCGTTTAGTTATATTATTTTTCCAATGCTTACAAGGGGTATGTTGTCAAACTAAGTGCTTTTTATGGAGTCTGTAGTGATTCTGGGGCACCTGTTCTGAATCCCTCTAGTGGGGGGGGGGGGCAGGGTCATCATCACTATGCAACTTATTAGGATTCCTTTTTAAAGAGATAAAAGAAGAAACCGGGCAACTGTGTATTGACAAAGGTAACAGGTTCACTTTACAGCATTCAAATACAGTTCCTTTTATGAACCTAATGTAGAGTTTAAATAATGCCGGTTACCTTCCTTGACCTCAAATGTCTTCTCTTTCTAGCATTTCGCTGTTTGGACCCTCAGTGGTTATTTTTCATGGTACATTGCCTCATATTAGATGTAAGAACATAGGAAGTGTGCCTAGTTTTTGAATATTTATTTTCCCTGGTGTCTGCAAAAGAATGTGCTGGAACTTTGTTATGTTGTGCACAGCCTCCAGGGGAACCACTTTTCAAGACACATTTCAGCACACTGCGGTAGTGCTAATTAAAGGTAAACTTGATTGGTTAAGTATGCAGAAATCAGAGACGTTTTGGATTCCCAGCCTTTTGGTAGCAACTGAAAAATGTGCCTGGACATTGTGGAGACTGCATAACAAGGTATTAGTGTACCATGTACAGTTGATATTGTTTTGAACGGCATCAGACCATTTCAGAAGTTTAGATTTTGTATTTTAATAGCACTTCCTGCGATTGTCAATTTAAAGGTAGTATTGTACATTGCCAAAACCAAAGGTCCGAAATGACCTTTTAGAATTTGGCAGCAGAAGCATATACTGTCGCAATGTTTTTTTTTTTTTAAAGGAGTTGGACAAAAGCAAGGAAGGGCTGTAAGGTAGTTCAGTGATGTTTAATGATAATATTGAGATACAGTGTGTTCTGGAGTGAGGTTTATGTTTCAATGATTTTTACTGATTTTTCACTTTTTTTCGAATAACCAGTACAAAAATACAAAACAATAAAATACACAAAACACACATAACAGTGGGGGTCACATAAGACAAGTTATGTCCGGACTCCATACAATTCAATTCCAGAAACATGTTACACTAATTAGGTACAGTACCCTGGAGACCACTTTGAACCTGTTTTGTAAAATTTGCAAAGCTTGAGATTGACTTGGAGCTTTACTGTGTGACTTGCTGCTGGGTTGAGCACTTTCACAGTATGAGATTTTTAGCAACACATACCTTCTCGTCTATTGATCTCGACATTTTATTTAGTGGTAAAGGACCTGTGTGTGTCCATATTAACCTCCCTGGCGGTATTCCTGAGTGTGGCTCGGGGTTAATTTTCAGTACCAAAAGCGGTAACCCCGATCCACACTTGGGGTGGAATTGCCAGAGAGTTTCAAAAGCTTACCTGGTAAGCAGTGCCCACAGCGTCCTCCAGCGGTGCCTGGCATTTTCTTCCCCTGGAGATGCTGGCCGGGCATCTGTGTAACCTGGGGATGCACGGCCGGCATCTGCGTGCGAGCGTGTGGCTGGGAGGTGGGAAATTTAAAATACTAAGTATTTTTAAATGTACCGCTTTTACATTTAAAAATACTTAATATTCATACCGTCAGGGAAGTTAATATATGTTTAAAGAACTAATGGAGAACTTACATGCAAAATTAAAATGACCTGTGTACTTGGAAAACCAACAGCTAGCACTGAAATTAGTAATTACATCCATTTATTTAACAATCCGTCTTTTATGGAAGAACTACAAAAAAAATAAGCATGGCTGCTAATGATTAGCATGTCAGAACAGCAAAAAAAAAGTATATATATTTATTATAATGTTATTTTATTATCTTATGTTGTCTGTTTACGGAGTACATATTATTCCCTTTCATTGCTTAGCAAGGATGTAAAAAATGTTAAGAGTAAGTCATTCCGAACGGTTGTGTGATGTCAAAAATGCTAAATTTTCCCCCTGGATTCGCATTTATTTATTTATTTTTTTTGTTTGTTTAAAAGCTAAAGCAACAAGTTCCCCCCACTGGAATTCCTGTCTCTATTGCCACAGAATTTGAGCTTCTTCTACCACATTGTTCCTAATGCAAGATACATATAAAATCCAATTAAGACTTCCTTCCTATACCAGGTCTACATACTAAAGACCAAAAATCACAAAGTGAGGTATAAGATTCCATCTTTGAAAACATATGAACAGGGCTTTTTAATACGTTGTATAACATTTGAAAACATTCTGATTATCCTTTTACATTTTTTGTTTTTAACAATTTTTCTATAAATTTCAATTTTTATGGTTTTTAAAAACCCATTTAGACCCAGTTCTTCAGTGCTTTGAATTTTGTGATTTATACAGCAATTTTATGATTTATACTAGCAATGTTCAGGTGATCCATACATGCCAGGTAAGACTGTGGAACAACTTCATCCAGAAAACTGGGTAATGAATCTAGATGCTTGTGGCTAGTAGCTGATGTGCAGACAGGTACATGTTATCACACCTAAAGGATTGCCACTAAATTCCAGTGAAAGTAACTATGTCCTTCCTGGCAGTCCTTACTCATTTCAAGGGAGGGCCAATATGTGCTCTATCTTCTCCCAAATCTGTTAATGGCACTTCCTTTACAACACAGTCTGGTAATGATTATCAAACACCACACACAATGTTTACAAAAGACTTGAGTTTCTCTCTGTTTTGCATAAATAAACAACAGAGCCCTGGATAAAAAAAATTGTGGGGGCAAAATTCCTATTGTGACAAATGCGAAAAGCACAACTCAGAAACACATAAAGTTATTTTCAGTGATTATGTATTAAAAGGAAAATAGATTATCAGTGACAGGTTTTATAAGCGTGTGTAGCAAGGACACAATTCTTCTTATCAAATTATCCACTAAGGTACACAAAAACAGCTTAATACTTTGAAATATATCCATCTGCAGGGAGATGGGCGCTAGCAGTTGTACTAGGTAAAAAAAAAAAAACTTTTGTCAAGTTCACATACTTCAGACTGGGAAACTTGATCTCTGAGAGCAGCCTACCCTTACACCTCATAGTCAGGAGTCTCTGATGGTGATGACAGGAGACTCTGGACTCAGAGTGGCAAAACTGTCTGACTTAAATGGTTGGCTGCAGCAGACCTGTATAAGACACTTCACCCATGCCAAGGACATCTGGAACTTGGAGACTGCTGGTAATGATAGGACAGATTGCCAGATGGTCAGGCAAGCTAAGGTCAGGAACTGTGATTTGGGCAGTTATGCAAGGCAAGCTGAGGTTAGCAGGATATGAGGCTGCTGGATGGTCAGGACAGGTGAGGTCAGCAAGACAGAATCCAGCAACAGGATGGCCAGGCAAGTCAATGTCAGCAACAGAGAATCAGACAACAGGATGATCAGGCAATTCAAGGTCAGCAATAGAGTAGCAGGCAGTAGGGAGGTCTGGCAAGCACAAAGGGTCTGATTTAATAAAGCTCTCCAAGACTCGAAAAGTTACACTTTCATTAGTGAAGCTGGTTGATCAAGCAAACCTGGAATGTATCTGGTCCAGGATTGAAAACATTTGATAACAAATTACTTTTAAGAAATCGATTCCAGGTTTGCTAGATCACCTATCTTCATTGGTGAAAGTGTATCCTCTCCAGCTTTGGAGAGCTTTATTAAATCAGCTCCAAAGAGTCCAGAAAAACAAATCAAACAGGGGTTTGGGGAGCTTAATTTGAAGATATGTCATCAATGGGCCATGCTTTTTTAGGATTGTGGAGCTTTAGCAAGGGAATACCCTATCATACTTCAAAAAATCTCCTCCTGACATGAATAAAAACTGCAGAGATTCCAACCCTTATATTTTGTATCCATACCTAGTAAAAAAAAATTCCTGGAATTCCTCTTTATGGCCATCTTCAGTCTTCTCCTTCTGTCTTCTTCTTGTCATCTTGGCACGTCACCCGATCTCGCCGCAGGTGCAAGATCGGGTGACGTACTCCCTGTAAAGGGGGAAAAAAAGAGCCGATCCAACCGCGCCTGCGTGAGATCGGTATCTCTTTCCCTTAGAAAAAATGCACCTTTTGCGCATGTCTGAGATTAGGGCATGCACAAAAGAAGCACCCAGGGTCTCCTGGGAGCTTCGGCGATCAAGACTGAAAGGAGAGGTGCTGCACCCTTTTTTAAAAAAATAAAAATAATTACCATTTTCCTTTACATGTAAGGGCTGTCTACCTTTTTATGTAAAGGTAAAATGTTGAGTTTAGGTCGGCTTTAACTAGCACACTTTCAACCTTATTGCACTGCCTTCAAAATCCAGTGAAATCCAGTTTACAGTCCTGGTCTTGTTCTTAATGCCAAATCAGACGGAGATCTTAAAGCTGTACACTTTTCCATCCCAGCAATAGGAGAGACATAACTGGGCTCAGCAAATGGCTCCTGAATGGAAATGCTTTTTCTTGTACTGATATAAACTATATGGTTAGAAGATAAAAAATATTATGTTCATGTGTTTTAAAAGGTAATTTTGACAAAAAAAAGTTTTGATAATTAGGCCCTTGCAATCTTGTGGCAACAGTTTAGGAAAGGCCTGATCTGGCCTGACTGTGCCTCTGTTCATAGGTACATGAGGTTTCATGAGTTTGTAAGGAAGAACTTCAGTGACCTACATAAAGCCTTGACTGTAACCCAATCAAACACCCTTGGCATGAACTGGAACACAGAGTGCAAGTCTGTTCTTTCCATCCAACATCAGCCTGTTCTGGCCAAATCTGTACAAATTCACTTTAAAATCTTGTGGAACACCCATCTTGAAAAGGGAAGGCTGTTTGTAAAGAAAAAGCCTAACAAGAACACATGGGTGTCCACAAACCGATGGCATTTTGCTGTGTTTCATTATTATACACTGTGCAGTTCTGTTAGATATGATGATAAAATGTAAAAGTACACCTGTTTTACTGCCTCTTTATGTTTTTTGTAAGGCTGTTATTTTTTGTTCTGGAAAATAGAAACAGTTCTGTATCAATAAATACAAATGTGTATGTACTTACTGATGACTTAAGCTGCGTACACACTTCCAATTTTTGTCGTTGGAAAGGATCTTTCACGATCCTTTCCAACGACAGGGGAGTGCACGATGCATGAACGGTGCTGTACATACAGCACCGTTCATGCTCTATGGAGAGGGGAGGGGGAGAGCGACGGAGCGGCACCCTGCTGCGCGCTCTCCCCTTCCCTTTCATTAGGATCGACTGTCGTCCATCGTCCGTGGATCCGGCAGGTCGGTCGTCCGGACGATGGACGACACCGACTGTACACACGCCAGATTTTCGCCCGATAATTGGCCAATGCCGATTATCGGGCGATAAAAATCTGACGTGTGTACGTAGCTTTATGTATTGTGGTGACCTTAATTTTCTCCAGATAGAGGCCTTGTTTTCCATGGGGAGTCTATAGCTTATCTTATCTGTCTGTCTAATAAGAAGTCAAACCCAACAGCAAAAAACGCCAAACGGCTTGTCTGTTTATGTGATTAAAATGGATGCCTGAGGGCATTGCAAGGCATTAAGCCAAACCAGGAAATTTCAGCTATGCATGGGTGGACTCTCGGGGACGTATCCCGTCCACAAGTATAACGCTTGCATTTATGGCACGAGAAAAGGAACAGTTGTTTCTTGTTAGACAGTAGCTTCTTTTTTATCAAGAAAACAGCATTTTTGCTATATGGAATATCACCTTTTTTTTAAAAAAAAATAGTAATCTTTTGTTACTGTTCCATTTTGATTATAGTTTGCTTGGTTGAGGATGGTACGTGTGTGTATTATATAATGGTTTGATATTGCCAAGAAAAGCAGCTTAAAAAGCTTAAAATTGCAATAGGCATTTTGGGGTGGTCAGTATGTTAGCAAAATCTAACTGCCCCAATGATCCTTTTAAAATGATAATGCTATTGAAGCAATGATGAAATATGATCACCTAAGAGTAAATCTTTGTACATATGTCAGATGATTGTTGGTCCCCTGATCAGTCTGCCCTAGTGGATCATTTCCAGTGACAATGTGACATCTTTCTGATATTTGTATGGGGCTGAAGTGTTAAACCGTACTCCTCAATATCCTAATGCAGGAAGCACACCAATAACAAATCAAATCAAAGTCCTCCTATTTTCAGAAACTAGGAAATACCTGATTGTTTTATTCCAAAATCTAAACTCTGCCATTGGAAAAAATATATTGTTTTAATACAACATGGTGTTTGTCTAGAATGTAACTACAGCAACATACTTTTTGCTATTTAAAAAAACCCTTTACTTTTCGAAGTAAAATCACATTGGGGGCTGCATATGTGTATTCTAAGAAAACCAGTATCCCATTAAAAGTTAAAATTTTTGATTTTTACTTGCGTCTAGTCCTGGTGATAAAAGAAAGTGTCAATCCTTGCAGCTAAGGGACACCAACCGCAATAAGAACCTTGACAGGATCTAACCCCACTGCTCTCTCTTCAAAATAGTAATTATACTTTGTCACACATTTCTCATTATTGGTGTACCAAAATGTGCAGTAATTCCTAATAATAAAATTACAATGTAAAGTTTTGGTTATGTTTAGAACCACCATATTCACATATTTAACACACTAATAGAATGTTACAATAACTAATTTTGTCTTTTATTTTTAACTTTTTTGAAAAACAAAAACATGACTGAGATTTGAGCCTGGATTTTAGGAATGACCACCTTTTGAAAACATTGACTTTTTTTTTTCTTAAACGATTTTTTAAAAACTTTTACAGCTGTTTTCCAAATGTATTTCCCAAAATGTCAGATTATTTTTTTTCCTTCCTCTTGACATTAGACAGGATACAGATAGTTAAAAATAGGCAAGCACCTACAGAAGAAAGGTCTACTTGTCGTACTTTGTCATTCTACAAGTCTACTACTGATAGACGTCTACTGGTAGACTACTTCGTCAATCTTTGATCGGATATTTGTTGATTTAAGGGAATGTATATGGATATATGCAAAAAAAACACAATTTTAAAAGTGTGTTCATTTTGTGTTCATTTTGTAAAGTAATAAATGCTGCATATGATTAGTAATTATGTACTGTATATATGAAAGTTAAAGTAAGTAATACTGTTTAGCAAGTCTTTTGATCATATACCAGGTTCCTGCATAACTTAACATTTTCCTAGCTCATTATCCTTCACATTGTACATTAAATTAGTGGTATCACCCTGATGATTTGCAGTGCATTGTCAGGTGACATAATAAGCTGTTATGCTAAAACAGGAAATAAGGTATCACATCCCTGTCAATGCAGTGTAAAAAAAGTATGTGAATTAGGGTCTTGCACGGTACAAACCCATTACCCACCACCTTTTTGCTGGTAGTTGAATGCACTTATGAAAATTCTACGTGTTGGTAAGTAACCTGGAACAAGTCTGAAGAACAGATAGTTGAAGAGAATTTAGAGCTCCTGTTTATCACATGTGTTGAATATCATTGTCTAAGTAATTGAATCTACATGACAGCCAAGGATCCAGATCTATTTTCCGAAGGAAAATGCATCGTTGGTAGGCTTCATTCCTTCTAACAGCAGGTTTCTTTGATGTTTTCTTGCCTTGTCAACCTTTATGCGTTTTTGCTTTTTCTAGTACAAATAGCTTAGCCAGGAATTATATAGACCACTTTCATTTTCTTTTTCCTCTAAGAAGGATGTGACCATTAAACAGATTAGCAGGAGAACATTTTCCTTTTGTAAGTGAATTCCAGCGTGTGAGAGACTCGTACATTTTGTAGCACAAAGTTATGACAGTCTACTAGAAAAGCATCTGTTATGGAGAACTGACTGAAGGAACAGGAACTTTGAGTGTCACAGGGCTGGTTTATTCATCAGAAGATATATTGGGTTCATCCTTTTGTCTTTTATGGTTGTCTGGTTTGTATTTCCAGGCTTTACATCCACTAAAAATTTATATCCACTATTTAATTAGGGTCCCCATACCTTTCCTTTATGCTTTGAACCTGTCTACAGGAACAAGAAGTACAATTTTATGTAAATATATTTAACTATGTATGTATTCTTTCAACACAGATGTGCTTCTGGGCCTATTGAATACCTGCTCCTCAAGTTGTTCATATTATTATTATTACATTCCTCCTACCATCTTGAAGATCACTTTAGGACATATGAGCTGACGGGAACCACATTATGCGGTAGTAAGGGAACAGGTATTTGACACACTGGGAAATACTAAATACTTGTAGTCGTCAGGAAGCAGCAAAGCTGTGGAGTTGAAAGACTTGAGCATATGGAAAACGAAGTATACTTTCTCTTCTTTAGCACTGCTTTGTATGCAGGTGACCCTTAGATAACAGGGTGACTTTAAAATTCCAACCCCAAAGCCTATTCTCAGTGTTTCATGCAAGTTAGGACGTGTAATAATGTATTGTAGGGGGGCTCATTTCTTATAGGTATGTTCTGTAAACTGGACATTTGTCCCTTCATTGCACAAAGCAGAGAGGCATGGATGTAAACGTACATGCACTGCACTGCATTAGCAAAAAAAAGGTAAATTTGTATTTGAGATCTGTGGACAGTGGTTAAGGCGTATAAAGCATTCATATAAGTGACAATGCATAAAAAAATTGCATAAATGGATCATAAATTCATGAGTGTAGTTACTTTTGAATTTTTATTGCACAGACATGTTTGACTGAACTTCTGTATTATGAACAAAGCCCATCATGGGTTAGCAATGAAGCTGTAGATGCTTCCACAATTAGTGAATTTTGCATATTAAGGGCAATCTTCACCTTTTGGTCTTTAAGTAGAATTATATTCCAGTCTTTAATATTATTTATTTTTGCATTTTATATACAGTATTCTTCACAGATTTTTTTTTATAAGTTGGATAGAAGGAAGTTGTAGGAGGGTGGTGGCCCCATTATCGTGACCCAACTTTTCAGTAACCACCAGAAACAGCCAGGTATTTACTGAAAGAGTGTCAGGTGATGTGCCAAGCTAAAAGGGGCTGGGGAGAATGCTCCATGTAGTAGGAGAGGCTTAGAGCTGCTAAATGATTTTTATTAGAGCTTCTTCCCCTTGCCGAAATTAAAATGTAAGGGTTCGAACCCTAAATGATAGCCAAAAAAAGTGAAAAGAAATTATACTTTTAAATAAATATGCTGCTCCTTTCCCTAATAGGCATGAGTTCCACTTTAAAGTGTCAGTCTGAGTACATGTTTTACAATACAGATGTACAGTTCTCTTTATTCTACTTATATCTTCTCATTATTGTACCATGTTCATGACTGTGCCTAGGGCAGGAGAGTCAGTGTGAAAAGCAAAAATCCAAACTCCGGCTACTCTTTACTTTATTCTCATAATACTTGGATAACTTTGAACATTACCAGGTAAATCCTGCAAAAAAAATTGGGAGGAGTTACCTGAATGCATGATCATCAACTGCAATCACAATGTTCTGTACATCTAAAAAAAAAGTGTAATGCATGATCATCGACAGCAATCACAATTTTCTGCGCTGCTTTCATGATGTCTGCATTTCATGTGTCATTCTTAGAATATAGGCAGAGTGGAACCTGCAGTTTTTTTGTGCAGAGAATGCAGTGTTACAAGGAAGTAAGCTGTGTCTTTGACAGGTCATATGGTAGGTCACCAGCAGTGTAGTTTGATAAAGACCACATTGCCCATCTGCTGATTGGATGCAAAAGGAGAAGTAGCACATGAAATGAATAAATTGTCACTCTGCTCATATTGCCTTCTACTCCTGACAGCATGTGCTCCTGTGCTGAATGCTTATGTATAAGGTATTACAGGAGCTAGATAAGAAGGCATATTCAGGTACGTACAGAAGTTTAATTTAGCTGCCAGGAGTTGTTGTTTAAACAAATGTTCTCATTTTTAAAGTATTTTGTATGAGAGATGGGAAGCACTTAACACAATTAATGTATTTTTTCAAAGTTGGGTTCACTCTATGTGATCGATTTCCTCTGCCTTTCAGGGGTGTCATGTATAAATTGTATTTATTTTACACAAGAAGGTTGTCTGCAATTCATTTATAATGGGTAAGTTCATTTCTGACAGTTATGATTAGGTGCAAGGGCAATAAAAAATTAATCATATTCAGCAAATATGTTGGTGTCAGGCAGAGGATGAACTTCTTTAGGAAATATGCTTTATTATTTTAATGCTGACTTCAACTTATAAATTAATCTATAATTAAAAAATATGAGTTTTATGAGATGTTCTTTAAAGATCAACTTCATCCAGAACCAACATTCATTATAGGTAAGTATATTTGGCTTGAGTGGCCTGCTTTTTATATCACTCAAATCTTGAACATGTCTTAACTCCCTAACACCAGGAGAAAATGAAGATATACATCTTTTCCAACTGGATTCCCCTGTAATTTTTATGTACTACAATTTAGAGCAGAACTTCTCAGCAAGGCTTTTCCAGAGGTTGCTAACCACCGATACCAATGATAACAATGGCTATCTGTAAGTGTGGCATTCTTCCCAATGATCAGCAATGTAAGAGGTATTCTTTTCCCCAAACCACCACAATAATGTACTGTGGATATAGTAATTGTAACTGGGGTTCCCCAAAAGATTTCAAGGGTTACCCTTTTTTTTGTTTTGTACTTGTTATGTTAGCTGCAGAACTGCAATTCCAGGTAGAAATATCCAACCAGTGGTGTCTCTGAGAACTTTGACTCTGCTTGCCAGCGTCCACACAGAAATGGGGCATTTAAGGCATTTCTCAGGGTGGTTTGTCTGCTATGCTCTGAATAGCCGATGTTGTCAATTGGAATAAACAGTAAGAGATCAGGCTTAAAATACGCAGCTAAATAACTGGGAAAGTGAACCATGTTTATTTTAAATTAGACAGAGTGTCAAAATGTAAAAATGTGGTTTATGGCTTTCTTATTAGAATGTCCAGTGTTACTTTCTTTAATATTCATTTTTTATTGTAACCCTATCTGCTAGAATGTGTTCTCATGAAGATGGAAAGGGACGGGCAATGCATTAAATGACCTTACCTACCTTAATGTTATTTTTTAAATGCGCTTGCCTGTCCCCATTGATAGCACGCACTGCCGTCTTCTTTCTTCTCCTCTTCCTAGTTTCAATCTCCAGCCCTCCTGATTGGCCAGGTTGAAATAATGTAACTCCTGTGCAGGAACGCAAGATTTCAGTCTGGCAGCTGCAGGGGAAGTGGGTATGCACCGGGTATCTAAAGATGCAGAACTTGTATCTGGCACCAAGATTCAGGGTTCACAACTGTGTGCTGTTACACTTTACTTGTGACTGCACATGGTAATATGAGTGGAGCAGGTTGCTGACAAGTCTTCAGCGCATCACATTGTAATTCACAGTATTGCATGTTCTATGTGTTGCTGTACAAAAATAATTACAAAATAGTGCACAATTTTTGTGCAGTTTACAGTCAATTCAAATGAATGGACTCTGATCTCAACACATCATAAAGCACAATGCACATCTATGTGGCTTCATATATGTAAATGGGGCCTAACAGTCACACTTCTTCTGCTGGCCTGTCGTCTTCCCATAGTGCATCCTTCTGTCATCTCTTCCCCAGGTAATTGATGTACAAACACACCTGGCATTTCTATGTAATCCATAATAAATATGGTTTATCAGGCCAGCTTGTTTAATTGCTTTTTAGTTCAGTTCTGACTCTCATACCTATTATAGGTGCTTTTTTAAAAAAAAAAAAAGACTTTCTTTATTTTGTGTGAACAATGGTTTCCCTAATACTTGCACTTTGCTTGTTTGATGTTTATGATATAAGTATTTTTTTTCCTTTTCTAACCTTTATTTGCCACCACTGACATACTTGAGCTTGATTCTTTTTCACATGAAACCTAACACTCTCCGGCACATCTAATGTACATTCCATACTATGCTTCTTCTCCAGTGATAAACAGATTGATTAAACAAACCTCTTTAAAAATATCATACCTGACAAAAATGACCAGCCACAGCATTTTTCTTGATTGCTAAAGAGTCTGAGTCCTTTTCAATTACAGTTAATTCTAGACATATGTTTTGGTAGAAGGGGAAAAAAATGTCAGACATTCCAGATAGAACTTTATGTATAAAACATATACTAGCTTGTCTACTTTGGAAGTATTTGATGTTCTAGAAAAAGCAATATTCCTTTTTTTGCAGTGTATATTTTCTGATCTGATTTTTGCATTTAGGATGTAGGTGTTTGCTAATATATTCAAAATCAAAAAAACAAAGAAGAGGGTTTTTTGGGCATGAAAAAAACAGCAGTTTACTGTACGTTATTACAATGACAGTTTAACAGTATATTTTTCAATAGTTGTCATAGATGGTAGCTAGATAGATTGCATTCTAACACGCGGTTATTTGAGGCCAAATTGCCTCAGAATAGAGTCCATGAGTGGTATCCAAAGTAAATGATTGCAGCCATCTTTTTTTACCCAACGCGTTTCGCCTAACTTGGCTTCCTCAGGGATATTATAGGGCTTGCAAGGCACATCTGAATAATGAACAATTCAGTAAAACATAGCTAATGCTAATGTGGTCCTAAATGGACACAACTTTCTTTTTTTCCAAATTCCAAAACCTTAGCTGTAGATGTTACACATATTTTTTGTTTTTATATACCCCTATCATTTAATTGCGTTTAAGTTTTATAAATTGGGTAGCTTGACTTGATACTTCAAACCATTTTTAACAAATCTTGTAGAAATTACCAAATTGCAAATGCTTGTAATATTGTAATTGCACAAAAAGGTTTCAAAAGTTCCTATTGTGTCTGGCTCCACCAGTTGTCAGACAAACTTTACAAAATTTTAACCACCATTGGCCAAACCATCTTGTAAATAATACAGAATAATGGAAAAAAAAAACTTGTCTAGACACTATTGTTCTCCTAGATTGTAAGCTCTTCTGGGACTGGTCCTCTCCTCCTCCTGTGTCATTGTTTGTATCTGTCTGTCATTTCCAACCCCTATTTAATGTACAGCGCTGTGTAATATGTTGGCGCTATATTAATACTGTTCATTATTATTATTAATAATAATATTAATAATACTGCTTGTGGCTTCAGATGTGCCTGCTTTTCTCTCTTCTTTCTCCCCTTTTTACCTTATAATATATAAATCCTATTTATTAATAATATTAATGATAATAATGTACAATCATGTGATATAACCAATTATTTTATAGAAATGTAGCAGCAGATATAAATGTTTTAAGGTGATGAGTCATAATTGTACCCCTGCCTGCTTTTCAGTATCTCTGGCTAATTTTTAGTGGTCTATTTATCGAGCAGTAAATCTAACATTCACTGAATCATTTCCTGATGGAGAATCAGTTAGTGCCATTAAAACACACAGACCTGGAAGATTCTCCATCAGGGAATGTTTCAGTCAATGTCAGATGCACTGCTTTATAAACGAGGCCTCTTAGGGCTCTATTTATTTATAAAATAGGGAATCAATTGCTGACATTGAAACTCATAGACCTGGAAGATTCCCACGTGTGAATTTTTCTGAAATACTAGGTTACTGGGATCATAAAATGAGGTAGTTGGGTGGAAATAGGATCAGGCAGTAAACTCAAAAACAAAAAAAAAAGTCTAAGAAGGTCTATTTAATGAATGCTAAAACCTTACCTATACAATTTTGATTCTTGTTATCCACTACCTGTGATTTTGCCTGGAGAGCAGATGAATTGGGCACTCAAATGGGCAGTGAAAAGGACTGCAGCAAATTCCACCCATTTACCTCCTCTTTGTTCACAGTGCACAGGTGAGTCCTTGGTTATAAGCACTCTGTAAAGTGGATTGTTTATGGGCTGTGTAATGGAGATAAAATTCCAGCAGTATGCTCTTCCACTAGTTTGTTTGTCCAGTTGTTAGGGAACCTAGCAGATTGCACAAACCACACACAAGAGTACCTTGAAAAGAAGAAATTTAATTCTAGTAGGGAATTTAGGTCAGAACCCTAAAAACAGAATCAACCTCTTCATGGATCTGTCACTTTTTTGCATGCAAATACCACTAGAGGGCCCCTGCTATCACAGTATTTTCAGAAGTGAAGTTCCCTAATAGTTTTTTCTCCATTTTTTCTGTGATGTAATATCATTATTTAGAAGCCATTTTATTACATATAAATGAAAGTCAAATGTGAATTTTGTAATAGGACTTTTGGGATCAATATCTTTTCATTTTTACATCTGTGAATACTTAAAGCAGAACTAAAAAGAAAATAAAAACATTGCACTTTCCTTTACTTGCGCAGATCTATCAATCCCCCTGGAGCTGTCTTCCATGTAGTCCCACATCATTTCCTTGACCAAAAATCCCTTCTGCGCATGCCCAAGATCAGAGAAGGAGCAGCACAAGCCTCCTGGAATTCGTGACGTGCATATCCCAGGTGGCTCTGCGCTTCCATTCAGACTTTACCGCTGTGGCTTTGCAATTAACGCAAAAAAACAAAACGGCACATTTTAACTTTATATAGGAAGTATATTCACACCTCTATGTAAAGTAAAAAAAAAAGGTGATATCTCTGATTTAAATGTGCATGTGCAAAAAGAGCCTTTTGAAAAACTGCAATGAAAGGCTTACCACCAAACCAATGCAAGTAATTCACATATATAGGCAAGACACCACATTTTACAACCTATTTTGATTTTTATCTGAATTCATTTTTTGTGGAAAGATGAACATAATTGGATTTGGAATTAATATGTTCTTGTGCAATAGAACATTTACCTGTATAGTAGGGCTTATTCACACCCCAATGTGCATTATAACACTTGTGAGAGTAATACAAGAAAATGCACTGTATATGTTTGTTGCAGTGCGGTTCCCTCCATTATCAGCAGCACCTCAATGTATATCTGCAATGCATTGACAATGCACCTGTGTTACAGCGCACCACAACACATTATTTTAAAAAGAATTGTGCATTCCTGTGTTGACAGCCCATTCAAATAAATGTTGTAGAGCACCTTGTTTTGGTGTGAATGGACCCTTAGAATTTCCTAAAGTGTCTCTGATGATATATGTAGTTCTCAGTACTAATTTCCAGTACAATTACAGGTCTATCCATGCACCATAGTCACCGACTAACATAAAAAAGAACCCTATTCATGCTACTTTGAATAAACCAGACATCTGCAAGTCTGAAGTCTCACTTTAAACCGGGGCTGGCTGCTTTACTCTGTCACTGAAAGTTTAGGAAAGGGCCTAAAAGCTGTAAGCATGTAATTGAATTAGGAAAATGCAGCTTAAAGTTTTATGTGCTTTCTGTGATTTGTAATAAGCAAAAAGCTTGTCTGAAAGAGAGATGCATTTATTGCAGACTGTTAATCCTGGAACATATGGCTTTACTTTTCACTCTTATACCAAAAGTCTATGGAAACTGTTGCCCAATAGACTCTTCTAGTTATTTTCCTTGGGGTGAGGGAAAAACACTGCGGTAGCACATTCAACGCTGCGTTCTGTTCAGACTTAGAATGTTTATTGTAATGTTTAATTTGTATATAAGACAAAAATATGCACAGTTCTCAAATGTTTCTATATAATTTTTTTATTTTTTAACCTCTTTCTCTCTCTTCAGCTTCAAGGGGTTATTGCCTTCTGAAGTCATACATTTGTCCAATTACTTAGATTTTTTTTTGATTAGATGATTCTTGTTGGTGATAGTTGCTGCTGAATACCCTTTAGGTTACCTGTACTTATTCACACAAATACAGTTATCAATTTCCCCACTAAAGGGCATCAAAAATCTAAATTAATGACCCCGTACCTTGGATGTCTGGATACACACTTCAGATGATTGTTGCCTGAGACAAACAGCCAAAGTCATCTCATGTATCATATTTGACACTTGTCCTGACAGATTGAGGAACAACTGCTGCATTTTCCAATGGACAAGGGCACAGCAAGGTGCTGCGCACTCATCCTTCTCCTCCTACCCTCTACATAGAACAGTACACTCCTTGTTTGTTCATCTGTCACCGCAAATGATCACAAAAGGTTGTTTCCAGTGGCAGTAATCGGACTGGTATGGGGCTTTAGTTCCCTTTCAAGCCAGGCTTGTACTTGTAAACAACACTAAAGCTGCGTACACACCTGCAATTTTTCTAGTTGGAAAGGATCTTTCACGATCCTTTCCAACGAGAAAAGACTGCACGATGCATGAACGATGCTGTACATACAGCACCGTTCATGCTCTATGGAGAGGGGAGGGGGAGAGCGACGGAGCGGCACCCTGCTGCGCGCTCTCCCCTTCCCTTTCATTAGGATCGGTCGTCGTCCATCGTCCATGGATCCGCCAGGACGGTCGTCGGACGATGGACGACGACCGACTGTACACACGGCAGATTTTCGCCCGATAATTGGCCGATACCGATTATCGGGCGAGAAAAATTTGCCGTGTGTACGCAGCTTAATAGTGTTGCATGTCTACCCTATAAAGCTAGGAATGGAGATGTGAGGTGGGGCATCTGGTGGGCAGGGGTGGGGATTCTGCTAGTTGGGAAGGAACTTCCAACCTCACAGCCAAAGCTTGTGACTGCTCTGCCCCCTTTTATCAGGGTATGGCATCACTTGTTGATAACTACCAGCATGATATTGACGGCCTTTGGCTACAGTGGCCAGATCTCTGTATCCCTGGTATCTTTTACATTCGTTTTGGGTAAGCAAGTATTTCTGTGTGTAAGTAAAGCTACGTAAACACTTCCAATTATTATCGTCGGAAAACGAACAACGAACGTTCCTGCACGATATATATGAACGATCGTATAGCACCGATACTGCACATAGAGGTAACGACACGATCGTTCGTAGATATTGTACACACAATAGATACGATCGTTTAAGCGATAGAGAAACTATGTGCACGACAGGAAAGTGAACGGACGTTCGTTCATCACGCATGCTCAGCCCATGGACGATCAACGAACGACCGTACACACGAACGATGTTCAACGATCGTCGTCCAATCCGATCCGCCGGTCCGGTCGTTCGTTTCCAGCGACTTTCCTCGTTCGTCGGCGTCGTTGGTTACTTTTTTACGAACGATTTTTTGCCCAACCGATCGTTCGTCGTTCGATTGGAACGATAAAAATTGGAAGTGTGTACGCACCTTAACGCTATGCTTCAAAGGATAACTGTAATTACAGCTTGCCCATTTCCAACTATGCCCCTTCCACACATTTTTTACTTGGTAACTTTGATTTGGATTTTTGCAATGAGAAGCAACTGCAGCCCTTTATCACAGTATATAGTACACATATATGTGTGTATGTCTATAGAAGGAGCAAAGAAGAAGGGACAGATACAGACCCAGTTATATACATATATGAACTTTTGTTCTTTAAAAAAATTTGTAATTCTGTTCAGCCAATTTTCTTATGTAGACAACCGTCAAGATACTCTAAAAAGTGCTGAAAATGTGTGCTGCTCCACTGCAGCCAAAGTAATGCATTGGTCAAGACTAGTTGGATAGTGATAGCAGCATCCGTCACTTTTGTTTTTTTTTTCACCAATCGGCCACTACCAATTTTTAGATTTATAGCACTTCAGCAATCCAAAGACGGGTCAAAAGTATGTTTAGGAAATGCTGCTGTTATTATTAATATTAAACAGTATTTATATAGCACCAACATATTACGCAGCGCTGCACAATAAATAGGGGTTGCAAATGACATACAGATACAGACAGTGACACAGGAGGAGGGGAGGACCCTGCCCAGAAGAGCTTACAACCTGATAAAATAGCATACAAAATTAAAAAAAAAAAACATTGATGAAAAAATTATATGACATTACATGCACAGTTATGCTAAATAATGGACACACAAGGGTTCAGGGGGATCCAGCAAAAAGAAAACCCTGGATAGCTACATCTTACCTGTCAGGCACAATTGGGCTTATTAGGAATGTTCACAATAGTTTGTGTGAAGATTTACTTTAATTATCCAATCATGTGCAGATGAAATAAGTAAACAGGGATTTGCTTTTCACATGAATGGATAATTGAAGTAAATCTTTATACAATTTAGTGTTTTGCCAGCAACTTTTAAAAATCTGCCTCAACAGGTTTATTTTATGGAGATGAAAACAATCAATTTACATTGAGCAATTGTATAGACATGCTATACTGGTGATCTTTTCATGTATTAAAGTTTTGTGCATGAAGCCTAATGCTCATGGATGATGTCATTTACATGATTAATATCATGTGCTTCAATGCGCAATGTAATAACCTGCTTTGAAAGCAGTAAGTGCATTTTTTGGTTGGTGCTGATGATCTGTGAAGTCTCACAGTCGGAACATTTTCTGTTAAGATTAGTCCTCGATGACAGACATCCATTTCCCCATCACAAATCGTAGTGCCTTGTGTACGCCATGGTGAATTGTAGCTTAAACAAGATTTTTCTTTGCCCAGTGTCCAAACAGAGCAGCATGTGGTAAAGGTAAGGTAAGCATATGCTGTTAAGAAAGGGCTAAGGTAAAGTGAATTCTCACATTTCTTAGCACAGGTCTACTTAAAGTGGACTTATCACCAGTAATAATACTTTACAAAAAAGGGTAGACATTCCTTTTATGTGGGGTAACAAATACCTTCCCTTTTTTTTGGGGGGGGGGGGTAAACTGAATGGGAGCACAGAGCCTCCTGGGATCTTAGGCATGTGCAAAAGGAGCTTTTTCTTCAATGGAAAAAAAACTGCTGATCTCACGCATGCGCAGTAAGATCGGCGCTCTTTTTTCCACCTTTTACAGTAGCTATGTCACCGAATTGCACACCTGCACAGTGGAAGATCGGGTGATGTAGGCAGAAGGCGAAAGAAGGGGAACAAAGATGGCAGCACCCCACCCCTCCTCCATTCCGGGATGAAGGTGGATTACCAGACAACTTAGGATCCGATCCAGGAAACCTCCGAAGGGGTTGACGGATCAGTGGTAGCAAAGGTGTGAGTTTTTTTTTTAGTTCCCCTTTAAAGCAGATTTGATTTACCCAGATGACTATTCATTTTATTTTTGGTTGATTCTGTTCACCCTAATTATAAAAAGCGCTCAATGATAACTTTAAATTTTACTATACTATTGACTGTTTTTAAAGAATATCTAAGGAAGGACTTCAGTCTAATATATATATATATATATATATATATATATATATATATATATATATATATATTATACACAGTGGCTTCAAAAAATTTTCAGACCCCCTTCACTTTTTTTTAACTTCATTTTGTTACTCTTTATTACTGTATGCATTCAAATATGTTTGCCCTGGACCGAGATTCGAACCTGGGACTGCTGCTGCAAAGGACAGAGTGCTAACCTCTGAGCCACTGTGCTTCCATCTGTAAATACATCATGTGGTATGGGTTCTTTTTGCATTTCACCTACCTTGCTCCCTTATGACCTGAACCACATGGCCCCTTCCTTTTTGGTTCAGTGATCCTGGGCATACATACACTCTGGTCTATGACAGGTGTGGTTATCATGCTTCCCTCATAATGTTTTGGTGTTACTGGTTGCTATTGGTGGCTTTATGTTACCTATCAAGTGATGCAGGTGAATAGCGTGCCCTTCCCATTCCCACTTTAGTAACTAACAATTCCTCCTGGTGCATGTCACCCCTGTGCAGCAGCCATGTGATGTGTGTGAACTCATTTTTCCCACCTATTAAAGCTGAGTAGGTGGAAGGTAGGGCTTTTCCAGCCATGTAGTAAAAAAGAAATACATCACGATTTTTAGAGATGGCAAAAACCCAAATAAAGTGGCAGGTAATGGCAGCATGCATTTGACATGCATTATCAATTTTAGTATGAATTTTTGAATTTCATAAATTCAAAGCACTCTTAGATCAGCCCCAAGACAAAAAAGTCAAGTAGAAAGCAGGTATCATCAAAGGTATAATAAAATAATGTCATTAGCAGTGTATAGGCCAAAAAATACTTTATCCTAAAATGGTCATTTTGTTTCTCTAAAGATTACAGGTTCACTTTAGCAATGGTCATAACAGACAGAACTTGCACATCTCACTCTTTTGTGTTTTTTTTTTTTTTTATCCAAATTTTTCTTTATAATGCCCCTGTAATTCCTTCTGGATCCTAGCCACCGTTCCATCTAAGGTCGTTTGCTCCCAGTGCTTTCGGCAGTCGTTCATTTATCACTTTTACAAGTTGAGCTCCATCACAATCGGCTTCCTTCTGTCCTCCCCAGACTGTCAGAAAACCCAAACACAGTAAAGAATGTGAGCTGAAGCTGTCCACAAAGAGCTGCTATAAAACCTGAAAATAAAATATGATATATTAAGTAGCTGTTGAGACTCACTGAGGGAACCTGGGTCATTACAGGTCAGACACTGGAAATCAAGTCTGGACTGAAAATGTAAGTTATTCAGCCTGTGTCTAAAACCTGCCTCAAAGGAACTGACTCCTTTCACTCCTCAGGCAGCAAAAAGGGGGGTTGGGGGAAGAAAAACAAACAGTTGGTTTAAATAAGTGTGATGGAAGGGTAACCCTATCTGTCAGCTCATAGTGATAATTGCAGATTGCACCAACGCCTTGCAAAATGGTTTTATAGCCGATGATCACATAATGTTTAGAGATGGATGAGATTTAGGCAGCGTTTTTGTATTTTAAGTGAAATATGACAGCTGTTTACACAAACGCTGCAAAATTAAGCAGTCTTTCTTTCATTTACGGAGTTAGGAATTGTAACCAAAAAAGTCTGAAGTCATTAGTCTGGCCACTTTCCTTATAATAGTAATTACACAAAGATTTCATTTTAAGCTTTTACGTAGATGCCATTCCAAACCTCCAATACAAACGTGACCTTCTCTTCTCCTTCACTTTTTGTTTATATAGATACTTGTGGTGTTGGATAGTACAATAAAGTTTTTATAAACAATTCATTGCAACAAGTGTTCCTTTCTGGAATATTTTATAAGACTCACAATAATGGGATTATCAATATGATGTAAAAGAGATCACTGCTATGTAACGCTATGTAAACAATCTTATGAATTTGTTTCAATATTTGTTTCTATGCATGATTTGTGATTATACTTGTAGATGGGGGGCAGACATATTTGTTCAGTGCATACAAAGTCTCTTCGTCCTGATTTGCAGTGTACTCAATGACTGTACATTGCTTCTGCAGAGAGACCACTGATTGACACAAAAGGTAAAGGTCCTTCTTAAAGGTATACTGGCTAGGGACAGTCGTTTATTACCTAAAATGTAGGTGCTTTCTATAGAAAACCAAATGTAGGGCACACTTCTTTTTTTCATGCACCTGAAATGTATTTAACTGATTTGATCAGAAAGCTCAGTTGGGTTGTTCAGAGCTATTATACCTATTCTCTACTGTAAAGCCTAGGTGCCATTATTACACAGTATTTATATAGCGCCAACATATTATGCAGTGCTGTACAAAGTCCATAGTCATGTCACTAGCTATCCCTCAAATGGGCTCACAATCTAATGTCCCTACCATAGTCATTACCACAGTGTAAGGTCAATTTTGCGAGGAATCCAATTACCTAACTGCATGTTTTTGGAATGTGGGAGGAAACCCATGTGAACACTGGGAGAACCTACAAACTCCATTCAGATAGTGCCCTGGTCTGAGATTCGAACCTGGGACTCAGTGCTTCAAAGGCCAGAGTGCTAACCACTGAGTCACTGTGCTTCCATCTCTAAATACATCATGTGGCCTAGGTTCTTTTTAACAAAATAGAAACTTGGTCCCCAATGATGCTGCAAAATTTTTGCCTGGAGATGAGCTTTAAATTCTTCTTTTTGTTTGCTCAGGGTCAAATTACCTTTTAAAAACTGAAGAAATGTGTCAAGGAGCAGCTGTCACTGGGGAGCACCCCCTATCTTTTCTAAATGTTTCCAAAAAGTATGGAGCTAAAGGTATTTTCATATTGAGAAGCTTCAAAGTGATTCTGCAACGGCAGCAAAAAGTCTGTACTATGATCAAAATGTTAAAAGTATTGTCTTCTTATGCAGTGCCAAATAGTCAGTTTTGGGTCAAGCCTTGGGTATTACCATCACTGGAGGCAGTGTTTGGGCCGATAACCATTGACAGATCCAGTTTGGTGGAAAAGTGTGGCTATTCCTGGGAGAACAATAACATTAATTATATTTAACAACTACTGATTCCCAATAAGAATTTGTCTATGGTGTTACTAGCAGAACTTATACTGGACCTGTACTCCCATTGTTGAATGCCTTTTCTAGTAAGCATACTACTTATAGATTCAAATTTTGTGTTATTGGCTTGAACTCAAGAGTGGTGCATGCTGGGGGTGAAGAGATCAAACACCCCGCCATCAGCTGTGCATGTCACAATTATTTTCTAACCTGATAAGGCATGGGCTGAAATTAAGTTTATATCTCCCTGTCTATAATGTCATCCCAAGACAACATTAATGTTTGGGCTGGCAATTTAGCTTTCACACCATCAGTGGTTAAAGTACAATCACACCAGATGGAACAAAGATGGCCAACCCCATGGATGTCAAAGTAATTTTGCAAAGAGAGGGGCTGTATTGGGAATGGGTGCATAGCAATAGCATGTTAATTGCTTGCTAAAAGTCATTGCTTTTTGTGTAATGTGTAATAAGTATGCAGATCAGCACTGTACACAATTAGCTGTCATTGCAGTAAGTATTACATTTTAGACTTGCAGGAACTACCATTTCCAGATGTAGGTCATAAGAGGTAGCCTCCATTTTTCTCCCATGATAGTTGCCCTTCAAGCCAGCCATAGGAATAAGGTGTATGTTGGAAGTGGAGTTGCAATTTGGCCAAACGAAAGGATTGTTTCTTCAAAAACAAACATTGGACATGACCCAGAAACAATACAGTTTGTCCAAAAATAATCTCATTCTATCTGGCTGAATCAGGATATGATTTAAAAAAAATACAAGCTTTGTTTAGTATTCTTGAAGGGAAGAGATGATCATCATGAGTGTGCTTGCTCATACCTTGTAGAAGTAACAGTTTTCACCAAAACTGATCAGATTAGCTGACCGTCATTTATATCTGTGATCCCTTTTTTATTTATTAGAATTCCAGTTATTAGGCACCAAATATGGATCTTCTGGGGTTTATAGTTCCTCGTGAATGTACAGATGTTGCATATCGTATATGTCATCCACAGACAATGCTCTGATCAGAAGCATTACTAAACTAAGGTGTAAGAACTTTATGCTGTCAGGTGGTTTTGGAAATGTGTTGTAGGATATAATCCCAACTATTTTATGCTTTGCTGTAGTTCTGCTTCAGTTCCCTGGCAGCATGCCACTCCTCCTTTATTATCACAACCAAAATAGATCCATCTGGAAGTCTGTCTTCTGCAAAACAATTTTACAGACATTTTATCATAAGAATAAAAAAAAGTTTTTGGGAATTAAAGTGATGCCAATTCAACAGTCTAGGACATATACATGTCTGTCAGTGTCATATCGTCAGGAGAAAAGTTTTACCTGTCTTTACCCTAAATGACCTAATGTCAAATCCAAACCACAGAGTCACTCAAATCTCACTCCATTTTCTATTGTATTGAAAATAAAGGTTATACTCCCAATTCTTTCACAGCACCCTAAATGACAACCTCCAAACAAAAATGTACAAAATTATTTTTTTTGTTTTCCCAGAACAATAATTACACAGGTGTTAAAGACCTAAGTAAAAGGTGTTAGCATCTGGTAGCCAATATTAGCACACAGCCCATTTATATTTGTCAATCTGTATGCAGGTGTGGGGTACATGTAGCCAGAGAAACCAATCCAAGCATTTAGAGGTAAAGTGTATTTGCTTCTATTATTACACCTAAAGTAATTGGTGCACCATAGGTATATTTATCTGTATTACGTATGGCAGTAGATGCAGATGGATATTTCTCATGTGGAATTATAACTACAAAGTTTGTTTGCATTTGCTGTTAGGTAAACCCTAACCAAAGTGATAATTCCTGTTGGGTTGGATTATTTGCTGATTTCCTTTATCTCTTTCAACCGCATAATTCTTTTTTGAACAAAACATAACTGCCAACACAAAGCCAAATGAAGGCATCATGCCCCAAGGTATTCTTCATAATTTAGGATGAACAAGTAACTAGGAACATAAGATACATTTTGTTTTAACCATAACGGTGGAATACAAAAATCTTTAAGAAATTCTGAGTATTGGCACTTTTGGCATTTTACACTTTTTTTCCTCCTGAGACCTATATTTATATAATATAATAGTATCTCTAGATCACGTTCAACTTCCAGTAATGGCCTAGAGCCTTTTTTTTTGGGTCATGTAATTATTAATAAGACCAGTCATGTCCATTTTAAGACCAGTTAGATTGGTCAAAATAAAGCTCTGCTTTTTCTCTTGTTGGATCAAGTTGTGAAAAATGATGATTGGTAATGTTTAAGACCGTGAAACAAAACTGTGTACCACTTGCCCTAGGAGCATACAGAATTAAAAAATCTCCTCCAGTCAGGGCACATTTGCTTTGTCTAGTGCTGTCATTTTTTTATGGGTGGGGGGAGCAAAGGTTTAATGTTATAATTTTGTGCCCCTTTTTGGCAAACTACAGGTCAAGGGGTGACTAAGAAACAATAAGCATACATTTTTTTACCCCCAATGGGCGAGTTTTATTTTCATGATCCCAAGTATTAAAAAGTACTGAACCGTGTAGCTGCAAACGTATGGTGGACATATTTCTGAAACATATTTTAATTTTTGCCTGGACATCAACATTAAAAATACTTTTTTTAAATTGGTCAAAGCATCTAGTATAGAAGTGATCTTTACTAGTCACGTTAATATTCTATTTCAAACAAACTATTTTCTACTTTGTGTATATTTGTATTTTCATTGGCCATTGAGCAGTTTTGTCTGCCTTTCAGCCCAGTGAAACCTGTGATTTATGGAGGTGTACAAGTCAGAGGGGTTTTGCTGAAAATCACAATAGCTGTTTTGTTTAAAAAATTTAGTGAGTCAAACGTGTTGAAAGACAAACAGATGAAGAATTTACAAAAAAAGCTCTTGGAACTATTCATTGTGTTTGTTTTGTTACAAAAAGGAAATGTTAATGTTAAATGTATGAGTTCTGGGCAGAACTCCATAAGTATTATAATATTGCACATTAGGTATACAATAAATACATCTTGGGGTTCTGTTCATTGTTATAAATCAAAAGTTTTTCTTCTCCTAAATAATGCAGGTTTAAATGAAGCCAACCTCTTTTCAGTTTGTTTAGGATAATATCTTCACACAAGTGACTTCCTATTAATGGAAAACAGTGCTCTCGCCAGTGTTCAGCATGAGACCATTGTTGGCAAAGTCACATAATAGCATAACAAGGCATCAATGTGAGGCGGCAGCACCTGGGCACAGAAAGAGGATCTGTCACGTTCAAAATATTACTTTTGTCAATCAGTTTGATACAAGTCATAACATTTTTAATGTACTGTATTTGTCAAAATGGCTATTTCTAGAGCTAATTCTTTCCAAAGAAACAGTTGACCTGACTCGGTTATGCACACTTTACGACTTGCATCTTGGGACTTCTATTTTATATTGGTTTCTTTTCCAGCCTCTCTAATGTACCATCTGTTTATATGGCACCACTGTCTACCACGAAGGGTTTTAATGTTTTACATGCAGTAATAAATTCTATGGCTATATAGAAAATGCTTTAACAACACTGATGCTTACATAGCCATACATTTGGAAAATACAATATACAGTTAGGACCCAGTACACACAAGATTGCAATCTCAAAGAATATGGAAAGCAAACAAGAAACAAAAAAAAGTAATGTATTAAGTAGCAGAATGTTTTATGTCAAATACCTAGAGAAGCATTAATCCAGATTGTATGTTGAAGGTCCTGAAATAGTAATTTTCAAGAATATGTTTAAAGAATGATCTAATTGTTTATAGCAGTGTTGCTCAATCTGAACCTTTGGGATAAATTTCAGGAGCTCAAAGTACATTACTGTGGCGGTCAGTGGGAAGAATGCACCTTAAATTGCTGGCCAGTGGAAATGCTGCTATCCTTACAGGTAGCCAGAAAGATTGTTGGTGTCAGATAAACTGAGATGCACAAATCTCTCATTGCTCAAGGAACCACTAGCAATTTCTGGAGGAACTTCAGGGTTCCCCGTAATCCTGGTTGAAAAATGATTTATACAAATGTGATGCCCAACGATCACAGGTAAACATGGGTGATCCAGCAAACCTTGAATTGATTTCTTGCTATAAGTTGACAAATGTTTTCAATCCTGGACCAGATCCACTCCAGATTCTCCTATGAAAGTGCCCCTATCTTCCCCAATCTTGAAGAGCTTTAATAAACCAGGCCCATTGTCTGCATGATGTTTGTAAGTTCCCCCATATTGTGTGTTTTTCTTCCAAGTTAATTAGTTTTACAGTTAAAAAAAAGGATTGATTGAGCCCATACCTGCGATCAAAGTAAATAATAATGGGGTAACACAGGCTTGTTGTATGTGTCACTAACCCCTTTCATAGTGAAAACTTACCTCCTACAATCCCCATCCATTCTAAAACACATATTCAGTAATAAAAAAAGAGTCCTCTGCATAATACCTGTTAAACATCTTCATGTGCTGTTGTTTTTTTCAAACTCGTGCATACTTTTTTATCATTTTTTTTTTAATTACAAATATTGAGAAAACGAGTGTTTTCAAGCATTCATTGAATCCCCAGCGGTGCAGAGGAACATCTGCAAGAGTAATGATGGAGTTCTTGGCTGTCCTCGCAGTGAGGAAGCCTGCAGCTGATCAGCTCTGCCTCATTTGTAGGTGTCACTGCAGTAGGGATTAGTGGAGAAGATTCCAGGCAACGTGACACAGTGACCAAGCCAAAGTAAACCTCCCAGCTAAAACCCAGCTAATTTTTCAGCCTTTGTTTAACCAAAACAAATACCAATTAGGACACATTTCGGTGATAATTGTGTGGCTTTTATAGACATTGTTCTTTTCCAGATCATCTTTAAATTATTCCTCCTGGTTGAAGATTTTGCAACCCCCAATGTTTAAGCAGAAAACCTAATTTTTTTTCTCAGTACACAATGCTTTCCTAATTTTAGATTTTGATATTTTTGATATAGGTATTTTCCAAAATGTTTCCTATGTTTAACTGCAACTAGCATCTGTGCAGAGCTGCAATTTCAGTAGTAACTAAAATGTTACATGTAGTAGAACTTAAAAATAGTCTCTGTTCAATCCAAACATGTGTGTGAGACCTCATGTAACATGTAATATTACCTATGAAATCGGAACTAAACCCAGTGTATATATTTACCTGTCTCCATTCCTTAGTGAGTGCCGACATTTTTTTCATTCTTCTCCTCATTCTGATCTTTAGCCTTCTTGAATGGCTGGGCCAGGATGATGTATCACCCATACAGGCATGTGGACGTTCATTCAGTCCTGGCACCTGCAGGGCAAGCCTGAATTTGCAACCAATCTTGGCAACCAATAATAAGATGCACATGCATAGCTCAGCAGATTTTGAAGGAAGATGCGGCAATCAGGCAGATAAGAATTCTTATTCCAGAAGGGACATCGCCCTTTTTGCAATCAAACCCTGTCTGATCTCAAATTTTTAAAGTGGATTTTTAAACTTTAGTTCCACTTTAGAGATTATTTAACCCCTCTAGCGTTCTAATTCTCTCGGTATTTCCATGCAAAAAGCGTAACTTTTTTTGCACGGAAGTTTATTTTACATTGTAGGCTATAATTTTTAGGCATAATTCACCAAAATATGTCCAATATTTAATAAACCTAATAATAAACTTTAAATAAAAAACACAAAATTCTGTTAAAAAAAACAAAACAGTCATGTGTCCAATATAACTATATAGTAGGATGTATAATATAATATATATATTATATCAAGATATCTTTGTATTGGACTCAATACAGCTATTTTGTATTGAATCCAATACAAAATTATTTGAATTTCCCACCAATCCACAGACGCATGCACCAACATCACCGGGAAACCCCGGAGATCATCTCTGCAGTTCGCGGCTGAAGAGCAAAGAGGAAGGACGTGTCCCCAGGACCTGCGTGGGCCAGCAGGACAACGGGGGATGCCAATGGAGCAAGGTAAGTAGGTTTTTTTTTTAAGTTTAAAGCGACCCCGAGTGTGACTCAGGATTACCACTTTTTGCATGGAAAATCCACCCTGAGCCAGGATTACTGCTAGGGGGGGGGTTAAAAAAAAAAAAAAAACCTCATTCACCTTTATATTCGCAGATCCATCGATCTCTCTGGTTTCCTGTGTCATTCTGGAATCCCCATTTGTCCAGACGCAGCGGGACGCCGCGATCTTATACCCTATTCTTTTGCCTTATGCCTACGTCCCCCGATCTCACGCTGGTTTAGTGTGAGATCGGGGGACGTAGGCATAAGGCAAAAGAATAGGGTGTAAGATGGCATTACCCCCTCCCCGTTGAAGAAAAAGCTCCTTCTGCGCATGCCCGATATCAGAGCAGCCAGAACCTTCCCGGGATGCATGACATGTGTCCCAGGAGGCCCTGCCTTCCCATTTTGTCTTCTGTGACAATAAATGCAGAAGGGAAAGGGGCTTTATCCCCTTTTTTTTTTTTAAAAAGCTTTTACCCCCCCCCCCTTCTAAAAAAAAAAAAAACAGTTTTTACCTTATGTAAAAGGGTTCTCTACCCTTTTATTTAAGGTAAATTAGCTTAGGTCTGCTTTAACCCCAGAACAAAAATATAATGTAATATTCTGCAGTTTACTAATCCTTATATTTGTTTTTTATTCTCCCGGTACAAACCCCTGCAAAAATAAGCCTGGTGATGTCACAAGGAGTGATACAAGGTGTCTCCTGATACAGAAACAAAGTAAAGAAATTTAACAATTGTAGAACATACTGTAAAGGGTTAGAAAGAGCTTTATTGGGTACATTTAGGCCTATACAAATACTGCATTTATATACTGTACTGTATATACCAGTAAAAATCTCTGGTCTGATAACAGGAAAAGATACTCTGACCAAGAGCATTTTACCATCATGTCCATAATGTAAGCAAGCATTTTCATATCCTAATTGCTTTGGAGATAATGGCAAGTGCCACTCTTCCTTTAGGCAAACCTTTGGTTATAAAGCTTTATAAAGTCTCATTGACAAGTCTTGTAAATTTCAGTAGAAAATCCTTATTATTTAAATGCTAGTATGTTCAGTGTATTTATAGTTTAAATAATTGTATTGTATTTTCTTAGACTGTCTCTGTGTGCTCTTTTTTTGGTTTGCAAAATGAAATTCCATTTACCTTGTTTGCCTTTCAATAGCTCCTATGGGAAAACACAAAACATTTCACTGTTTAATAGATTCCGTTAACCCAGCAGATTTATGAAGGTGCCAAAGTTCAGTATACTATGTACTTGGGCCAAATCTACCTATGTAAACTTTAGTTTCCCCATAGGTGTTTAGGATTATCTAGCACATTTTATTTTCCAATCCTAGATCCACTAACAGGACACAGATAACCACCCCGTCATCTTAATTTACAGCATCCTGTATCCGCTATCATACACTGTGCTTTATCATTTTTATATGATTGTTAGCCTAATGATAATGGAATCTGTTCCATGCACTTTCCATATGTTTATATATATATCAATGTCTTCTATCAGGATGTCTCATGTACTTCAGTTTGATGAGAAGAGTCGGAAGGTAAAAGATGCCAACATGCAAGATGAGGACACGTTTGAGATATATGATCCAAGGAACCCAGTCAATAAAAGAAGACGAGAGGAAAGCAAAAAGCTGATGAGGCAGAAGAAGGAAAGAAGATGAATGACGGAATTCAAATAATAGCCACCGTGTAATAACGTATTTTTTAGCTTTCATTATGTTTTCGTGAGGTGGAAAGGGGTATAATGGAAAAATTCATTTTTTAGCTTTTACGGTAAGAAATGTAGGACTAAAATTGTTCACAATGTATTTCATCAATCTTATTTTACAGATATCAAAAGGAATAGTACAAAAAATGTCAATAAAGGTAGAATCACACAGGAAAATCCCATAAATTTTATACTGGTCAGCCAAAACATTAAAATCACCAGCCTAAGATTGCGTAGGTCCCCCTTGTGTCACCAAAACAGCTTTGACATGTCAAGGCATGGTCTCCACAAGAGCTCTAAAGATATCCTGTGGAAGATAGCAACAAATCCTTTAGGTCACAGTGACCGTTTTATTACATCTTATTGGAAGATTGGATTGAAAACAAAAGAATGGCAGTTGCATTAAAAATGATGAGACATTTGAGGAAATTTCATTCTTATTCACCATGAGGTTTTTATACAACACAAATGTCCTAAATGAAAATTGATTACATGGCTGAACTAATTTATTTACTGAATCAACCTAACCAAAATCGTCAGTTGGTTGACATAGCATCATCATTTTACCACTCATTTCTGTTATAATTATAAAGTGATGCTATTTTTTACATTACATATGTACTTGAAAAGTAATGCTGTTTTGTTGAGAGTTCCTAATTATTTAATACAAAATATCTGTAATTCTCCACATCAATCAGATTTACATTTAGATTCTACAAATGTCATTTATCAGTAACGTTTTGAAACATATCACTCATTTCATGCAAGGAGCTATTCTGTATTCATAGTATGAAAAAGAAAAGGAATTCCATTTTACCAGCACATGGATTTACAACCCATGCCTGGACAAGTATAAATGTGTTGTAGAACTTTCTTCTTTTTCTTCTTGTCAGTGATGTACAGTACAAAATGCAACTCAATGTTTATGGTGTAAAATAAAAATTGAATTTTAGATCCACTGGCTTTTAAGTCTTTTGCTGAAGGTGTGTACCCATATCTGTCCGCTAGGAGATCTTGCCCAGAAAAATACACATCCCGATGTAATAACACGCCCCAATTATGCCTTTTTTTGTGGAGGGGACAAGAATTCCTTGTCCAGGCATGTAGGATTTAGAAAGGATTGTTGGGGGTGACCAATTTTATAATAGAGGACAAAAATAATATGTGTATGGGTAGCTTCTAAAAATGTGGATTTTAGTGGATATCTAAAAGGTGAAAAAATGTTTGATATGTTTGCATAATAAGTACATGCCCAACTTTTAGCTTATAGGTAAGGCCATTTGTAATGTAATGGTGACTGACATCTGCTCCATTTTTATTTATCATTAGGATATAAAAATGCAGTTTATTAATTGACCTTCAGCACTGTGTAATTTTTCAGCAGCCCTGACATGCAAAGGTTTTTGAAGGTATCTTGTTCTGATGTACTAGTATATATTAACACATCAAAGCATGGCATGTAAATACCTAACCTACTTCAAAGCGACCTAAAGTGGAGACCTTTCTGTTGGTGCCCCAAGTGTTGCTTGAACCAGATCTTGTGCTGCATAATTAACAACCTGATAAATATTGCTACTCAGCTTATTCATTCTGACTTCTCACAACCTAATAATCCTTTGATCTTGTTTTCCTATGCAGGAGTCCCCTCTGTGTCTGTAATTACTTAATTCCTTCACTGTGTTAGCGTTCTTCACCTCCGCTGCAGGGCTTTCCCAAGCATGTAAACTTTCACAAATTGAACAAGAACTTTCTCTTACCACATACTGTGCACAGGAATTTCCCACACACTGTTCATCATAAATAATATACTGGTCACTTGCACTGAAAAATGCCGCACTTAAATCGAACAATGGCTGGGACTTACTAATGTCCAAACAGTCACAAATGTGCATGAGTGGTGTTTCCTTCCAAAGTTTGGTTGTGGAGTCTCTGTTTAATATCCCTTGAAGGGACCATAATAGTTTTGCAAACGATTCTGCTGTGTAACTTCCTATGAATGGAATATAACAATGCTATCAGCAAAGGTGTGGCGTATAATTTATTCATCTGCCCGCCAGATTTATGGGTTTACTTTTTAGTGGCTGTGTGGCCACCCTTCCTTGGCATATTTACAGTAAAGATAAGAACAGAAAATGCTTTGTGAGAACATGTTTAAATGGTGCTGTAATAACTATATTTAATGTGTGTTTCATGCCTGTATGTGTTTTGTTTTTTTTTTGTTTTTTTGAAAACAAGCTTTCATATTTCATAAATTCATTCCTGGCACTTACAATAAACACATGTACAGAAAACAGGGTTTGTAAGGGCAGTCAATAGGTAAAAATCCCCTTTCATTCCCATGATTAAAGTTGTCTATTTAAAGCGGATTTGACCTCTCATAAAAACATTGCTTCCACTTTGTGAAGAAAAGTTACCGTATTTTGTAGCTGTATATAGACCCTACGATGCCACTAATACTGCCAGTCCACCACCTATAGCCTATAGGACTGCTGTCTTGGATGTACAAAATGCATAAGAAAAAAGGTCTCACTCAATGAGAGTCGACGTTGCTACTCTCACAAAAAAAAAATTGTTAGCAGCAGATACTAGCAAGGAACAGACAATAATACTGGCAGGTTAGTGTTTTATATAGTTATGGCAGCTGGAAGAGAATTTATGGAAGACATTAAATAGCTGTATTTTTTTTGCACCCCTTAGTTATATTGTAAATATTTCAGAAGAGATGCACAAAGGAATCTAACAGCAAGTGGTCAAGTCCTATAGTGAATCCTATGATAAAGGCAATTGCTAGGGCCAGTGTTTAGCCCAGAAATGTTTGTAAGCCTGGTGGGAAGTAATTTGTAGGCGAGAGGCAGCCGTGGCATTGTGACCTAACTTTTCAATAACCACCCAAAAACAGCCGGGTGGTTACCAAAAAGTGCCAGGTGGTGCACCCAGCTAAAAGGGGCTGGGAAGAACACTGGCTAAGGCAGCTAAGTGGCAGTGGAAACTCCAAATCCAGATTTCACAGAATATCATCTGCTTGGTCTATCTCTATTTACTGGTCAGGAAAAGTGCAGAACCTGGAGTGGTTCTAACTGCAGACATTCATTGGTGAGCCAATTGTTCCAGTACATAGCAGTGGAACACTTCCTGGACCTGCAGACACCAAGACTTGTTGAAAACCTTGGACAGTGCTGTGAAATCCATGATATTTGGGAGGTATATATACATGACCTTTGCATTCCTTGATACAGTACTGAATTTGTAAAATCTTCTCATACAATTTTTTTTTCCACCACCAGGCCTTCTTCATCCATTCTAGCAAGGCCTGCTCTCAATGCTTGTGGTGCCTTCAACCACTGAAGCGTACTTAATTCTGTAATAAGAAAGACATTTTCACAAGTTTTCTCATTTCATATTGTACAAAAATAATCTGTCTAGATGTTTTAAACAGGAACACGGAGCCTACTACCCTTATCTGAACAGCTCTACCAGATTGTTTAGATGGCTTTAAAAGTGTGAGATATATAAAACATTGTTTTACACTAGTAAAAGCCTCTATTAGGCCATTATGTCTAAATACACTCTACAATCTTTGAGATAAGGAATCACAAAGCAAAGGTGTGAAAAAAGGAGCTGTACAAGGCTGTCATCATTCTGGGCTTTAAATGAATGACTTCTATAAAGAAGGGTGTGGAAAAGTTAAGTGTTACATTCCTAAATACTGTCATTCACTTAGACAATATGTGTCAAAGGCTTTTACTATCTTGGCATTTCTCCACTATCTGTTCAGTAAAAGTGGTTTCTGTTAATTAAATGGCTTTAAATTGCCTTTTCGCCATGTGTGTAGTCTGTCCACAAACTGTTTGGCCAAGAGTGTTTCAGGCCTGTTTTTATGGCTCTCATTTATTGCTGGTCCATAAAAAGAAACCAGGATCAATAAAGCAAAATCAATCTTTTACATTAGAAAAACTCTATGGTTTCAGTACAAATTTCAAGCTAATACTTAAAGACCATACCTTTTAAAATATAAAGACTGTGGGAGGAACTGGACAACCCATGCTTCAGATAACCTTTGTTCTGTCCTGACTCGACACAGGAAAGGTCAACAAAAGAACAAATGTATATATTTTATGAGTAGGCCTGCACAATCATAATAACAGGAAAATGCATATTCAGATACTTGAAAAAGTTTAGCTATGACTAGTTCACTTTAATATTATGCATCAGTGTAAAAGAAGTTGGTTAGATCTTACAAAAACATCACTTTTCGAAAGTAGAAAAACATCAGTTCTCTAATGATCATTTGGTGTAGCAGTGCAAGAACCACATTTTTATTTTATTTTTAACATTGCGGTCAGACAATTTGTGTTTTTCTCATTAGTGCTCAATGTTTAAACAGCTATCGGTACTTTAGATACAGATACAGTCAATCACTAGGTTCACATCCTAATACAATGCTGTGCAATCACTGAAAGGATATGGATGTGTTTTAGGGAATGCTTATATTAACAGTAATAAAAAAGTGGGGTTTAGCACTCTTAGACTGCATTGGTGACTGCTAGGTTTTTTTTTTAGCCATTTGCAAATGCTTGTGTAAATATTTGCAAAATAATGTGTATTTTCACACTTCCAGTGCTCCAGAAATGCAAAAAGCAGAAAAAGTAGTTCCAACACAAGTCTATGTAGGCAGTTTGAGTGACAAACCATGTAGCATCTGAAAAACAGCACAGCAAATCTACCACAAGCAAATGCCTAAAAAATAAAAAGGAATTTGAATTCCAATGTTAACCTTTTTAGGAGGTGGCTAAATGTGATTTACCTGCATGGTACCAAAACCTTTAGCATGAACGTGTTCCTTTAAATAATTTGAATAGCCTAAATAAATGAATGCAGCTATTAATTCTATGGTAAGCTGCAAAATATAAAATACTCAATTTCCCTGTTGGTGGAACTGGATGGACTTTTTCATCTTTTGTAACTGTATATTTCCTTGTGTTTGAATACAAATTCAAAATGTCGGGTGTATTTTATTCAAACTTGTGGTTGTCAACCTCTTTACGTTGACATTTATATCAGGTTTTAGTATGTAAGAGAGAAGTCTATCGATGTGTTTGGGAATAGTACACTGGCATCACAAGAGGAGTTCTCTGAAACACCGGTGCCTGTAACTTAAAAATTAAAAAATAATTTACATTGAATGATGTTGACTGGACTGTGTTTTTTGGATGTCTTTACACTCCATGAAATTATGTCACCTAATCAGATTACGGGAGTTGGTACAGTATACACATCGTTCTGTTTCCCTTTTATCTATCATGCCACCCTAATTTTTACATTAATAGGAGGAACCAGACATGATTTTTTTTTATTTTCTGAACACACATACTAACATATGTTTAATAGTTAGTTCAGTGATGCTTGCTTTGAATTTTGAATCCTATTGTAATAAAAAGGCACTCCAAAGGTTTTCTTCAACATGCCAAAAACCTTCAGTTAGGTTATTGGCTTCCCCAAGAATTGGCCTCTGGACTTTGTTGATTAAATTTTGTGAGCCCTTTTGGAGAACAGTTAAGTGACATGACTATAAACCATGCAAAGACCTGCATGATATGTCAGCATTATGTAAATGCAAGGTTATATTAAAATTATTATTATAATCATTAACAATATGATGGTGCATGTAGTTTGTTACCACTTGCCATTTATTGGTCCTTGTTTTATAGAAGAGATTATTTGGCCACCTGTTGAGGTTTGCGGTGATTAGGTTTGTTTTCTTTTAGTCATCCAGGAAAAAAACTTCACACTGTCTACAACCCGTCATGTGAATATAAGCCCAGGACGTGTCAGTAGTAGTATAGATAACCTATAATGACATGTCATGACAACAAGTCTACAAACACATGCTGTCTTTTCTCTATCATGCCTGCATAGCTTCACAGAGTGCCCTGAAATGTTACCTGCCTGCATTCAAAGTGCTAAATATGGAAGGCCTAAAGAGTAATTAAGGGCAATCATATCACTTAATATACTATCCAAGAAACACAGACACTACTAGAGCTGGATGGTCCTTTTATTTGCGTATTAACAATATTGTTCTATAAAGTACATATTACTGGCAGATCCATTCTAGGTGAGACTAGCCTATTGCCATGTTACATTTAGGTGCCAAACTGTGAATGTGGAGAAAGAAGACGGAAGAAAACTTTTTTTTCATAGCCTCAAATGTTTAACAACTACAGGGATTTAAATTGTAGGTTAGCCAGGCCATATGCACTGGTTGCTTATCTAAATGAAAAAATTGTCAGACCTATTACTATTTACTGCAAAATGGCAGAGATATATCCTTATAATTTAGAAACTGGAGACTTTATATAAATAGGAGACACGTGAGTATTGTTTATTGGAATCAGAACAGAAGCAGCAGAAAATAAAGCCATACTGTATTTGTAATTAAAATCAGGAATTTAAATCCCCCTAGGGCAATGGGACTTTGTATTGCTTTAAGAAGATTGACATTATGGATGGAAGTTGATAGTTGGGAGATTAAAGAGGACCTGTACTGTGGAGGCTGTACCATAAAGAGGGCAAATGACTAGTCACCAATATTGCCTATAGTCTTGGTTTTATTTTGGCACTGTGAAGGACCATCTATAGCTTTTGTGAAATATCAGAAACAAAGGAATGTCAACATAAACAGCAAAAATATATAATTGTTAACTATCGTACAACATCTAATATTAAGGAAAAAACAATTTGGGCAGAACTTTCTGCTTCCATGGTTTCACCAGAAATTGCACCTTCCTTTTTATTCCTCTGAGTCTTTACATGCCTCAATCATGCCCCATATCTTATATCAACCTCCCCAACTCATTAACACTAATCCCCCCACACCATACCACTTTCCAGCCAACTCCATTAAATCCACTTGAAAGCATGGTGTCAATTACTGACTTCTGTTGTGTTTGGAGGTGGCCATTTTGGTAGAAGATTTTAACATGAGCTTGGATGTTAGCACTTTGCAGCACTAGGTCCCAGGTTAGAATCCCGGCCATTACACTATCTGCATGGAGTTAGCAGGTTCTCCCCTTGTTTGCATGGATTTTCTCCAAGTGCTCTGGTTTACTCCCACATCCCAAAACTCTGGTGAACTCTGTGATGCCATCACCAAATTTTCAGAAACTAGTAGTCAGAGGCAGCACTGCCTTAAATCTTTTTGTTTTCTCTTTTTGTACAAATGTAAAATAAAAGGTGCATTCTAAGCATATGGGTTAGACACAGTTACCAATTCCAGATGTTCCATTTACCATTGCAAATCTTCACTTTTTAATAGCAGTTGTGATTAAGTTTGCATCTGGTTGAATGATTGGGGTCCAAAATAGATATTTTGGCAAATGGAGGAAAATCACATATAACAGGGAACACAAACCTTGCAGCTGAATTTCAATAGAAGTCCACCCCATTTGATTTCTGATCCTGGCTACCACTTGCTAGTAAAATAGGTCATCAGAGTTTTTAAGAAAATAAAAATATTGGAAAGTCTTTTTTTTTTTTTTTTTTTACTTAAGCGAAGACATACAGTAGTACCTACGACAAAGGGGAGTGTAGTAAGACTGCAGATTATGTTTACGCTTCGAAGGAAACTTTGTGTTTTTGGACCTGCTAAACCAGAAAAAGGGTGATAGAGACCATCCTGTGGCATACCTAAATTTCCCATCATGATTTGCTAATTTTTGTCTTGTCAGTTTAGCTTATCTGATAATGAAAATAAATGGAATAAATAATGAATGTTTCTTACTTGACTGTAGTAAACTTGAGTATGATTAGTGTCTATGGTTTCCTGCATTTGCTCTTTGAGTCATTGCATTTTGCCACTTTTTATTTTTCCTAAATGAACTCAAATTCAATAATCAGTTATGTAATTCTGAAATCATTTGAACAAAATGTAAAATAAACCCTAAATATTTAACTTCCTACTGGTGATAAATGAACAACCTATAGCAGTTTACTAAGTATACCATAACTTTATTACTGTGATTTATTTTTCCAGGCTTGGCTGAAACTGATCCCCAAAGCTTTCTTCCACCGCCAGGTATATAAACAGTATACATTGACATATTTATTATCTACTCGTGAATATGTTGGTATGGTTGGGATTTACTTAAGGGTCATCTGCTATATTTCTTTGTGGAGAAATGAACTCATTCTTCATTATATATGACCAAGATGTAAAAGGCTGATTGAAAACGGCCAACAGTGCTACCTTGCAAAAGTAGGTCATCATTTTACCACGTCTAGTGCTTGGTTGTGCCTTGGTCGAGCACACAGATTGAAGCACTTAAAGGGTCCTCATGAGATTATGATTAGTAGTGTCTGGGGTTTTAACATAAATCGGATATAGGTTGTAAAATTATTTAGTCATAAATGTGGCATATATTGCACAAAAGTCTCATTAACCTTCGTCTCTTGTATTAAATCCATGAGTTCCCATGACCTAGGTCACATTTCAGTAAGTGTAGAGTATCATAGAGGCTTCCAAGGTACATAGAGCCAAAGGAAGCATGGTTATTGCTTCTGTATTTTCTCCACTAAACTTAAAATAAATCATTGATCCAATCAGTAATTAATATTACACATGGTAAAATTGAGTTTTAGCTTTGGTCTACTTAAAGTGTACATGTTCTTTGCCCATACAGCACAAAGTTAAAGGTTCACTTAGCTTCTTCTGAGCAGCCTATACACTTAATTATTTCTTGTTCCTATGTTGATAATTTGGCCACCGCAAGTAAAGTAATATGCCTCTCACTTACGGCTAGGTGTTACCATGTCACTCACTCCACTTTTACCATGTGACTTCACAAGGTACCCTCTGATTGGGCCAGGGATGACACATGAGGCAGTGGATTTGCATGTGTGCTGGTTATCTTTGGTTCGACATTTGCACTGGTATAAATAGAGCAGTCAGGAAGGAGTCAAACATCTGACTCATTCAGCTCTATGTACATTTCAGGGGGAGTTCTATAAACAGAAGGGGGTCTATTTATAAAACAGTGAATCTGACATTCACTGGAATACTCCCTGGTGGAGAACCTGCCTGGTCCATGATTCTCTTTCAGGGAATGTTTGATATAATGTCAGATTCACTGCCTTATATATAGACCATTAGGTGTGTTTAGTTAACAAAGTGGCTTTATTTAAGAAAGAACAGACAAGGTAAACGTGCAGCAAAAGTACCTTGCTGTCTGGAAAATAAAAAAAAAATAATAATTGCAACTTTACAATATGTTATAAATATTTTTCAGTCTTTCCTCGCCATCATAAATAAAGATAATATGAACAAAAACATTATAGATTAACTTACAACCCTTAATATATGATACATTATCAATGCTTACCAGAAATGTGAATGTCTAATATTGGCTATAAACTCAAATAAAAAACTTATATACATTGATTAGGATATTATCTTCTACATTCTGTACATATGGCAGTCCAATATACATTTAGAAAAAAAATCAATCTCTGAATAGCTGCCTAAAATCTAAATTGCATCATGAAAAATACAAGCAATAAAAAAAGAAAAAAAACTCCATCATAAATAAAGTTTGGGCCAGATTCATCTATTTTGTCTCTTCAAGGGGAGACACCTGGCAATGTTTTGCTAATGTTTACACAGAGTCTGTACATAGAGTAATCTTACTAGCAGACATTGCAATTGGGACACAAATCAAATGCTAGGAGAAACAAAATTATATCATCCTGGGCATACTTTATTATCGTTTTTCACTTTTTATGTTTTCTTGTTCATATGCACAAATCATGCTTTATTGCTTTTTATGCTACTCTTATGCTTTCTCTCTTAAGTATATAAACATTTGGTAGGATGGCTTTTTTTTGGGAGTGATTAGTATCCGTAGCACCTACTTAGATCCACAACTAATTTAAACCGATCAGTCATTCTTTGTTTAATGGAGATGACAAGTATTTGGCAAAGTCAGGCTTCTTGGAAATACACACTAGGTAATATTAACTATTATACATGATTTGGGTAGAAAAAGAAAGCTTGCAAAAGCCAACACACTCTCTTGATTTGCAATCGTGCACAGATTGCCAGCTGGCTGAAGATGTGCACTGGGTCCTATCACATAAGAGACCTCTCAGGAACATCATTCTAATGAAATCCAGACGCGGACAAGCAGCTAAGTCCACTAAAGGCTTTAACTGTGTAGAGTATGTGACTTGCCTAAATCATAGGCAGTTCTTATGCCACCCACCATGATAGGATTAGGATTTTTTTTTTCTTGTTTTACATGGTCATTAGGTCATAACTAGCTGCTCCTGGGTTTTAGTGTAGGTCTCATAGGGCCACTGTCCATCTTTTTTAAAAGATATTGTAATGCAGAAAAACACCTGCTCTGATTGGAATGGTCATTTCTTGATTTATAAGCTGCATAGTAATTCTCGGACAGTGACTCAGAGCGTAGATTTATCTTTACTGCTCCAGTGTTATTATGTGAAACGGGAGTCGATGATAAATATATTTCCATCAATACCTCCTCAGAAATTGGGTTCTCTTTACGAGCCTGGATATTGATACACTTGATTTGTTTTGGAATTGAGTTTTCAATTTCGTATATATCCAAAAACAGAACATACAAACATAGGAAACAATACTTTAACAACGGTTGTAACAATAGGAAGGAGAAAAGGCAACACTTGTAATATATCCTAAGTAATCAAATACATATATATACATATAGTTTACAATACATGGCATGATACGGTACAGAAACAACTGGGCGATACAATGGTGAAGTTACATGGTAGAAAACAATATCAAGGCAATTCTCATTAATTATAGCAGAAACCATACCCTCAGGAACATAGATACCTCTTTACTCTGGGGAGTCGATAAATATTTTGCAATAGAACCAAGTAGTTTCAAACCTCTCATTCCCGTCATGGGGGCTCACTGTCAAGTCCTCCATAAGCATGATCTCACTGACAATGCAATACAAAACCACTGAGCAATGGCCAGGCAGGTGGGTGACCTCCAAATGAATAGGATACACAGTTTGGCTGCATTTAGAAGATGCCTGACCACTGAGGTTTTGTGAAATTTGAGTGATAGAGAGCTGTGTTGCAGCAGAAAGAATGCAGGGTCATCTGGGACCGTGTGGTCCGTAAACTTTTGAACAATCTCTTGCACCTTATTCTTGAATTCACGTAGTGTTGGGCAGGACCAAAATATGTGGAGCATGGAGCCCACCCCCTCAGCATACCGCTAGCAGCAGGGCGGTGACGGTGACTGTGGGATAGATTTGATGGAAGTGAGAAGGTGTACCATTCCATCTGGTGAGTATTTTATAATAAAGTTCTTGGAACCTACTGCAAACTGATGAGTGGTAGGATAACCTAATTGTCCTTTGCCTTTGAGGGTTGTCCAGAACAACGCCTAGTTCCTCCTCCCTGTGCGAGAGGTAAGCAGGAAAGAAATGCCCAGATGGGAAATTGAGTTGTTTTTTAGGTTCTTAGACTCACTTTGCTGAGATGGTTCAGAAAAAATATTCTAAGGCTATTTTTCTACATAGTGCCCTAGAAAATCCACAGAGCTTCAAATGATTTTTAAAAAAATAAAATAACTCTCAGCAGGGGTGAAATAAGAGGCTCCAATTACATATATGCCTATCCAAAAATTCAAACTTGACAGCACAAGTTGTTTTACTGAAGCAGCATGTTGAAGCAGCCCAGACATCATAATTATTAATGGCACCTGCTCACATGTGGCTCAGAGTATTATTTTGAAAAAACAGCATGCATTGGATCATCTTTTCATGAAATTTATTCATTAAACTTTGCTTATGTTTCTCGAGCAGTCTGTAATATGTTTTAAAAATAGTTTAGCCCCTTTCTTGGTATTCCTCACATTTGCTTCAGACACGAAATTGTATGTTTTTTCTGATTGGTTTTTGCTCAGTTGCGTGTAATAGACCTTGGAAAGCCATATTTACCCATCTTTAACGTTGCCATGTGTTTTTTTTTTCTTGAGTAGAGGCTGACCTTAAACACTCAGTCTACTACTAAATCTTCATGAATGTATTTGAATGAATGTATTGAATGTTTGGCTCCTAGTTGGAGTACCCAGAAAACTTCTATGAAAATCTAAAATAAAGAACATAGCAGGAAAGCTGAAAAAGGAATGACTTTTGGTGAGACAATATGAGAACCTATAAGACAGACAAAGAATTTGAAACCGAAGATCTTTGAAAAAAAGGCCATAAAGTAGATGTCGTGGGTGCCAATAAGAAGTCCCTATTCTAACCTGGCTATGCTTCCTAGAAAGAATGTCCTGATCAAAAGAGAATTTGAAGTTTTTGCCAGGCAAAACAGTCCATGTACATGATTTTTACCAGTCTATGCAGCTATTTACCTGGAGTTCAGCTTTAGGTCACATTATTATTAACTAATATTTATATAGCGCTGACATATTATGCAGCACTTCACAAAGTCTATAGTCATTGTGCCAGATGTCCCTACCATAGACATTAGTTTTTACCACAATCTAAGGTCAATTTGGGGGAAGCCAATTAACCTAACTGCATGTTTTTGGAATGCGGAGGAAACCCACACAAAGACAGGAAGAACATGCAAACTCCATGCGGGTAGTGCCCCGGCCAAGATTCAAACCTGGGACCTAGTGTAATGGTATCAACCATTGGCGACATCCTTCCCCTTAGTCCGGGTGGCCCTGTAGAGTTACTCCAGCGACTCCCCAAGCTGAATTGTGATTCCCCGTAGTTGGGCAGCTCTTACAAGAGCTAGTAGTAATATAGCGGTTCCCTACAACAAGAGACATGTCTGGGAGTTGAGGGTAAAAAAGAAGAAAGAAGAACACTTTATTGATGCCACACTTGGTATTATATACAAATCCCCATGCAAGGGGACCTCCCCTCTGGACCTGATGGAGAACTAGGCGATAGACACACCGACCAATGGAAATAACCACAAAATCCGGGACACTCCCACCCAATGTCTCCCCTCTGTCTGGGAGATAATTAGGTCAGACACCGGACGTAACCCACTCATCTCCAGACAGTAAAACCACATTGTTTATAAAGTCTCCCGTACCGAACACACAATGTCTCTCCTCTGTCTGGGAGATAGTTAGGTCTGACACCGTATGTAACCCAATCATCTCAACAGACAACCAGAGGGCCTTTGTTACACCTAGCACTGCAAAGACCTCTCTCTCTAACTTCTGAGCCACCATGCAAATTCATGTTAATATAACAATTCCAGGAAAACAAATTTATACAAATAGAAGAAGCAAATGGTTACTGAATGAAATGCAACAATTGAAGCGAAAGGTGACTGCAAACTTAGAGAGCTTCCCTGATACTGTTCAGAGGAAGTCAAAAGTTGCTACCACACACCATCCACTGATTTTGTATGAAGGGACTCGTTTTATTCAATTACCATTGGCAACACCTCTCCTAAAATATTTTAGGGTTGGCAAAACACATTCTTGGTTTAGGGTAGGGCTGCAAATAAAGCCTAGAGACATCAAGTACTCAGTGGATGTGTACTCTACTTTTTCCCTCTTCTGGAATTGTCCTGTCTTATATATTGAGCACAGCAGATGTGTTTTTCTTTTTGCTCAAGTTAGCAGTATAAAAAATAACACAGGTCATTGTTTGCCTTAAAAGTCCGTATTGGTTGTTGTTTGGTTTGTTGGTGTATTAACCTGGGATGTGGCAGTAAGACACATACTGCTGGATATTCAGTCTTTTGCTACAGTCATTTAAGACAGCTAGTTAATCACAATGATCCGTGTTTTTTATACTGTTAACTTTGTTGATCTAGGTATCTGGTTGTGCTTTTTTTAAACCAACTCCAAAGAACCATGAGGAGGCTGTTCAAACAAGATTGAATATGTAATTGTTACAAATCTCAATCTCCCGAGGAAGCAGCTTTTGTCTGTGAAACGCGTAGAAAGAAAGCTTCAGATTTGTATTAGACTACCTAGGAGCTTTTTATTGATTGTTTGCATTTTTAGACTTATTATAATTATTATAATTATGATTATAATATTTAAAAGATTATAATAAATTATATCTTTTAAATACATTTGTGATGACTATATCTGCCTTAAAAGTCATATTGAATGTTGTTTGGTTTGTTAGTTGTCCTAAATGTTCTCAACTGGATAGTGACTGGAGAGCATTTGGTATGGTGCTGTCAGTACATGCACACCTTTTGGGATTTTAAGTTTATATTACCACTAAGTCCAGGTAGGTTTTACGATTTATGGGTTTATTTCTCAGTCTTTCCCCAGAGGAGCAGGAACTGTCTCCTTTTAGGTTATTACCTTTTAAACAGATTAGTATGTTGCCAGCTAAAAAGTGTATCTTGACTAATTGCTTATTAGGTGACCTTCTAAATATCTCCCAATTCATACAAATCCTACACAAATATTGATCTTTGGGAGAAAAACACTACTCTTCACCCTCAGACATATGGATGCCTTTTTTTGAAAAATACATTGTTCCCTAAACAAAATTTAAATCATTGAAGTTTTTTTAAAAAAAAACCTGGTATGACACCTAGACTCTGTTGTTGGCTGGAGATCTGGCATGGTACCAATGGATTGGCGTAAGACCAATGTGGTTCCTATCCTCAAAAAGGGAGCAAAGTCATTACTAAGTAACTAAAGACTGGTAAGGGTAACTTCCATAGTTGGAAAGGTCCTAGAGAGTTTCATAAAGAACCACATAGAGGAGTTTCTGCTGGAAAATTATATTATAAGTGATAGTCAGCATGGCTTCAAGAAAGACCGAAGTTGTCAAACAAATTTACTCTCTTTTTATGAGGAAGTAAGTAAACAGGTAGACAGTGGAATAGCAGTTGATAAAGTGTACTTGGATTTTGGTAAAGCATTTGACACTGTACCCCATAGACTGTAATATGGAAGTTAGGGTCAATAGGTTTAGAAAAGTCAATCTGTAAATGGATAGAGAACTGGCTTAAAGGCTGCATCCAGAGAGTAGTTCCAAAAGACTGCTTTAGGAAAAAGCTGGATGCTATCTGGAAGCACAGAAAATAACTGGGTATTAAAGCTTTAAAGTAAAGATAACAGTGACCGTTGATCCAGGGAACATCCGATTGCCTCATGGATCAACTATGTACACAGAGTTTTTTTTTTTTTACCTGGGCTATGTTTATTTCCCTAGTGGATGAACTCGATGGCCCTACTATATGTCTTTTTTAGGTTATTGGCATTGTTCTTTTGAATCTCTGATTTTCTAGTAAATTCTATTATATATACTTATTTCTACTGGACATTTCTACTGTGATATTTGGATACATTAGCAGTAAAATCTTCCTTCCCTCTCCTCCCTTCTTCCCTTGCCCCTTTTTCATTTTGTACCCTTTTATGTTCCCTTTTATTACATCAAGAAAATATGTAAGGTAATGGGATTATTGTAATGCTAGACAACACATTTGTTACTTTTGCAATACTTGTCATTTGGGATAATCAGAGTTTTATGGTTCCTTGTGCTGTATTTGGGTATGCTTGACTAGTGACATATGACTATGGGAGAGACATTAGAGTATGAGCCCCTTTGAGGGACAGCTAGTGGCATGACTAGGACTTGTAAAGCTCTACATTATATGTCGGTGCTATATAAATACAAGATAATAATAATTTTAAAAAACCATACTATGAGACATATAAAACACAAGGGCAAAACAGGCTGACCTTTATAAGCCTAAAACACTAATTATTAGGGCAGCAATCCAACATATTTACCAGTTTGTGAATTAATAAACTGTATGTCCCTACTAAGGAGTTTCTTTTTATCCTATATTCACTAATGCTGTTCATTCATGGGATCACTTGATGTACAATATTTAAATATTTCATTGTAATGTATACCATTGTAATCAATACCATTTCCACATTTGCAATGTTTCCAAAAATAAAATAAATAAATAATATAAATATATATTGGAGTGCAACACAAAGACTGGTGTGGTGCTTTAGGCAACATAAAAAAATAAAGCACATAGTAGTGATACGTAAGGGGTAATGAATAGTAGTCTTAGAATCACAATTGATTAAATACAGTTGTCAAGCTAAGCACATGTCTAGAGTGAGGAACAGACTCCAGAAGCAGAATACATTGCTTGGCAAGGTAGCATGTTATTGCTTTTATTAATTTGTTGTTTCTATTGCTCATTTGTTTGTTTATCTTTCCATAAAGAGAGGCCTCCATGGATTTTAGAGGAGCAGAAGGGGGATCTGCCAGACATTTGAGTAAGTGTTACCATGATTGTATACCAAAGGTCAATGACATCTGAGTTGATATTCGTTCAAGTAAAAACTTGAGCAACATCAACAAAAGAACCAATCATAAAGAGTTAGGATTGTGACCGAAAAAAAAAATGTTGGCTGCCTGCAAAGTAATACTAACATCAGTGGATACAGAGGTTGAGAACTTCTAGTGTAAATTGGATAATACATTTGCTTGTTTAATAAAATCCTGTGAATACATTTGATTGATTTTTAAAGTTTGACCTAAAAGTAAAAAAAAGAATAATAAAAGTAGTATGGACACAGCAAAAATAATATTAATTTATTCAAAACAAAAAGGAACATTTTGGCTCCAAATACACTTTAATTCTAAGCTGAGGTACTTGTAAAGGTATAGGTAGTAGTGTATGTGTCTCTGCAATAGCACCTGCACAACATGTTCCCAACTCAGATGCAGTGGAGCAGAGATTAAGAAAGCTTCTTCAGTCTTCTTTTTTTTGAGGGTGGATGGTTGAATTGTTGCTGGAGTTGTCCAGGTGGCAGGTAGCCATAGTGTCCATATATTCACAGTAAATCTGTACATTATGACTGGTTTACCTGTCAAGGGGACTGATCCTGCTCCAGCAACATTCACTCTCTTAGTGACACTTCCATCTCGTTCCACTCTCTTTTTTGGTCCAAAGTCCTTTACCTACCCAACTGGTCCAGCCGGGATTTTGTAATGCTTTGCATGCATGTGCACACGTTTTTTGATCTCCACTGTATTATTTGCCATGTAAATACGATTTTAACTTATGTACATTTATACTTTTCTAATCCTTTCTATGGCTACAATGGTAAAACAGATTCATATATAGCTTTTTAGTCTAAAGGCAGAGCAGGTGCTTTGAGAGGGGGAGCAGAGGGAACTGAGCTGCCGGGAGATGGGAAGAAGAACCTTGATATAAACCTTGAGAATGAATTGTTCCACATTGCTAAAAGTTACAGACGTCTGTGTTTTATAATGGGCTTGTTTTAAAGCTCATTTAAAATCAACTATATATTTTAGATGGAGATCTATGGCATATTTAGAAAAGCCCCAGCTAACTAGACTAGCAGTCTGATCTCATGATACAGTGATACAGTTGGCCTCTCTATAATCATTTTCTTAATCAAAAAAATCAAATAGTAGACGTTGGTTCTAAAGAAAATATACCCATTTTATTGGTTAACCTCTTTTCTTTAAGAAATATCTTACAATTTGTAAGAAAATGCATTTGGCCATAGAGTATTCTCATAAAATATTGTGAGCTGCTATTCTGAACTAAGTATTATGATTTAGGACAGACCAAATATGTAATTTTTGTTTCTCCTCATGGGAACAATTTTCTAACATTCAAAACACAAGAAGATAATTCACAACATTTCAGTATTGTGCCAACATTTTCTCTAAAGAAAACAGATTCCATCAGTCTCTAGACTGGGAACAATAGAATATGCTCGGTGTCTGCAGTATCATTATAAGGACTAGACTCCACCAGGCTGTGGTTATGCAGCATTAAACAAAATAAGGTTTATTTGAAACAACAAGCTTGAAAACTCTCCAATAAATAAATGCGTCCACTGCCAAAGCTTGGAAAAAAAGTAGCCTAGTGATAAATTAACCAGAATAATGGCAGGTCAGTGTCACTGACCTTGTTTCACTGAAGGTCAATTTCAGCAGCTTGTTGGATAAGTCCCTCTGTTGTCCCAGCCATTCCTGCAGTTTTGGAGACTAAAGAAAAAAAGGAAAATTCTACTTATATCCCTGTTTTCTATCTGTTGTTTATAGATATAACAATAATGCTAGTCAGCCATGAACCAACATGACAACAATGTCCCATCCAACCCCTAGAGTTGTCAGCACAACAAGTAGTACCACTTGGAGATTTTTTTGTCTGGTAACAGCTCAACATTTTGGATTTTTCCATCTTGTCTTGGTGAAAATTGTTGGCAGGACATTTAGAAAGGTACATTTCCTCAGGTGCAACATGTACAGCAATTTATTTATTTTGGTCAGTTTAGATTCACATCGTTTGGATTATGGTAGCATCAGGAACCTAAATCAACAGATTTTTTTCATTTAGCTATTGTCATTCATGAAGTTAGTAGACAACACTTGCACAGTATATTAAACATTGGTGCCTTGGTTATCAGGTTGCTGTCCCCATGCAAATATAATGTTTCTGTTGAATTTGATGTTAGGGATGCAGAACACGCTCAGTAGCTCCCATGCTACTCTATACTTACCCCTGACTTTCAACTTCTTGTAGTGAATGCAGCCCTTGCACAGTAAGAGGAGCAATACTTTTTTAAAAATGTGAGTGTGAAATGCAAGGGACAAAGTTAAATTTTTTTCTGCAGAATATGGGTAGTGAAAGATGCATGATTTAGTAAGTCTAAATGAAAGCCACAAGTGAAGGTTTACTCATGTGCATGTTTGCTTTGAACCGGCCCTAGACTTGTCTATTTGCCTAACCAAGTCCCTCCCCTGTTTCCAGTCACAGGTATGCTGAGGGTGAGGAAAAAGAAATGATTCTGGTGTTGAAGGTATTCCTCAGTATAAAGCCACAATCTTTTATCTGTGGACAGCTGGGCAATGACAATCATCATCCACTATTTAGTAAGCATAGTTTATACTGCCATAGGCATACTCATCTTTGTTATCTGTCGCGGCCACATTGATCTAGTAAACCATACAAATGGATGGGATAAAATACTTATTAAGGGCTAAATAGGATGACTTTCAGTCAACAGTTACTATGTTATAATGACAAACAACTGCTGATGGATCCTATTCTGAGAATTATCATTAGTGGAAATGGCCAATTCCAATAAATGCGACCCAAGTTTTCAAGGTATATGTAGGAGGTATATCCTTTAGATCAGTTGTCGCCAACCAGTGGAGAAAATTTTGGTGGGCGCGGCTCTGGCCAGTGCACCCCCAATTGGGGTCAGAAGAGGGACTCTGCTTGGGGGGTGCACTGGCCAGAGGCACAGACCACGTCCCCCGTACAAATCCCTGGCTCAGAAAAGTGGGCGGGCTGTGTCTGTTAGCACTAAACTGTAGTGTAATAAACCATATAATGCTTAAATTCAATGAATTTATGCCAACATCTTCCTCAATTTCACCTGGGAAAGGGAGTAGGGGTCCTGGATAAGGCTGTGAATGATTGTGTTGTTAAATGTGTGGCTCTTCATTTGGGATACATAGTGTCCTGCATTAAATGGGTGGGCTAGGCACTCCATCCCGCTTCAAGGTCAGAAATTGTTGGTGGCTAGAAAGCCCCTGGTTAGTTATAATACAATGAGGTTTATATCTGAGACAATGGCAAGTTTGGGTCTGAGGCCACATGGATCAGGTAGAAAGGTTGTGGATAGCCTATGAGTTGGGAGAAGGTATCCCATAGTTTAGATCTGTTGGACCATCAACTTTAAGTGTCAGAGAGCCAGGAAGCTAATTTTGTTTTATAGTGACAATATTGATCCTCTGTGAGGGAAAACCATGAATGGTATTTTCTGTTTATTTGATTAGAATGAATAAAGGGGGTCAAAATAGCCTGAAATGGAGATATCACAAAACCTTCAAATGAACGATCAATAAGCAGAATCTGTTTTCCAGAGCTCTGAATTGATCCAAATAGTAAGACTAGATTGGACGCTGTGTGATCTTTGTCAGATTCTGAGCTGTACCATCAAATTCTGTCCTTTGAAACCGTCACTACTTCACACTACTACATAACTCCCCTCCTATTTTGTGTTAATTCCCCCACCTACTAGATTGTAAGCTCTTCGAGGCAGGGTCCTCTCCTCCTGTATCACTGTCTGTATTTGTTTGTCATTTGCAACCCCTATTTAATATACAGCGCTGCGTAATATGTTGGCGCTATATAAATACTGTTTATTTAATAATAATTCCTTCATGGGAGATTAAATTCAGCTCTATCTGAAGGTACACAATCTGCCAAGTCAAAGCCTTTGTTTTTAGTTGGTTCCTCTCTGTACCGGACACTTTTGTAATAAATAATTGTTCTTTCTTTGTTTTGTAATCGAGGCTCATGCAACAACTTGCCCCCAGATTTGTTTAAACAAGGAGTACTTGACTCGCAGTGAAATTCATTAAGCATGACTGTATTTTGCCTGTCATGCAGGCAACAGGTTGACATTGTGCAGGCAATTTTAAGGCTCATATTTACAGTAACCACAAAATATGTTCCTTTGGATCACTGGTGAATTTTTACCACATTTAAATAATATTTTGTTTTAGTGATTACGGGTTATACAAGCATTACAAAACAGTTGTGCAAATTGTATCACATTTTCCATTTGTATTCATAGTATTTTTTTTCCTCCTATTTTATATGTGTATTTTTCAGTTGTGACATACTTTCTGGTATTCATCATTATTTTCAGAGATTGTTGTTTCTCACTTGACTTAAAATTCACAAACTCAACAATATCACAAAACAGCTGCTTCAAGAATGATATGTGTTGTTGTGATACAGGGATAGATTAAGATAAATGAGAACAATAAAACATGAGCAGCATACAAAACAAGCTATTTTCTTCTTAAAGGTCACTTGAAAGTTATGTACCCCCTTGAGGTCATGAAGATGAACAGACTTTTTCCATTGGAGTGCAGTGCCATTTGCATGCATCTAAATGTAAAACGTCTGAATGCGTCCTGATACAAAATATAGCTTTAGATAAAAAATACAGAGCTTGACCTGCTTTGCCAGCAATAGGATGTGCTGGGTCCCTACAGTTGTCTAAACCAGTATGCAAATGCAATTGCTACTTAATAAGTGTCTGGCACTCTTTGAGGACTATGTATTATTATTAATAAACAGGATTTATATAGCGCCAACATATTACTCAGCTCTGTACAATAAATAGGGGTTGAAAATGACAGACAGATTCAGACAGTGATACAGGAGGAGAGGGCCCTGCCCCAAAGAGCTTACAATCTAGGAGGTGGGGAAGTTAACACACAATAGGAGGGGAGATATGTAGTGGTGGAACGTAGAGACAGTTTCAAAAGACAGAAGAAAATGGGAAGGCAAGTGAATCCATATGTTTCAATAACACTAATTGATTTTCCACCACAAAATGTTTCAGCAACTGTCAGATTCTCTGCTTTATAAATAGACCCCATGCTTGCAGTACTGTCAACTGCAAAATCCTGTTATAAAAGTAACCCTGAAGTCCATAATTATTATCCTGATACCCTGTTAAGGTAGAGTTTGCTATAGTATTATAGTATTCTTTATAGAATAATCCTACCAGTAATTGCATCAAGTAATAATAGTAAGAAAACAGAAGAAACAAAGCAGGGGTTTCTATGACATATACAGTTAGGTCCATAAATATTTGGACAGAGACAACTTTTTTCTAATTTTGGTTCTGTACATTACCACAATTAATTTTAAATGAAACAACTCAGATGCAGTTGAACTGTAGACTTTCAGCTCTAATTCAGTGGGTTGAACAAAAAGATTGCATAAAAATGTGAGGAACTAAAGCGTTTTTTAACACAATCACTTCATTTCAGGGGTTCAAAAGTAATTGGACAATTTAAAAAGCTGACAATAAAATGTTCATTTCTAATACTTGGTTGAATACCCTTTGCTGGCAATGACAGCCTGTAGTCTTGAACTCATGGACATTCCCAGATGCTGGGTTTCCTCCTTTTTAATGCTCTGCCAGTCCTTTACTGCAGCAACCTTCAGTTGCAGATTGTTTGTGGGCCTTTCTGTCCGAAGTTTAGTCTTCAACAAGTGAAATGCATGCTCAATTGGGTTCAGATCAGGTGATTGACTTGGTCATTTAAGAATATTCCACTTATTTGCTTTAATAAACCCCTGGGTTGCTTTGGCTGTATAATAAACGTAATTAATATTAATATGTTATTTATATTAAACAGGATTTATATAGTGCCAACATATTACCCAGCGCTATACAATAAATATGGGTTACAAATGACAGACGAATACAGACAGCGATACAGGTGGAGAGGACCCTGCCCCGAAGAGCTTACAATCCAGTAGGTGGGTGAATTTACACACAATAGGATGGGAGATATGTAGTGGTGGGAAGTAGGAATGGTTTCAAAAGACAAAAGTAGACGGGTAGGCAAGTTTGAAAAAATGGGTTTTGAGTGCTCTTTTAAATGAGCAGAAAGTAGGAGCAAGCTGAATAGGACGAGGAAGACCATTCCAGAGAGCTGGGGCAGCTATAGAGAAGTTAAGTGTTGTTACTGCTACCTGCCTGGTAGACTTAGACCTTTGCCTAGTCTCCAGTTTTGGGAAAGGTTACTCACAATAATCCAGATGAGATTATTCAAATGTCAGTAGACACACAAAACCTTAAGAGGAAGGCAGCTGGTATGTGAAGCCTGCTGTACAGTGGTCATCATGCTTGAATAGTGGCCAAACAATTGTACATATTTTGTTCTTTGCACATAATGCTGTTTGTCCTGTTTTCATTTCTGTACATTAAAGACAACTAATATTTAAAACACTGGACTCCATCTGCAATCTGTTAAAAAGGTGGTTACCCACAGGAAAACTGCTTTTCAGTCTCTCTTGATTTACCTTCTATAGGAGTTTTTATTTATACACTTTTACTTGACTTATATAACAAAAACAATTAAATAATACATTGTTTTCCACGTCAAGCTAACGCATTCCGCAATTCATCACAATCTTTTCTAGCTGTGCCTGCAACGGCCATATATAAAAAAAACCTGTGTCTATTTTTTTTTATATACTCAACATGACTTTAGAACCTTACTTATTTCTCTGGTATATTCTAAGAAATGCCTAAAAAGACAAATAACAAATCGTTAGTGTGAAATAAATATTTATGATCTGCTGGTAAACTCTCAGCTGCCCTCAGGTCTTGGAGGGTTTAAGAATGTGAAATCAGCTTAGAGATTCAGAACCTGGAGTGTATTATTCAATCATGTCTGGTATTTAAGGTGAGTCTGCTTGCCTGACTGGAGATCTGGATCTACTGATATCAGTCATTTTCCATAAGACATTTTATGAATGAGAGTAGCAAGAATAATGTATTCCACATGATGGGCAACAATTATTATATGGAGCTGGAGAAAAGCATTGCTTCAAAGTTCAACTTGTCGGACTGTCTCTTGAATTCTGGCATCACTTTTCCTGTACTAGTTAGAAATACTGAATTTTGTTCTCTGAGGCAGATGAAAAAGATTAAGATTATTAAAGCTCTCTATTCAATTATACACCCCTAAGTATATTTTTATATGTGCAAGCACCTGACTTGAACATGGTACCAGCTTCTTCTGTGTGAAGAAGAGATAAAGTGTGAGAAGAAGAAGCATCAGGAGAAGAAGCCAATCAGTTCACACCCTAATAAGTAGCCTGCTAAAAAGAGGAAAAACAGTGCATTACAATGAGATGAGCTCATTGCGTTCTGTTTCTCCTTTATTTGTCCATTCAAAGCCTGTGGTGGGTCCAGGGTGACTTGGGCTTGGAGAAAGTGGATAGAATGACCATGGACATCTAAAATACTATAAAGGTAAATATTTTACCTGTTTTTCCCTATCTAGAGTTTTGCTTTTATTTTTAATTGTAAAAAGAATCTTAAGTTAGATTTTAAATAAACAGGTCCATAAATATTTAGACAGAGACAACTTTTTTTCTAATTTTGGTTCTGTACATTACCACAATTAATTTTAAATAAAACAACTCAGATACAGTTGAACTGCAGACTTTTAGCTTTAATTCAGTTGGTTGAACAAAAAGATTGCATACAAATGTGAGGAACTAAAGCATTTTTTTTACACAATCACTTCATTTTAGGGGCTCAAAAGTAATTGGACAAATTTAAAAGCTGAAAATAAAATGTTCATTTCTAATACTTGGTTGAAAACCCTTTGCTGGCAATGACAGCCTGTAGTCCTGAACTCATGGACATCACCAGATGCTGGGTTTCCTCCTTTTTAATGCTCTGCCAGGCCTTTACTGCAGCGGCTTTCAGTTGCTCAATTGGGTTCAGATTAGGTGACTGACTTGGCCATTCAGGAATATTCCACTTCTTTGCTTTAATAAACTCCTGGGTTGCTTTGGCTGTATGTTTTGGGTCATTGTCCATCTGTATTATGAAACGTCTCCCAATCAATGTGACTGAATTTAGCTGGGTTTGAGCAGTCAGTATGTCTCTGAACACCATTCGGCTGCTTCTGTCCTGTGTCACATCATGGATAAACACTAGTGTCCCAGTGCCACTGGCAGCCATGCACGCCCAAGCCATCACACTGCCTCAGCCATGTTTTACAGATGATGTGTTATGCTTTGGATCATGAGCTGTTCCACGCCATACTTTTTTCTTGCCATCATTCTGGTTGATCTTGGTTTCATCTGTCCACAGAATGTTTTTCCAGAACTGTGCTGGCTTTTTTAGATGTTTGAGCAAAGTCCAATCTAGCCTTTCTTTTCTTGAGGCTTATGAGTGGCTTGCACCTTGCAGTGCACCCTCTGTATTTACTTTCATGCAGTCTTCTCTTTATGGTAGACTTGGATATCGATACGCCTACCTCCTGGAGAGTGTTGTTCACTTGGTTGGCTGTTGTGAAGGGGTTTCTCTTCACCATGGAAATGATTCTGCGATCATCCACCACTGTTGTCTTCCGTGGAAGTCCAGGCCTTTTGGAGTTGCTGAGGATGGCTTCTTTCACCTGCATGGAGAGCTCCAGAAAATCTTCAACATACATGCACGCCCCCTCAAATCAACTTCAGGCCTTTATTTGCTAATTGATAATGACATAACAAAGAAATTGCCCACACCAGCCAATAAAATAGCCTAAAGCTACGTACACACTTCCAATTATTATCGTTGGAAAACCAACGACGAACGATCCTGCACGATATCTACGAACGATCGTATAGCACCGATCCTGCACATAGAGATAACGACGCGATCGTTCGTAGATATTGTACACACAATAGATACGATCGTTTGAGCGATAGAGGAACTATGTGCATGACAGGAAAGTGAACGGACGTTCGTTCATCACGCATGCTCTGACCATGGACGATCAACGAACGATCGTACACACGAACGATGTTCAACAATCGTCGTCCAATCCGATCCGCCGGTCCGGTCGTTCGTTTCCAACGACTTTCCTCGTTCGTCGGCGTCGTTGGTTACTTTTTTTACGAACGATTTTTGACCAATCGATCGTTCGTCGTTCGTTCGTCGTTCGTTTTGAACGATAAAAATTGGAAGTGTGTACGCACCTTTAGAGTCAATTGTCCAATTACTTTTGAGCCCCTGAAATGAAGTGTTTGTGTAAAAAAAAAAAGGCTTTAGTTCCTCACATTTTTATGCAATCTTTTTGTTCAACCCACTGAAATAAAGCTGAGTTGTTTCATTTAAAATTAATTGTGGTAACGTACAGAACCAAAATGAGAAAAAAGTTGTCTCTGTCCGAATATTTATGGACCTAACTGTAATGGAGTCCAGTTTATGAGCTGGAAAATGTACAACAATTCACTAAAAGTGATACATATTATCATATGATCCAACCCATGTTTAGGCTATATGTCCCATAATTTGTAATTTTCACAGTTGAGTATTGACAGTCGTAAAGGAATGCCACCTTAACCTCCCTGGTGGTATTCCCGAGTATGGCTCAAGGTTAATTTTCAGTACCAAAACCAGTAACCCCAAGCCACATTTGGCATCTGCATCCCCTGACTTTGCCCGCTCAGCACCTGCGTCCCCTGGCCTCACATTTAAGTTATTAAGTATTTTTAAAGGTTTATCAATGTAGTGCTTTGACATTTAAAAATACTGATATAATTAGACCGCCAGGGAGGTTAAAGCTAAACTAAAAATTAAAAAACTCACCTCATTTCCGCAAATCCCTCGATTCCTGTAGAGCTTTCCAGGTTCCGTGCCATCCTGAAATCCACCTTTATCCTGGCGCAGAGCAAGCATCCTCTGTCTTCGTCTCCGGCTTCTGCCTATGTTACCTGATCTTGTACTGTGCAGGCTGACGTAGCCACTGCAGGTAGGAAAAAAGGTGCCGATCTCACTGCGCATGTGTGAGGCATTTTTTTCCCATATAGGAAAAAGTCCAAAAAGGAGCAGCCAGAAGCCTCCTGGAATGCATGGCGTGGGTATTCCAGGATGCTCTGCACTGCCATTCTGTCTTTATCTGCATAACCTTACATACCTTTACCTTACATAAAAAGGTTAACCGGTTTAGATATGTTTTCCAATATATGTTAACCAAGCATTTTACCATCTGGTCACACTGAGGTGTTGCCTAATGTGATATATATATTATATATATATATTATATATATATTTCAGCACAGACGATATTTTGATTTCAGTACAGACGTCCCCCCATTTTCATTGCAAGCCATGAGCCAGCTCAAGTAATCTCACCACAAGACAGACTTATCAAACAAAGGCAGAAGTTACCTCTTCTAACTTGTTGTAAGATGGATCGGTTTCTCTTCCAAGCAAAATACTTTGTGTTAATATTTTTTAACAGCCACGATAAAACACTTCAAACCTGAACACCTCTTGAGTTACACAAATAAGCATGTTCAAAATGTTTGTACAATTGCTTTTATATCTATTCTCAGAAAACTCACTTATCATGGCTCGGTTCCAGGATCAAGGCATTAAAATAGACTCCTTTGTTTAGGAAGAGGCTACTACAGTGATCCCGAAGTGTCTTTGCTATAGACCATGCCTGCAGCTTAATCTTTGGGTTCTGTGCTGTTTGTTATCACTGTAAAGAAATTTAAATTAACTGGGACCATCTGCTAAATGCCTTAATTTCTATCCAAATGTCTGCCTCCGAAGAGAAACCAAGAGGAGCTTATCTGAAATATGACATGATACAACGATAAGGATGAGTTACAGTATTAGTTTTAAGTTGTCTTGACAGTCTGCATTACATTTCCAGTTAATTGATTAAGTACCACAAGAAAACCATTTAAAATAGAGAAATGCTTTTGCAATGTAACAGAATGGAATGTAGCAAGTTTAAAGGATAACGGTACTTTCATATTAAATTAAGGCTTAAAATCCAGCCAGCCCCTACCCACGCACACACACAAACAAGACCCCTTTAAACCAATCAGTACAATAATTAAAAAACTGTCTGAATGGTCTAAATTTGTGCTTACATGTTGCATTGGGTCCTAAACTCTTTTCTTTTTAAATTGCAATATTTAGTAGGATATCAATCTTACTGGTTATTTTAATCCCTTAGTGGAGCTTCTCGGCTTCCTGGAATGGTCCCAAGAACCCCAGCAACTGTGAGTCGCTGATGTTGATATTGAGACCAAGCCTGGACATGGTGGTGGATTATCGGCTTTAACTAATGGGAGAGGCATCATGAGTCACAGTATGGCAGATTCTGGTAAATTAGAGGGGCCTTAGGAATGTCTTTGTTTTTAAATGGGTAGGACCTGGGAGAAAGTATCATTGTCAAGGTAGTTGGGGGAGACAACTTCATAGAAATAATAAAAATGAGGATTACAGCAACATGCTTGTATCCTAAAGTATTGGGACCATTTCTGGTGGCTTTACCTACAATTAAACAAACATATGATAAAAAGACCAAAATGAGCCCATATATAGGGAAGTCAAAGGAGATCTTTCATAATCATAACGGGGGGTCAGAGTTTGACGCAATTTCCAGTAACAACTGCTTCATCAGGATTTATGGTACTTTGCAAAAAAATAATATATCTATCCCCAAAATAAGAAAAATTGCAGTATCTTTATTTTGTCAGAAGATGTACTGGTTGAATACTGGATAGTCAACCCATTTCCTTCAAGCTCAGGATGTCATAAACCCACCCCCAGCTTGTAATTGGACATTAAAGGAGAAGCAGCGCAACAATGAGCTCATTGCCTTGTCTCTCTCCTGGACCTGGACATAGACTGGGTAGCCAAAGATCCCTCCAAACTTTTTCTTGGCCCCTTGCTATCCTTCCTTGGTCCTTCCTTTCTCCAGGACCCCTAACACCTGCTTTTCAAAAAGCCATCTGTCAGCTAAACTTCAAAATTACTTTTCCTGGAGCCATTATTGTGCCTAGGTGCTACATAAACACCATGCAGGATCTTATAAGCCAAACCCTGTGACACCCTGTTGCAATATTTATCTATATTTGTAATATAAATTGATAACACCATGACTGGTGTATAGCAGGGGAGTGCACCAAAGACACTAAAATTGTCTTTTTGTCATCCAATTTATTTATAACATATACTGTGTATTATAAATGAGAACTAACACTTTAGTATGTGTATAATATAAATTTCCTTCTCATCTATAGAAACCTATATAGGATAGAAAAATTAGGCAACATCATCCAAACATTTGAACCAGCCTGAAAAATTGTGGAGTTTTTTCCAATAAAATCTACATGTCACTTTAATTCTAAAGAAGCCAACACAATACATCAAATGCCCTGTAAATACATAAAGTAAATAACTGCAGCTATAAAATTGTCATGCAGCTTTGAAAAAAATGGTTTCCATTCATAAGGAAGCCTTTTACATTTTTCATTTTATTGAAAAGTAAATTCATGTGGGACTCGTTTCAATTCCTTATGCTCCTAATAAGTCAATTTTTCAAACCATTTCATGGAAAGTCATAGACATGCCACGTTTGGCAGAGTGTAATTACCACACTGTGAAAAGGAGATAATGTCTGACATATGTAAATGATGAGTGCCATGGAAATATTTCCAGTTCTCTATGAAATGATAGTGTAAGCTCCTTCATGGGGGGACCTGAGAATACATTCCCCCAGGAGCCTCATTCAATAACGAGTTCATGTTCTTAACCCATACTAACCAATCAGAATCTGATCATGCTTTGACTTCATTTCAATAGATTTGGGTCAGTTATCTAAATTGTTCATATTGGTAACAGTCTTTTTAACTACTTGTACAAAATATTCATTTTACAAATAAAAATGTAATACAGGATGTTCTGCTTTCACATTGGTATTGGGTTTATGGGGTTATGGGAGTACAGTACAGTAGTAGCCATTTACTTTCAGACAACCCTTCTCTAATTGAAAATATATACAAAGCTGAGAAGGGGGAGAATTGGAGAGTCTTCTTGCCCATATTAACTTAAGTATTTCAAATTAGAGTGTAGAATAATGGCTGGCAATGTAAGTGAAGCACCATATATTGGGCCTGATTCTGAATGGACCTGGTCCAGGATTGAAAATATTTGCTAACAAACAGAAAACAACTTTTAAGGAATCCATTCCATGTTTGCTGGATCACCCAGCTTCACAGATAAAAGTATATCTTCTCCAGCCTTGAAGAGCTTTCATAAATCAGGCCCATTATGTTAAAGCCTTTAAATTTGGTTCTATATATGAGATAAGGTATTTAGAGTGATTCTCAATACTGTGTTTTCTTTCATTTATTCAGCTAAATTATATGATATGTACACATACAGACTAAGACTTCCAAAGATGGCGGGAGAGAGGATCCTCTGTTGGGCTCCATTACTCAGAACTCAAGCATCTAATGTCACTGTGCAAAGTCTGTCTACTGCCCCTTTCATTATCCTTGCTGTCTGCTGTAACCTGCACACCTCCTTGTTGCTCCAATAAAAAATGTTTCCCATACAATGTAACTGTGCCTTGGGAGCTGATGTGAAGAGTTTGTTGCCATATGTTTATTCTTAATACCAATGTGAGATTTTTTATTACTGCATAGCAACACCAATTATTGCAGCCTAACAATACCAATGTGGCTTGTTTATGGTAGCTCAACAACACCAATGGGGGGCATATTATTGCAGTCCAACCACACCAATGAGGAGGATATGCCGATAAGCTTCCTAATGCTGGCATTATGAGAAATTATGAGACATTTCTGAGAAATTATGAGAAACAGTGAGGTTTCTAAGATTATATGTGATTGCCAAGTATACTAGTCAAAAACAAAGAGAAAGAGATAGACGGATTTTTTGGCAATAAAATAAATGATACTTTACTTAATTGGGGTTTTTACAGCTTCTCAACTGGACATAGCACAACTATGCTAGATAGATAGGTATACTATGATGTGAACCAATGTTACATATCACATTAGATCATAAATTGTCAAAATGAATAGCCTTGTTCCCAACTCATTTCTCTCAATGGCTTCCTCAGGGGATTCAGAGACTCAATTGCTAATAACTAGGTTGTTGATCATGTTAGTGATATGAAGGAAGAGGCTGGTATTCACAGTGGTTAAGTATAGATATATTTTGTATTGATTTGTATGTTAGATTATATGGGAATTAGTTATTTTTCTGGATAGTATATTAGAATGCACTATTAGGTAGATAGTCAAATACTGCTTAAAAGGTGATCTATCCTTGAAAAGATTCCCAGATCCCAGTTTAAATGGAGGGGAAGCTTAATTTAGGTTCTAATATTGTAGCAGCAAGTATATAGTTGACAAAAGAGAAACGTGGGGTTTCCAAATTGTCTCCCAGAAATAGGATTAAGTTTATTTAATTAATCAAATCAATGATGATATCACTGGTAATTGGTAAAGGATGAAAAGAACTGGATGCCCTCAGCCATCTTCAAAAGCTCTAACCTCAACGAAGTAAAGTATCATTTATTTTATTGACAAAAAGCCACCTATCTCTTTCTCTTTGACTAATGCTGGCATTAACTTACAGTAAAATTGGGCTATGCCAAAGTAGGCGTAGTAAAGTGTCTCTCTTCTCATCCTGTCCTTCCCTCTTTCCTGCCACTATGGTTAACTTCTGTACCAAAGAAAAGAATTATCATATATGATATAATAGGATTTGGGAAGAGTGTGGCTTAAAGTCCTTTTTTTTTAAAAAAAAACATTCCTTATGTAAAACTTTTAA
>NC_092863.1:81420871-81423883 GCF_032062135.1 Pyxicephalus adspersus | reverse complement strand
ATCGGTCAGACATCCATGATGAGATGGCTGACACGCAGCATGAGACCTTATCCAGGACTGAGGGAGACAGGTCAGGGGTGGACAGATAGATTTGAGTGTCATCAGCATACAGATGGTACTGTAAGCCAAAGGAGGATATGAGACTACCGAGAGAGTAGGTGTACAGAGAAAAGAGAACCGGTCCAAGGACTGTACATAGCTTTAATAATGTCTGCTCAGTGTTTGGTCAGCCATAATTTAAAACTGGTGTCTTATAATTATATCAAATGACACAAAGCTGACAATTGTTTCAAGTTTAAGGCCACCTCTGTGGGAGACTAAAACTTCAATGTCAGCTGGTGTCAGAAGCTGGGGAAACAATGACATAACAGTGATTGTGATACCCCATCGCTATAACATGCTACCCCAGGCACTGTCAGCAGCTGTGACAGAGCTAATAGGTAAGGGGGGTGGGGGATCAATAAAGTCAGTGTTGGTTGACAATGGGGGGAACCTTTGCAAAGAAACTACATTTTGCCCTGAACAGTCCTTTGTGCAAAGTTCAACATGAGACTTTGTTGTACAGCTGTGTATGGATGCTGCAAACCAGAAACATTTAGTATTAGAATATGTTGTAACCACAGACGTCATTTAGGATTAATCACTTCAAATTGCTTTTATTTCATCTGGTATTAATGATTTAATTGAGAAATGACAACACAATAAGGATTGTATTAGCATGGGCCTCTATTAACATTAATTTCCTCACAGTAGGTCTGTTTCTTTTAAGCAGCGATGTCTTCCCAGAATCATTCACATATGTACATTATTTTTCTCTGTGTGTTGGCATGCAAACCTTGCATTCTTTATTCAGCCTGGAATGTTAATATGTTGTGGGTCCCCCTCTGCCTAGGGGGCAATATGCTATCGGAAAGCTAAGGAGATATTTTTCCTGACAGACAAGTGGCCCTACGCAAGTTCTCGGTCAGATAATGGTCTGTTTTCTCTTCTCTCACAGCCTTGGCTTGACAACAAACACACTGTGTTCGGGCGGGTAACCAAAGGAATGGAAGTCGTCCAGAGGATCTCAAACGTCAAAGTTAACCCTAAGACGGATAAGCCGTATGAAGACATCACCATTATTAGCATCACTGTCAAATAACTGGGTGTGTTTTTAATTCTGTGGCATATGTACAGATGGTGTGTGTGTGTGTGTGTTTTATTGCTTGGCAGACTCTGTTGGACCTCTTTCAGTGAACTTTTGTTTTATAATCATAAAATAAAATGTCTAGATCTCTGTACGTTGCATGGGGTCATTGAATTTCTATATATTATTTAAAACGGAACTAAACCCAAAAAAATAAAACTTGAGACCAGGCAGGTTCTATAACACAGAAAAGACAGGCAATGTCCCATCTGCATTAAAATAACCTTTCCTGCCTAACCACAATTTTTCAATTGCATTCACCTTTCCCTGTTTTGTCGCAGGCACTGCCTTATTTTTTAATTTTTTTTTTTTTTTCCTGCTTTCATCTTGATTGTCGAGGCTAGCAGAAGGTACTTTGCATGTAATTTCTGCAATAAAGGCCTGCCAGATCTCAAATTTAAAAGTGGAACTGTGGACAGGATAGGATATAGACATTCAAATTTTTACACATCCATAAAAAATCACTAAATAACCTTTTGAGAAGTCCTCACTGATCTCTGTAGATGCAGCCACTGTGGTGCAACAAATTGTTACATTTTTTATTACAAGCAGTAGAGTCCAATCTCAACACTTCTCTCTCTCTCTATCTCTCCCTCTCCCCTCATACCTGATTTGTGCTGATAATAAAGCCCAGTTCATTATTTTGTATTTACAGCTGTAATTCACTCAGGCTGCAGATCTGCTAGTAAGTTAGCTCCTCAGTGCTACGTACACACGTCAGATTTTTATCGCCCGATAATCGGCATCGGCCAATTATCGGGCGAAAATCTGCCGTGTGTACAGTCGGTATCGTCCGGACGACCGACCTGCCGGATCCACGGACGATGGACAACAGCCGATCCTAATGAAAGGGAAGGGGGAGAGCGCGCAGCAGGGTGCCGCTCCGTCGCTCTCCCCCTCCCCTCTCCATAGAGCATGAACGGTGCTGTATGTACAGCACCGTTCATGTATCGTGCACTCCCTTGTCGTTGGAAAGGATCGTGAAAGATCCTTTCCAACGACAAAATTTGGAAGTGTGTACGCAGCTTAAAGCAAAACCTACTGACCTATTTATGAGGGAGAGCGGATTTTGCTATTTGATCTGGACACACACAGTGGCCTGTAAAAGTTCAGATGGGGTGAATATCCAGTGCATCAATCTCTTTTAACAAATGCAGTAAATGGTGGAGTTCTAGTCATGTGATCAAGATCTTTGCCATACAACTGGGCTGTAATACTATTTTTTTTTCTACACACAGCTGTTTCTTTTGTGCATCACTTAGTTTTTTTTATTAATTGACAGCCCTGACAAGCTTTTGGTATTGGTGCTTCCTTAGAGAGTAGTCACATCAACATTTTTGGTTGTACCAATCCCTGAATTATGGGTTAGTGTGTGATGTTTCCTTGCACGTAACTGTGGTGTGATCTGTTGATAGGACAAAAAGAAGTTACTAGACATGTAATCTTCATCCGCTTCCTTGTTTGAGAAGGAATTCATTTTTCATCCCCGTGACAGGAACAACTTTTGTGATAACTGTGTAGCGTCTCCTACAAGCATGACAGATACTTATTAAGCAACTGCTTGAGGAGCACCTGTATTGTAGTAAAAAGCAGAGTGCTAATGATATGTTCATAAACCCTAAAAATATAATGGCACATAAATAGCTTCCAGCTGTATCCAGACAGGTTCTTTGCAAGATCTCCCACAAAACTGCCTGTCATTTATTCTGTAGTACTTAATCCTCCTATGACTTTCTTGAGGTTTACACAATAACGTTGGATCTGCAGATTATTATCCTTTAGTTAATTTAAAACTGATTTTTTTTTTTATATACAGTGTGTGTGTG
>NC_092863.1:81412966-81420838 GCF_032062135.1 Pyxicephalus adspersus | reverse complement strand
TATATATATATATATATATATATATATATATATTTATACACACACAATTTGGTGGATTCTAGGGAGCTAAGGCTGTGTACACACATTCACTAATTGTCGTTGAAAAGCATTTTTCACAATCCTTTCTGATGACAAAAGACTGAACGATGCATGAACGGGTGCTGTGCATACAACACCGTTCTGATCTATGAAGAGGAGAATGAGCGAGTAGTTCCCCGCTGTGCACTTTTTCACTTCTGTTACGATCAATCGTGGATCTGCCAGGATGGATCCATGCACGACAAGCGCTGTACACACACCAGATTACCATCCAATAATAGCCCTGAGGAAATTGTCAGGTGTGAATCAGCTGACGTGTACATAGCCTTAGCTGCCATGATATCATTTTCAGGCACCCTCTCTTTCCTCCTGAGTTATAGGGTCTGCACACTCGCTGTTATTTGTGGTCATCTTGAGACATTCCCCAGTTCATGTTCTCCTGCTGGATTGTGTATTCTGTTGTGGATTGTGCAGAGGTACTGAAATTGGCTCACCCAAATCTTCAAGAGTACAGAATAATAACCAGCAATTATGTCAAGAGTTCATCCAACTAAATTCTGCTTGTAACTAAGATTTAACATGAGGCCTTAAAACATTGTATCTGTGTTTTGGGAACACATGAATGTAGTCTACACACTCTACATGTGCTTTAAATACTTAACAGCCTTTTTCTTTGAGTAAGATAAACTCTCCTTCCAAGTAATTTGCCGTATTTCTGCTAATGGGAAATAGACTTCTAGTAGCACTGTCCTAGCTAATATTGGGGTATTTATCTATAAGAACATCTTCCATGCCAGTAGTAAAGCTTCACCTTGACAGTGACTAGAGCAGAATTCAATTACAATTCATAAAAGCAGACTGTTTTTTTCTGCATTCTAATGTCCACCACTAGTTTTTTATATTAAAATTCACAAGAAAACAAGACAGTCAGTACCAGCTTTAGTCAAGTGGCATAGAGGCTTTGTTACCGCACAGCAGATGTGTGAATAATGCCCTAATAAGAATCTGGGCTCCTTGTACTTACAGGAAGCACTAACACATTATTATTTTCAAATACATGATAATATATTTAAGCAAAACTTTTTTCTGCCATCAGTGGCTGCATGCTGGCTCCTTTATTCTCCTCAATCCTTTACAGTATGTAATTTTGAAAAGGCTAAATATGCTTGCATTGACTTATCACAATCTCTTGCCGACCCCCCCCCCCCAAGACTCAATAAGCACACAATGTTAGGACAGTTTATTTAAGGTTGTAATGAGAAGCAGAGGATAGATATATACTCAGCGTCTTTGCAGAAACAGATGTGTAGATATAGTAAAAGAAACATCTAATCAGACACCGCACATCGGTTGGAAAAAAAAAAAAAACACATACAAGTACCTGACAGCGTTGCTTCACAGATCATGCAACCTTAGTAAGGCATTCACACAAATTCATTAATCACCAGTAGTCAAGTGCTTGACTAGGGTATCATCAATAGGCCCCATACCCAAGAAAATAAAATACTAATAAAAGTTACACTGTAACCTTCTTAACATTATTCAGCTTATATAAAGCACAATTCAGAGGAACAACTAAATACACAGTTAAAATACATAGATCGGTTTACATGCTAAATGATCTTCGGTTGTGTTTAGCCAGTATTGTGATTCTGCCCAGCCAGGTAAGCGAGCCCTGCTTCTAGTTATAGTTTTTCCAGCCCATTCTCTGTTTAGCATCATCACATGGCCAATTCATGGTCTCATACATTATCAATATGACACAGCCAATGTGTGTTCTGACCAATTAGCATCATCACACTGCTGACTGCTGGTCTTATTATTTAGCATTATTAGACGGCCCATTATCATTTTGTTGTAAAATAGGCAGCCACAGGAAGCTCAGTGTTTTCCCCAGCCCCTTTTAGCTGGGCGCACCACCCGTCTGTTTTAGGGTGGTTGCTGATGAGTTGGCTCACAATACAGGAGCTGCATGTAACCCACCTAAAATTTCTGGGTTTAACACTGAAGCTAAATCAAGGAGTGGAAGTGTCATCTTTCAAATGCTGAGGTTGATGAAAGTGAATCACAAGACAATACTTACTCAATTACTGAGGAACAAGAATGAGGATTTGGTAAAGTATTCTAGCTCATCATATTTCCAGCTCCAGCATGTTCTGAAGCCACTGGACTGGCAATTAGCACTTTGATAAGGGGAAATCCACCGGTGTAGTCTATGTTTTGTATAAATGTGCTTCAGTATGTTCTCCACCATTCTCCCCTAAAAGAAATAGTTTTGCTGCCATGATATGAATCACGGGCCAGTTTCTTTTATTTCTTGGGACCCACAATATTCTATCTCCTACCATTGTCACACAAAAACTGTAACCTTTCCATAGCTTCATACCACAGCCAGTGTTTCTGTATTTTAAAGACTGTCCGGGGAGGGTGACCCATCATTCATCTTTGTCATGGCTATAGTAACTGAATAGCATTGGAAAGTCATGTGGGAAATCTTGGTACTGGTGTCCCAAAGACACACACGAACCTAGCATGTGATTCAATTCTAGGGCTTAATGCTGAACTACATATTCTGTAATAATCAGAAATTGATTAACTGGCATGTGACCCTATTTTTTGAAAATGAACAGTGGCAGCCTTGACAAGAATGAACTATCCCATCATTTAATCAATCATATCTGCTTGGAAATGTTCGTGTTCGGTGTTTTCAAAGTCAAAATTCATCCTAAACTAAAAAGTTAACTAACAAGTCAAGCTAATGTTGAAGTATTTGCTGCCTGTGATCTATTCACTGGTCTGGTAATACCCTTCCACCTCCTGTTCTAGCCAGCAAGTTAAGCCTCATAATGACGTCCAATGGATGTCAGAATTCTCACTGGACACAATATTTCAAGATAGTTCCCAGGGACAGATGACCCAACGAGTGCTGTACACATAGGGGAGAGAGAGGGGGGGGACAAACATGTGGCACCCCACTGTTCTCTCCTCCACTAAAATGCAAAGCAGTTGTTGCACTATTGTGGACTTATGAATAGGTTTAGGGGGGGCGCTGTGCATGACTATGTCTGTACAACTATTTATTTCTAGCGATGATTATCTGACGTGTGTACATCGCTTTAGTCCATATCCCTATATGGGGTAATTAGGTAGATGTCAGTGAGCTTAGCCTAAGCTATAGAAATCAGACACGAGTCACCTCATTACAGACAGAACTGAAAACATTTGTATGGGTGAAGGCACTCCCTGATGTTTGTAGACAATCCATAGAAGGCAGGTTTTGGAAGAAAAATGATGTTTGAGATGGAATTGTCCCAACAACCAATATTCTTCCATAGAACCATCTGCTCAGGTAATAAACATGAATACTCTATTAAAAATATTGCACCAATTTACATTAGAGTCTTTAAACAGACATCAGAAGTGACTTCTGAACACAATCCCATGTTTATGGATAACTTAAAAATATAAAAACAAACAGTTCTAATTAAGCTCAGCTCATAAAGGTTCACAATAGTTTTCATTATGAATTGGATAACTACCCAACCTGTTCCATAGAGTGCCCTGTACAGGTCAACCTAGTCAGTACTGACCTCTCTATTATGGTCTATGGAGACAAGACTGCATATGTAAGGTATGCAAACTCAGAGAAGAATGACAAGGCCAATAAAGTTGGAGTAGGCCATGATTCATGGACAAGGTTGTGGCTCATCTAATAGTTAGATGGAGGTAATAGGGACAGTACATTTGATTAAAACTTTTCACAACTTCACAGATCAAAATGTTTTTTTTTTAAGTTTGGGCACAATGAATACATCATAAAGAGGACATCTACCACGGTACAGGCTAGATTCAGAATAATTTAGGGAGACTTTAAGCCTCTGTGTACTGTACAATCCTATATTATTCAGGAACTTTATATTACAGATTTAAATACATTTTAAACCATTGTCATGTGTGGTACCAATGGTAATAATAACAATGGTTAGCACTATGGGAAGTGATCACATCTGAGATAACACTGCATGGTTAGAGTTAACCATATCAATGCTCCATAAAGAATACATTAACAATGACAAGCTATTTTACCAGCTGAAATTGACACAGAACACAGAAGCAAATAGTGAAGGCTTGACTTGCTAAGAAGTTGAACAAGTTTCATCAAGCAAAAACATATCGTAACATTTTTTTTAATTACACCACTAATAAGAATTTATTCTTGGTTATGTACATGTTGTACTACTACTGTGCCGAAAACACAAAAAAAAACCTTGTATTAAAAGGACAATGGAGCGTTTCACTTGCACTGCTCAGTAGGTTTCAGCAATGCTTGATCCAACATTTTCCTCTACCAGTGACTGTAAAATTCTAATCTATTTTTTCTTTAAAGTGCACCAGCTGTATGCTCATTATGACGGCAAACATTTTATACTGTTAGGCTATGTACACACGTGCAATAATTGTTGTTGGAAAGGATCTTTCACAATTCTTTCCAACAATTAATGACTGCGCGATGCATGAATGAGCGCTGTACATACAGAGCCCCTCTTCTCTATGGAGAGGGGAGAGAACGACGGAGAGGCATCCTGCTGCGCTCTATCCCCTCACTTGCATTACGATCGTTCATCGTCAATAGATCCGCTATTGCACGTGTGTACCTAGCTTTAGGAGGATGATGCCTTGTCATTATCTGTAAACCTTACACTGGAAATAAGAACTGAAGGTGCTGCATTTTCTGGACAACACCTTCAGCTTTTCCCCAAAACACAGATTACATTTATATATTGCAGCACACAAAACAGCTACCTCCCCTTTTCAATGTTGTTTTGGGATGGGATTGTTAATGAAATAAATTAATACTGTGACTGTAGTGTAAACATTAGACTGTTACATAAGAATGAGCCACTATCACAGTAATCTTCACAGTCAGATATTACCATTACAAGCTATTTTAAAATTTTGTTAAAGAGAACCAGTCTTGAATAGGCTTGTGCAAAAATCTTACCTTGGTTATGAAGGATGTATATTGGCTTTCTTATTGCAAGGCATCATTGTGTTAAAGTCCAGGTCAGCCTTGTACCTTAACTCTAGCTAGCTTTGGCTGCAGCTTCTACCCAACCCTTGTTAACATTGGGGGTAAATTGCTTATCCTGGAATGACTAAGGACGGCACTTGCATTAATTCAGGAAAATGTGCTTACCTGTAGGACAGCCATTTCCAACCATAGTTCCTCCATAGGTTGCCGGGGGTTCCTTAAGCTCTGAATTATTGGCCTCCCTTTTGCTGGCACCTGCATCATTCTAGAACTCCACTTGGCAGAGCCAGCAGCATGACACCAGAGATTATTTTAGCTGTCTTTAAGGGTGGCATTTAAACCGCCACTCTAGGAGGAACATTATTCCAACTGACCACTAATGTAGAGAGAGTTTTTCCCCCTGACACTCAATGCATTGATTTTAGCAGGGGCTCCCCAAGACCTGATTTTAGGGGTTCTTCTGGTAAAGAGTTTAATAAAGCCTGTCCTAAGGTTATACTAGAATTAGGGAAGCACTGGCAGCTATGGCTAGCTAAGGTTAAGGCATGTAGCTGGCAATACAGCAACACAACTGCATATGTCAGTGTTGGCAAGTTCCATTACTTACTTTAACAAAAAAAAGATCAGAGGTCACCTAAATAGAGTTGCAGTTTGTTATGTCAGGCAGCAACTGTCAGACTTCAGGTGACCTCTAAAAATGTGGACAGCCACTACATCAAGTAAACCAATTCTGGGAAGCAAATATAAATATAAGACTAGAAAAAACTAATTGACAGAGTATTCAGAGATTCTTCTACAAGAAGTTGTGTCTGGTTCTCTTTAAGAAGCTTATTTACGGTAGATACAGTGATGACTTAGGCCAATGTCATACAGTGCATTTGCTCACCTGCATATTTTAACTACAGGAGCTCAAACCTTTGTACATTCTTTTAGCCCACACATAACAGGAAGTGGTTTCCCAGGTTCCTGTGACATGAGCACTGCCATACCCAACAGAAGCAGCCTGCAGGAATTCTTATACTTAATAGTGTTGCTGCAACAAGGACTTTTAACCTTACCTGCTTCTTTTGCCCAGCTAACAACATGTATATTCACCAGGCTCTCCATAGGCTAAAATATTAGGCCGCACAAATTGCCTATGTGACATTAGCCTCTGAAATGACCCAACAATCTCTATGTAACAGGTACATGTAGAAAGTCAGACAAATAAGACTTGACCACAAATGCGGATATTTAGGCAACATCCAGCACACCGGCTGCTACCAGCTGCCTGGAGAGCCAATCAAGGCCATCATACAGCCCCATACCACTGCGAGCATCACAGCCCTGGATATACCAGCTGCGGCCACAACACAGTTTGTGAAGACTTAGTAGCTCTGTCATTTCTTCCACGGATAGGGCGCCTGCAACATCCTGGGAAAGAACAAGAGAAATCATTGTAACATTCACAGCTAATTAAATAAATATTATCTATTCATTATTTGTACTAACAAAGATCTGCTATACAATGTATTTGAAAGAAGATCTGCCTATGTTGGACTAAGCAATCACATTCCTAAAGTATATATAATAATAATAATAATAATAATAATAGAGTCAGCTACAAAACTATACTAGCCAACTTAGTGTCCTAAAGTGTCCCTTAGCACACATGAAAGGGTCTATTTAAAAAGCAGTGAATCTGAAATTCACAGAAATTTTATCTAGTGGAGAATGTGTTTCAATGACATTAATAGATTCTCCAGAAAATGCTTCAGTAATTGTCAGATTCACTGCTTTAAAAAATAAACCCCCACTTGTGTGGGGACGGTTCTATATAACTGTGAGAGGGACACAGAATAGGCAGTTAAAGTACCGGTAAGTTCTAATACCGGTAGTAAAATAATTGAACTTTCATATACACAGTGTCACACTGTTACCTGTTTATTAGCAAATATTAATAGCAGTGCATCACGCAGTTCCTTCTCTGTAAGCAGCTTTGCGAGTTCACTGTGGGCCTCAGTGATTCGGTCACGGTGGCTGCTGTCTATCACAAATACTACAGCTAGAGGAAAAAAAAAACGATTACTTTGCTGTTGACCTCACCAATCTATGCTGTGAACCCATCCCTGGCATAATCAAATGCTGTAACTGGTTTAATATTAGGGATACTAAGTTATTACACTGTATTTACAAAGCGCATATTACACAGAGTGCAACCATCACTCAAGGTTAAATATACAAAGGCTGCCAAAAAACAGAAGATCGTTTTAAAAACATGTAGTGAGGAAGATTTGTGGGCCCCATTCTAAGAATTCTGGTTGTCATTAGATTTACTATCATCCCCTTAAACAAGTCCTGTGCATGCAATCAGTGAAGTTACATTTGCTGATCTGCAAACTTGGCAAGTAACAGAGAATGTATTGTTATCATCATCAGATCTGCATTACAGGCAGAAAGAAAAAAAAACTCTCAGCACTCAGAATTTCCTTTAGGGGCACTTTTGCTATGGAAAATTCTTGAAAGGTATTTTTGAATATATCAGATAACACAACACTGTAAATCAGTGGTCCCCAACCTTTTGGAGCGAGTGGACCACTAAATCTACGGACTCTGGACTGCGCATGCGTAGGGAGCCGTGTGCCACTGAAAGAGGAAGAAATCTCCCCCCCGAGACGTCATGGTGCTAGAACCTGCCCACTCTCCCACCGTGTCCAGAGACACAGCCTGCCCACGGCCCTGAGCCTGCGATGCATACAGGTGACATGGTCTGCAGCTCTGGTCGTTGCGCCCCTCAAACGGGATTTTTCTCTTGACCCCAC
>NC_092863.1:81406328-81412949 GCF_032062135.1 Pyxicephalus adspersus | reverse complement strand
ACACCAGCCAGAGCCACAGACGACCGCTAGTCTCTGTGCTTTTGTGGCCCAGCTGTCAGACAACCAGGGGTTGGGGACCCATGCTTTAAATAATTTATTAAAAAGGTAAAAGAGGTAAACATATGAGTTTGTTGTTGGGGGTTTACATACACTTTAATGGGATGTGATTGTCTTACTGACCACTAGGAAGATTCCTGTGGTCAGGGGGGCAAATCTTTTAGAGAAAAGCCTCTGCTTTCCTTATTAGGAACACTTTGAATTGATCAGGTTTAATCCGATCCAATTAAAAGACAAACATTCCACACTTACCTTGAGTATTAAGATAATAATGTTTCCATAGAGGTCTGAGCTTGTGTTTGCCTCCAACATCCCAAATAGTAAATTTCAGATTTTTATATTCAACCGTTTCAACGTTAAAACCTTCAGAAGTAATAAATAAGAAATGTTAAATTTGAACATAGTTAGTAAAAAAACTAACATTTACCTGGCCTCATTTATCAGAGCTCTGGATAGAAGATCTCTCAACTACCTCACATAAAACAATTGGTTTAAATCAAGGGACAGCATTCATTTGTCTCTATTAGTTTAATGCGGATAACAGACCAGTTTTTAGGGATAATCCATAAACCCCACTTACATTAGCTTAATATATGCTGGCACGATTTCTACAAAGTAGAAGTATTAAATTGCTCCCCCCTTCTGAAAAATAAATTAAGACCAGCAAAAACATTGAACCCCCCCTTCCCCATTGGCTGCAGCATTGGCTTACCCCACAGTCCAAGAGAAGAGTTATCCGTTTGATGGATACACATTACCTGAAATATCTGACCTTCTAAACAACACTTACCAATTGTTGGGATTGGTTGCATGAATTCATCCTGCTTTAACTTGAATAAAATAGTTGTTTTTCCTGCTCCATCAAGGCCAAGAGTCACAACTCGAATTTCCATTTTTGGACCAATGTGAACTCTATTGTCCTAAAAAAAAAAAAAAAAAAATATTTTTTAAAAAATTGGTTTGTGCAAGGATACATTCATAGTAATACACATCACCTCAAAGCAGCGCCAATATAGGCTGAGGCCTAGGTATAGGCTAGTGCAAGTCTACTTTGCCACCTTGCCTGCCAATGCAATCTAGCTGGGTCCTCATAGTGCACATGCCAAAGGACCCAGAGCTGCACACCAATTATTCTCCCAAAAAGAAACCCTTATTGTGACTTGCAAATCTGTATATTTACTGATGGAATATTTATTGGGTTAATACAGCTCACCTAGACTGGGTATGTACAGCCAGAGTAGGGTGAAAGTTTGCTTAATCTGTTAATTATTGTTTTTGGTCACACTGACAAAAGGGTATGCACATTTTCTTTTAACTATCTGATACTAAGGCTGTATACACACGTTAGACCTTTGTTGTTGGAAAGGATTTTTACAACAACTGTGCTCTCCCCCCTTCACTTGTATTACGATTGTTCCTGAATCCGTCAGGAAGGATCCATGAACGGTGTCGGGCGAGGACTGTACACACGTCAGATTTTCGTCCGATATCAGACCTAAGGCAACACCTGGACAAGAATTATCTGACGTGTGTACGTAGCCTAAGACTAGCTGATTGGCTGAAGTGAGGTGGTAATGAAAATCTTCAGCATGTAAAAAGTAAATTCCGTAAGGAGGGTCTTTTACCACAGGTAAAAGAAAATCAAACAAAAACTTTCCTACACTTTGAACAAAGACACCATGTGGTACACACCTTTATGATCCCAATCACGCCATGAACCTCCAAACCTGGAGTGTTTAGTATGGGGCTTAAGGTCAGAATGACATATATAATATGTACATTTTAATTCGGGAATCCCAATAATCTACACAAGGTTTTCTAATGGAAGTATGATTTCCATAGTTACCTTTGTGAATGTAACAGGAATACTGGCATCCAGCTGGATGTGATCTGCCAGGTCGGTAAACTGCTGCTGTTGTTTCTGAAGAGTCTCCAGTAGCCGGGTGATCTCTTGCTTGGCCAGGACAACTCTGCAGTCATCCTACATGTAAGGACACACTCTGGTTACAGAAAATTGTGGGGCATTCAAACATTGTATAATACAACATAAAGCAAACCCCTTTTTTTCCCTCTTACTACTACTACTTACTTTTTAAGGCATATCAAATAGTAGGACAAATCAAGAGGTATAAATCAAAGGACGCATGAGCAAATATGTTATAGTATTTGGCAATCTGTATTACAGTAATATTTGTGATGTACAATATTTTGTCTTAGGGAAATTGACCATTGAAAAGTATTAAAGGAATCAGGCATACAATTATGCACATTCTCTGATCCCTATGCCTCCTCCCAGAACCCCCATCACCAGACCTGCTGTTTACTATCCCGAATATTTGTCGTTAATTTATTTTGTTTATATCCAACAATAAACAACTTATTCCATGGTTGCCAAAAAAAATAAAAATTCAACCTCTGCATTTGAGTATCCATTCTGTGATTCATAAATCACACACCCAAATGCCCCATTTACCTGTTGCAGAGCCTTCTCACAATGCAGACAAGCAGTGGACACCTCAGATAATAGGATGGTCATGTTTTCTTGTTGCTGCCTTAGCCAGATAAGCTGCTCTCGCACATGGGCATCCACAACACTGAGCGCCATTTCTTCCTGACGGCAGAGCGTTTCATGTAAATCAGAAAAATAGGCTCGGACACAAGAACGGGCATTTTCTGCTGTCCCTGGGACCTATGAAAAAACAGTGATGGCAAAAAATAAAATTAGACTAATATAGAATTAGATAAAAGTTGGCTCAGATGTTTGGAGTGCTAGGTCTCCGGTTCGAATCTCGGCCAGGACACTATCTGCATGGAGTTTGCAGGTTCTCCCTGGGTCTGGGTGGGTTTCATCCCACATTTCAAAAACATGCAGTTAGGTTCATTGGCTTCCCAACAAAAATTGACTGTATTAAAGACATATAACTATGGCAGAGACATTAGATTTTGAGCACCTTTGAGGGACAGCTAGTGACATGACTATGGTCTTTGTAGAGTGCCGAGTAAAATGTCGGTGCTATATAAATACTGTGTAATAATATTAAAAATAACAATGGGATGTAGATATCAAAAGAGGATATTGAGCAAATGCATTCATTTGGGATTATTGGGCAACCCATTATCTTGCACTATACTAAATAATACCTGGCATTGTATGGCAGGCCCCCCCCAGTCCTGTGGTGTATGAATGAAATTGCTTTAGCTATGCCAGTATAGTTTAATCTGTTATCATCTTGCCTTATCCTGTCTGTCTTTATTACACAGCACAGAAGCATTACATACTCCAGGTATGGTATCAATTGACATGGCATTATATCTAGAGAACCAGTCAAAACATGCACATAATTTCAGAAAAAAAACTTTTGACAAGGCACACCTGGTAAAAGAAAACCATTACAGGTGACTAACTCATGTATCTGAGATAATGCCAAGTGTGCAAAGCCTTCATCAAAGCAAAAGGTGGCTACTTTGAAGATTGTAAAATATAAAACATACTCTGCTTTGCGTAAAACATAATTCCATATGTGTTCTTTTATAGCTTGTATGTCTTCAATATGAATCTACAATGTAAAAAATAGTACTGTACATGCTCTGTAAAAATATCAAATTACATAAATATATTTATATTTAACTAAAAGTATATAATTTATTTATAATAATCTCCCTAGCGGTAATCCCGAGTGGTAAGAGTGGTAACCCTAAGCCACACTCGAGGTGGAATTGCCAGGGTGTTTCAAGTCTTACCTGGTCCCCCACATTCCTGCGGCGTCCCCCAGCGATGCCCGGCATCACCAGGCTACACAGATGTCGGCATGTGCGTCCCCGGTGTGTGAACATTGGAGACACGAGACCAGGGGGGTGCGAGCGTGTGGATGGAGGGCGGGACCATGCAGCTGAGAGGCGGGAAATTTAAAATTATAAGTACCTTTTTGACATTTAAAAATACTTATTATTCAGACCGCCAGGGAGGTCAAAGTGCTTTGGAAAAGATGCATCTATAAATGTATAAACACTTCTGCGTTCTCACCACCAAAAGATTTCTCTGCCTGTATTGAACCCAACTCCCCTTTCCTTGTCTTTACACAGAAACATTACAAGCAAAGAAATAAATAAAAGCCTCCACAATGTAGACATAGGCACAAATAAATACCGTATTTTCCGGCGTACAAGACGACTTTTTAACCTCGAAAAATCTATGACAAAGTCAGGGGTCGTCTTGTACGCCGGGTACCAGTACTTACCTGCAGCGCCCGGTGTCCCCGCGAGTCCCCTCTCTGGTCTGGCGTCCCTGCGAGTCCTCCTATGCCTCCTTCTGTCTTCCTGCTTTTCAGCTTACACAAGTCCTCCTGGGCAGGCTCGCGTTGCTTCACAGCAGGACTCGTGTAAGCTGAAAAGCAGGACGTGAGCCTGGATTGGCTCTCCAGTGGAGAGCCTGGATTGGCTCTTCACTGGAACACGCCCATCATTAAAGGAACGTGCCCATTCATTACTTAGAACTAGTAGTGTACAGTTCTTTCTGCCTCTCAGTTCTCTCACAATAGTGAGATCTGACAGGCAGAAGGAACAGTACAATACTGGGCATATAACACGACCCCCAAATGATTGGTTAGAGTGGGGGGTCGTCTTATACGCCCAGTCGCCTTATACACCGGAAAATACGGTACCTTACATTCAAGAAAAGTTACACAGTCTATACGCATATATGTATATATGTAATTCTTTACCAAATAGCAGATGACAAACACAGCAATCCTGGCTCGGCTCACTAAACAATTTTTAAATGTCATTTTGTGGTTTTACAGACAAATCTGTTAGAAATCTCCATGAAAAAATGACCAAACATATTTACCATTATTGGATTCGCCATAAAACACCCAAAAAGAGACAAACATGCCAATGAAAATAAGTGAATGATGTAACATACATGCTTGATATTATTTTTCTTATACAGACATGATTCATATTTACATGTTCAGTGTGTGCCATTCCAATGCCATCCTCCACAATCTGCTCGCCCCCTTCAATCTGCTGCACGATGCCCGTTAGCTTCCGGGAATATTCTGAGATCTCCTCGGTGAAGCTTCTTATGCAGTGCGCCATATCCAAGATGGAGGCACGGATCTGACTGGCTTCTGTTTCCAGAACAGCATGCTGTAGAGAAAGAATAGACAGATCTGTCAAGCAATGTTGTAAACCAGTGTCGCCAACCAGTGGTCCACAGAAAAATGTGGACATTATTTGCAATTTTATGTTTTATTAATAATAAAACAAAAATAATATTCTAATAAATTCCTATATTCTGACTGACAATTTTCCCCTTTATATTGCACTGAAGTCACAAACTGTACTAGAGACAGAAAAACAAGGGAAGCCAGTGTAGTCTAAGCTGTATGAGGCAACCGCTGCCGAGCCGCACGCTTCAGTATTGTTTCCACCATTACAACAGTCACCCCACTCCACAAATACCGATTCTCATTCGATTGATTTATTTTATTTGTTTATCTCTCAGATGCTCTTTTAGGTAAGTATGACCTTAATGTTTATTTATTTCTGGTATATTTAATGGCATCAAATAGTTTAACTTTGATAACAATCATTTCTTGTTTGCTTTTTTTCACATCATGGGTTTAATTAATTCAAATCTAAGGCCAAACAAAAATTCTGCATTTCTTTAGTAATACCAAAGATAATGCAACTAATGATAATAGTAACAATAGTAATATTTCACTTAACCGTGAGCTGATCAATGAATCAGAGCCTCCACAGTCCTTGTCAGGCACCATTAGGAAGATCATTATTACAAATTATTTATCAATGCAAATTATTACAAATGTATTTTATCTTTTTAAAAAAAATTCATAATATTAGTCCGCGGGATTTAAAATTATGAATTTAGTGGTCCGTGAGGTGGGAAAGATTGGAGACTTCGGTTCTAAAAGGACATCAGACCCTGGTCATGGGGCGGGTTAGGAGCAACATAATAATCAGTGAGGTTCCTCACCTTTCACTATGACAGTTACAACCTTAGCATTTGGTATCACTTTTACTTCACCTACCAGTGGCAATGTTTACCAGTAAAAAGAGTAAGGCTTTGTACACATGTGCAATAATTACTTGTATCGTTGGAAACAAACGACTAACGGCCCATCGTCCGATAATTGTTAAAAAAAGTGAACGACTGGCCAACGACGCTAATGAACAAGGAATGTCACTGGAAACGAATGACCGTCCCGATTGATCATTCGCTATCTATTGTGTGTACAGTCGTTCAGTGACCGTGGATTGTTCTGTGATACACTTTCTCCTATACACGTTACTTCCTGCATCGTTCAAACAATCGTATCTGGTGTGTATATTTTTGGTAGATTATATTTGAACGATCGTATCGTTTCAGTGTGTACAGAATTGTGCACAATACGATCGTTCAAAAATATATATATATATATATATATATATATATATATATATATATATATACATACACACACACACACACACACACACACACACACACACACACACACACACACACACCATTCCCCTTCAAAATCCTAACCTAGAGAAACA
>NC_092863.1:81180869-81406226 GCF_032062135.1 Pyxicephalus adspersus | reverse complement strand
ATCCCAAATCCTGGGCCCCACACTAACCTAAGATAAGCACTGGCACTAAACCAACCATTTATTTTGTATGTTACCTGACCCTGCAGAATACAGTCAGTGCACAACCAAAAATTAATCAGTGTAAAAGTGGCAACATTCAAAGCTCACACTCCACAAAAGACCTCATTCCCCAAGAAAGAGTGCCTGTATAATATAGGCAAATAAGGCAAAAGATTGATCGTTCATAAAAACATATTTAAGATACATGTTTACGTATTGTTTTTCTGACATGCATACAAAAATGTTATATCTACTTTTAGACTTCTTCATAGAAATAGCTGATACTTTCATTATTGTTAGCAAATTTTACAAGAATTAGGCTGTCATTCAGTTTTTATTTGAACGCATCACCAATTCAAGAGGATGTAGATCTAGAAGTATGTAATATATTATATATATTACCTTGTGTCCTTGGTGTTTCCCATACTCCTTGCACACACAGCACATCAACGGGCTGGTCTGGCAGCCATCTTCTAAGCACACAAACTCAATGGCATGGACTTGGTGTTGGGAGCACAAGGTTTTCTCATAAGGTTTGTCAGCTAAAGGAACACGCCGGTGTTTAGCCAGGGTCTTTGTGGAATGGGTGTGCAGGGAGCAGTCAGCACACAGGTGAGTGGCACATACAGTGCAGTATACTGAAGCCACATGAGCGTCATCCTCATCACAGCGCACTATACTCTGCAAGAAAACAAGACATTTCCAATTATAACATTAGGATACAATTCAGGGTCAAGATTTGCTCTCTGGGATCTGTGTTAATTACTTCTTATCCAATTTTAAAAGGCTCAATACATATAAAACTGTTTGCATGCTGCCTAAGCACATTTTCTATATATAAAGAATACTTTTTTGGGAGAAAAATTAAAAGACAAAACTATCTGACCATCCACAAGGCAGCTGGATCATTGTCATTGAAATAAGAGCAGGGAGACCAGCGGTGGTCCGCGGCTTTAGCCGGTGCACCCCCCAACGGGGTCAAAAGAAGGACCCTGCTGGGAGGGGACGCACCAGCCAGAGCCGCGGACTATGTCTTCCATATGCATCGCAGGCTCAGACCTGCAATGGGAGATTGGGCGGGTTCTGGCATCATGACATCACTCTGGGGGAAGTTTCTTTTCCTTTGAGTGACACACGGCTCCCAGGGAATGTGCAGTCAGTAGTCTGTAGATTTAGTGGTCCGCAAGCTCCAAAAGGTTGGGGACTGCTGGTTTACAGAATTAGTATCTGCACCCCAACTTCTCTGCCAGCAGTCACATTCAATATCCATCTCAGCTGGTGACTTCCCCAATAAAAAGAACAAACTAACTCAAATCTGATAGCTCAGTTCTGCACAGACGGTGCAAAGTTCTCTCTCGGTTAGGTTTTTTCTCCTGTCATGCCTTTATCATTATTAAACAGGATTTATATAGCGCCAACATATTACACAGCGCTGTGCATGCCTTATCATGTGACAGTCTTTTAAAAAGCCATAAATTACATGTGACTTCGTCTTACCTCCCCAGACCCTCCTAAAGACTCGTCTGATGAACTGCACTGACCACTGGCCCCATTCTGTAGTCGCTCAAGAAGTTCTAACAAAGCAAAATTTTTCTTTAGACCCCACACACCAGAGTCACCTGTTCAAAAACAAAACGAAGGAAAAAAATATTAACGAATATTACCAATCAACTATATTAAACACATAAATGTGCCCCTAAACAAATCTCTGAACTATTTGCAAATTTCTATACCAAAAAGCACTTGGTATATGAGGATTTGAAAATGACAGCAGCCTGCAGCCACTATGACTGTGCTATTAAAAAGCATCCATGGACTTAATTCAGAAAGTATACGGCTTAGAACTGGCAGCCTCCGAGCATGAATGTCTGCAGTGAGCTAATAATGTAATACAATGTGAGTAACTACGCTAATAGGAAAGTGAACTGGAGATATGATGAACTTGGAGATAACATACTGGAAATGTCTATGATCACCACTGGCAATATTATTCATATATACCCAAGTGCTTACATTATGAGAATTTTTGCAGATTAGATATTAAAGGAGGCAGAGAAGGCTGGGGTTTCTCAGCAACTTTGATATTTCAAATAAAACACAAGCATAAGGAAAGATAAACAAAATGGCATATTAAATCTCAGCACGTTACATTCAACATAGGTAGGTCATTACTAATTAAGGTTTCATTGGAAATGGAGCCGGATGCCTATACAAGAACAGTTTTTATATGTAAATGAAACGTCTCATACACAACGCATTTCGCCGATAGGCTTCCTAGGAGGATGCACTGAGAACGTTACACAATTTTGTTGGAAATAATTTTCATGTGCGGAAGGGGATTCTCCAGAAAAGTTGAAGACCTAGTATTCAAGGTATCCTCCGGATAGAAGGGGGTTCTGTGACGGCAGCAATGTACCAACTGTACCCCAACACCATCTTTATTGGCTATGTGAGACTGACATATCCCATACATATTTTATTGATTGGAAAGTAAGTATTTAAAATAGATGCTATTTCATAGATTTGGCTTTATGTTTGTTGGATTGTTAATAATGAAAAAATAATAATATATAATGTTGTGCTTTAGATTCAATGTATCATGTTCCTGATGAAGCAGTGTATGTCTCTGCGAAATGCGTCAAACTAAAATATATAAAATCGTGGAAACTATTATATGTACAATCATTATTTGTCAACATGTTCTATAGGAACACAAAGAGTTTTATTATAATTTGTATAAATAAATGTTTTTATATTTATTCTATATTTGAGGTCCTGCTCTTGCTTTTTGATGCTTTGCTGTAAGTTATGGGATGTGGCTTTGCTTAGACAGCAGATGGGCAAGCTTATCTTCTGGTGCTGGTGAGAAGGTGACGTGCAGGCAGTAGGGTATTTGCAGGTTAGGTCTTAAAAACAAAAAAATCAGCAAACAAGAACAGTATTATCCCCAGAATGTTTTTCAGTAACCACCTAAAAACAGATGAATAATTAGTGAAAAGTGCCGGGTGGAGTACCAGGTTAAAAGGGTCTGGGGATAATACAAGTAAATATTGTAAATTGTGGTAGATAATAATAGCCACCCCATAGTAAGTAGGTATAAAGAGAGACAAAAAAAAGACGGGATTTTGAGGCTTTGGATATTTTGGGTAAATTATGAATTGATAAAAATTATTCATACATAATTACACTGCAATCATGGTATATATTGCCAAGTATCAACACGGTGTTGGAATATGCATGCTAGACAGTTTCGCTAACACATCAACATCATAAATCCGTTACAGTCTAGTCCACCCAATGCGTTTCGCCTGACAAAGCTTCCTCAGGGGTTTACATATTGAATATACGTGTTACAAACAGGCAATAATAATATTGAATACAAAAATATAACAAACATACCACTAGTGTAATACAGGAATTGTACATGCTAGTCTTATAATCTATTGAGCTGATTGCTCTATATATAGGTGTACATGTTTGGGGTACATCAAGTCTGGTGATAACACTGAAGAAAGGATGAAAAACATCAGCATGTATGTGTAAAAATGGAACTAATTATTTTTCTTTCTTCCGCTCCTATTGACAGGAAACACTAATAAAGGAAGTGGGGCAAATTTGCTGAAAGGGATTGTGGAAACTAAAATATACCTAATAATAAATTGATAAAAACTACTGTTAGATGTTTAAATCCCGGATTCCCTTTAATTCCTGTCCCAGTGATCTCAAATTCGAGACGCAGATAACAATCCTGGCAGATATTCCAAACTTTCCAAGTTCTATCCAAAACTAAAATGTAATTACAGGACAATTTATTTACACAGAGAGAATCATCACCTAGTTCAGTGACTTGCCGGTCGAATGGGCAGCGTATGGCTCTTCCATGCAGAGGCAGGCGGGTCAAGCAGTCGTGGCAGACAGTATGGCCGCACAGCAACAATCGTGGCACTTTGTCCCCTTGTAGTGTGAAAACATCTTCACAGACGCCGCATTCTAGAACCTAGAGATATAACAAAAGGGTCAGGAAGTCTAATCATTCTTATAAGGATGAAAAATGGAGAAATAACACAAGTAGACTAAATGAACAAGCGAAATGAGCAGCTAGCCCTTTCATCAATGTTTTAGGAAACTGCAGTGTTCTCCCCAGCCCCTTTAAGCTGGGTGCACCACCCGGCACTTTCCAGCAACCACCCGGCTGTTTTTGGGTTGTTACTGAAGAGTTGGGTCACAATACAGGGGCTGCCACCCGCCTACAGCTTCTTCCCACACAGCTTAAAAAAAAAGTTCTGGGTTGAGCACTGTACTAAATAGGTATTCAATATGGTAGACAGACATTTATTAACCAAATTCAGAGTGGAGATCCCCCTCTACGTCTTTTTCTCCCTCCCCAGAGACTGAACGATTTTTACCCCCAAAGCTGCATCTAAATTCCCAAGCTGTCACAACCTTCAGCTTTCACATTTCAGCAGCTGCACATAAAACTACTCTTAGCATTCAGTTTTATATTTCTTCTAGTCTATTTAAAGTAGAATTAAAATTTCTCAATCAGCCAATTGTCACAGCATTAAATGAAAGGTGTACAAAGTATAACAGTTTGGTTTTTTTTCAGCAGCCACAGACTAAAGAAGAAAAACCTGTCCCGTGCTGCAGAGGTGTGTGGAAGCAGCAGTCTCTCTGCAGATGTCTGATATGCCCCCTCTTGTGGTAGCTGATTTGCATTCTCACAGCTGATCAATATATCAGTCTCAAAGGGATCAAGTTAGATTTTTACAGACCACTGTTAAAAGGGTCTTTGCAAATGGCAGACTTCCATTTATTACAGGATGCAGGAACAATGGGGAGATGAGCAGGAGGAACCAGCGGGTGCTGCAGGGAACGCATGAGATTAACACTCCAGGAAAAATTTGTTGTAGAAGAGAAGTTATTAGGGGATTACTTAGCATCTGATCAGTGTTTAGTGATGGGCACAGCAGCAGAGGTAAGTAGAACTAAAGTTAAAGCGTATCTAAACTCAGAATTTTCACTTTACATGGGATCGAGAATGAATGGGAGTGCAAAGCCTCCCGGGATACCTACATCACACATTCGGGGAGGCTCTTGGGTGCATGTGCAGAAGGTGACAAAATGGGAAAAAAAAAATAAAAATATATCGCTACGTCTTCCGATCTCGCGCCTGGGTTGGGTGATGTATTAAGAAGAACCTGGAAGAAGATGGCACCTGGGGCGCCATCCCCAAGGACAACGTGGGAACAAATGGAAGAAACCCCTGGACCCATCGTCTGCACTGTGGGATTGAAGGTATATGGGTTTTTATTGTTTTTGGCAGTTTTAGTTTCTCTTTAAGTTCGTAGGGTCATGCAGGCCATTACCACTGAAAGGGACAGGCGATGTCCCATCTGCAATAATATGATTTACCTGCCTGATCGCTCCGAGTGTTTGCCATAAAGCTGAGCTCTGTGGGCATCAAGTCTGCTTTAGTTGCCAGCGAAACCCGACAATCGGTTATGTCAATCATGCCAGCCAAAGATCATACAAAAGTGTAAAAATAAAAGGAAGGTGGTGCGAGAACGCGGCCAGGTTTAGCTGCAGCTCAGGTGTGTGAGATCTTACCATTCTCCTGATCTTATAACCATGCACGTATTGATAGGAATCAATCACATATTTATATAATCAGAACACAGAAGATCATCAAAAACAAAACCACATGGGAAAATAATCCGCATGCCATGTGAGGCCCCTCCCACAGGACAAGGGGCGGGGCCAGCTATAAATAAGTCAGAGCAAAGTCATGATTTGCATATAAATTCTGCTGCCTCTACCCTTACATCTTATGATTCATTTGATGCCATTTCACTAACCCTTTACCCCACTGATGTATTTATTATTATTATTAATTTTGCACTCTGCATTACCCAGCCCATAAGACAGGTTCGCTTTAGAAGCTTTCCCGATGACAACCATGATTACATTATGAATGAATCGGTCAGCACTGCAATCCAAGGCCCGCATTGTACAGTCCCTGGTGTCTAGGTGCCCGGGGCCGGTAATTGTCACAAAGTTAAGGCGATGACGTGTAGTCTGAGTTCCAGGCCTTCTGCACACATCACAGCAGTGACAACACAACGCACCATTTGCAATGCACGGATGCTGGAGACACTTATCTCACCTTTACTGCTCCCCCTGGACCCGTCCGGCTGTGCCTGCTGATGCCCTCCATCCTGCCCGCAGAGCCGTGCCTATTTACAGCAGCAGCTGCAGCGACAGCCATATTGACAGGCCGGCTTACAATACCGTGGGCGGGGGTGTCTACACTCAGTGGAGGTACATTAAATAACATTGTAACTAGCAGCTTTGGAATTTGTAAAAACAAAATGTATATAAATAGTTATAAAATGGTATTTTTTACATTTTTTACTAACAGCGTTCTTTTAATTAATGTTATGATTAAATACTGCATTCCTTCTCCTCAGCGATTGAATGGTTTCGTCCAAGCTTTGCCAGTACTACCTCCTAAACAGTAAATGCAGCAATCCCTGTCATAGTGCTGCGGCGGCCATGTTAAGTGTGGGAAAACAAACACGTCATTGCCTATGCACTGTATTTACTTATCTACACCAGGCTTTCTGGAACTTTTTAACATGGGGAAACCTTGAAATAACTTTCAGATTTTTTGGGAACCCCTTCTATAATTATTATATCCAAAGCTCGGTGTATATTAGTAAGGTGGCCTCTTACATTGCTGTCCAGTGGGAAAATGTCACCATTACAGATAGCCAAATTATTATTATTATTATTATTATTAATATTAATAAACAGGATTTATATAGCGCCAACATATTATGCAGCGCTGTATATTAAATAGGGGTTGCAAATGACAAACTAATACAGGCAGTGATACAGGAGGAGAGGACCCTGCCCCGAAGAGCTTACAATCTAGTAGGTGGGGGAATTTACACACAATAGGATGGGAGATATGTAGTGGTGGGAAGTAGTTATCAAAAAACAAAAGTCATCAAAAGTGTTTCAAAAGACAGAAGAAGATGGGTAGGCAAGTTTGAAAAAATGGGTTTTGAGTGCTCTTTTAAATGAGCAGAAAGTAGGAGCAAGTCGAATAGGACGAGGAAGACCATTCCAGAGAGTTGGGGCAGCTCTGGAGAAGTCTTGTATGCGTGTGTGTGGTGAGATCATTGGTGTCATTTACAGAGAACCTAAACTGAAAACTCGCAAAAAAAATACATCTACCTTCAACCCCACAGGGCAGACCAATCCATCCGGAGGTGTCTTCCATCGGATCCCGCGTTGGCTCGACATCAGTCCGCCGAACCGGCGCTCCGGGTTCCGCCATCTTTTCCTCTTCTTCTGGGTTCTTCATCCTACCTCATCCGACACAAGTGCAGGATCGGGTGACAAAGAATGAAAAAGAAAATTGCCAATCTCACTGCGTATGCGTGAGATCGTCAATTGATTTTTTTCACAAAAAGGCTCCTTCTTCGCATACCCGAGCACCCAAGAGCCTCCCGGGATGCCTGACGTAGGTATCCTAGGAGGCTTTGTGCTTCCATTCTTTCTCGATCGCCTAGTTTCTGAATTTAGGTACGCTTTAATATGACCTGAGAGTCACAAACTGCTCATGGCTTAGGAAACCCCTAACAACCTCTGGAGGAACCCCGGTTGAGAAACCCTTCTGATGTTTGTTTCTCGTATGTATAATGTTTATTCAAACTGGTTTAATAAAAATTCACACTTTGCATATTTTCAAGCATTCTATAAAAAATTCTGATGTTGTGTTCTCATAAAAATTCTGAGAAATGTAGAGGCTGCTATTGCTTCTTATTATTCTGCAAAGTACAAGTTTCCTGGCTTCCATACTTCATGATTTCCCTAGCAAGCAAGTACATAATGGTTACGGAACTAAATCGTGTTCCAGTTTGTCTTCTTCCTCTGCCGGATGATCTTTGTCCATCTTGATTGGCTATGCTGGAATGACCTGACTCCCATGTACCCTTCAGCCAGGCCTGCGCAAAAGAAGTGATTGTCACTCACTGATTGTGACAGCTTTGTCGCCAGAAACCTGAAGAGATCAGGCAGGTAGGACACATTATTGCAGAAAGGATATCGCCTGTCCCTTCCCTTCTCACAATAAAGACCTGCCAGATCATACAGACTTAAAAATGGAATTTTATTGAGTACATCGAACAATTCATGTGACTTGTTGTCCCACAGAGGAGCTCACAATTTAATGTTCCTATTATAGTCATGGGTGGAAGCCAATTACCCTTCCAGTGTGTATTTAAGATGTAGGAGGAAACCCGTGTGTCTGGAGAACATACAAACTCCATGCAGCAGAGACCAGTGACTCAAAACTTACCAAAGCCAGTTGTTCAGTGTTCTAACGAGATAACTAGCATCTTTAGAAGAGTATAAGCAATGGCTTTTTCTATGAGTGGCTAATTTAATAAAGTAGCGGTGTGGCTGCACCACAACAAAAATAAGATCTGGATAGCAGAGTGAAGGCAGAGAGGGAGATATCCGCTCAGGAGCAAAAAGAGCTCCGGTCATGTGACAAATCAAAGACATTTCTGTACTTGTTGCATATTATCCCCACTTCTTGTCGAATAAAACATTGTTAGCACAATATCTTATTCTTTCTTACACCTTAAAAAAAAAAGTAAACAACATGCCTAAAATACAAAACGCAGATATATATTCTTATGGGAAGACAGTGGTAGGAATGAGTGTTTCTCAACCCAGGTTCCTCCAGAGGTTGCTAGGGGTTCCTAGGGAACATTAAGCAGTTTGTGACCCTCAGGTCAGTTTAAATTACGATCAATACCAATCAACTTGCCTCAATCCAATGAACTTGGTTCTGCTGCATCTAGTGGTATAAATCCTGATTGATTTGGCACTGTCTGTTCTTATGTGTTCCATAGAACAGTGGTCACCAACCAGTGGTCCGCAAGAAAATTTTCGTAGTCCACAGAAAACTGTGAACATTATTTGCAATTTTTATGTTTTATTAATAATAAAACAAAAAAAAAATATTCTAAAAAAAAATTTTTATTCTGAATGACAATTTTCGTCTTTATATTGCACTAAATTCACAAACTGTACTAGAGACGGAAAAACAAGCGAGGCACACCGTGACGTCAGTGTAGTGTTAAGTTGTATAAGGCAACCATTGCCGAGCCGTACATTTCAGTATTGTTTCCACCATTACAACAGTAACCCCGCTCTACGAATACCGATTCTCATCCGATTGTTTTATTTTATTTGTTTATTTCCCAGAAGCTCCTTTAGGTAAGTATGACCTTAGCTGTGTATTTTCTTTACCTGGTATATTTATTGCCATCAAATAGTTTGATAACTATCATTTCTTGTTTGGTCTTAGATTCAAATAAAGTTAACCCATAATGAGTGAGAAAAAGCAAATAAATATTTTGCATTTCTTTAGTAATATCAAAGATAATACAACTAATGATAATAGTAACAATAGTAATACTTCACCGTGAGTCAGGCACAATTAGAAGATCATTATTTTACAAATGTATTTATCTTGTTTTTAAAAAAAATTCACATTATTGGTCCGCAGGATTAAAAATTATAAATTTAGTGGTCCGTGAGGTCCGAAAGGTTGGCGATCGTTAATATAGAGGTATGTCTCAATGCCATAGAAGACTTTGTGTAGAAAAATAAAAACATGCAACAGCAGATGGCTGTGGTATATATGAATATATGGGGTGAGAGGGTGGATTAGATTAGGTCAAGGCAATAGGGCAAAAAACATAGGGGCTGCATAATATGTTCGTGCTATAAAAAAAACCTGTTTATTATTATCATTATTATTAATAAAAATAATAATAATAACAATATCAATTTAAAGGGCATCTATCTTTAAAGGACAACTAAAAAAGTGCAGTCATAAAAAAATAACAGATAAGTAAATTATATTTTTGCAGCAGATGTAATCAGGACTTGTAGTTCCATAAAGTCAGTAACTCCCCCTGTTTTTCTGTGTCTGGTCTGGATAATAGCCAGAATGTGAGATTTGCCCTGTGCCCTGACTAATGCCAGGAACCCCTGAAGCTGGCAGTGTACACAGAGGCTGATCATTCCACCACCCCAGTATCACCCCAGCTCTCCATCACACAAAGCCTGCTATCACCTTGGTGCTCATTCACTCTGCAATCTGGGAGAATCTATCACGTGACCTGCCTATAGTCCACCGCCTGCCAGCTCTGCGCATATTCTGCGCATATTCTGCGCATGCGCCGAGTCCTGGCGTTGTTTGGTCCCTTCTTCGACCCGTAGGGTCCGTGTAGTGAGTTTGCTGTGCGGGTTCTGACAGTACGGGCGCCATGGATGTGAACCAGCCCAAGCAGGAACATTTACTGGCCCTGAAAGGTACCGCAGTGTGGGGGTTTTGTGTTGCTGGGTGGGGTGTCACTTCCTCTGTTCTGTCCGTGGTTCCTCATAGCTGTACCAGGCCTGTGTCCCCTACACCGGCCCTGACACCCGAGGTAGTCACCGGCACCCCTTCCTGCTGGGACTGAGATATCAAAACACAGAGAAAAGTAAAGTGCTTTTACCCTGAGGTACCCCCAAAACCATGGGCCTTGGTGCAAGGGGTGTAATGGGGATATCTCAGTGCTGCTCACCTTAATCTGACCCTACAGCCTATGGGGTAGATTTCTGGCTTGTTTGCTCAGGTAATGCATGTGAATGCAGAATTTGGATATCTGTTGGGTATTATTTTACCATAATAGCAGCCGTGCAGCATTGCACCACACAGAAAATAGATATTCCAGGTTCCACTTGTACAAATGCATGATGATTATTACAGAGAGGTCCAGGCCATGTCTCCTCCAATAATTCATCTTCTAATAATTCATATTACCTTCCTGATCATTCTGGGTTTCTGGCAAGTTGAGCTCTGTATGAGCAGCACTAGCTTTGGTTACCATGGAAACCCGACAATCCCGAATGAACTCCCAGGTGCCTGCGCTTGAGTGGTCACCCCAGCACAGCCAATCACGATGGCAGGAGATCATCCCGGGGAGGAGGGAGTAGATAGCGCTGCCTTGTGCTGGGATGTAGATAGGTAAGTCCCGCAGGCTTAAAGAGGAACTAAACTAAAAAATCTCCAAAACGAAAAAAAAAAATCCACTTACCTTCAATCCCACGACGCAGTCGATCCGCCTGGAGGTCTCTTCCATCGGGTCCCACGTCGTCCCAGTATCAGTCTTCGGGCCGGTGCTCCGAGCGCCACCATCTTCTCTTCTTCTTCCTAGTTCTTCTTACTACGTCACTCGACCCAGGCGTGAGATCGGGTGACGTAGTTGGAGAAAAACACTTGCCGATCTTGCTGCACATGCGTGAGATCGGCCATTTTTTTCCTTTTGAAGAAAAGGTGCCTTCTGCGCATGCTTGAGATGCGTGACGTAGGTATCTCGTGCGGCTTTGCGCTCCCATTAGGGGGCATTGCTGCAAGAGTGTTGCACATAAAAACAAACACATAATTTTTACTTAACATAAAAGGGTTGTCTACCTTTTTATATAAGTGAAAATTCTGAGTTTAGGTACGCTTTAATTCTGCTTTTATAAAGCTCAGACCCACAATGTACAGCGCTGTGTTTGATGCTCTGTAAGACCAGTACTAAAGATGCTGCACGTGGCACACCTTCTAATCTACGGTGACAACGCTCACTTATTGCATTGCAGCTGTGACACAGAGTTGTCATCCTAAGACAGGAAGTATGATAGGACTACAGAATCTTCCCTTCCCACTTCAACATAACACAGATGAAATGATTGTGCAATTCACAAGCTGCTAACTTTTAGGTTTCAGGTCAGTCCAAAAAAAGTAACAAGGATACTGGATTTCAATCCAGATCAGAGGAAATTTCTTGTCAGTGTTCTCCCCAGCCCCTATTAGCTGGGCGCACCACCCGGCTGTTTTTGGGTGGTTTCTGAACAGTTGGGTCACAATTTAGGGGCTGCCACCCACCTACAATTTCTTCCCACCCGGCTTAAAAAAAATTCTGGATTAAACACTGCTTGTATTAGCAAAAATTGGGCTGGAAAAAATCTATGGACTGGTCATATTTTATAGCGAAATAAAACCTGTGACGCTCGCCTGCCCCAATTTCCTCACAGGGCACCGCCACCTTCTTCTTTTCCTGACGATGCTCTTTGGCCATCTTGATAAACTGAAATGGCAAAACTAAGCTCAAGTTCATTCGTTCCTGGCACGCACAGAGGTTCGGGATTGCTGAATATCCTGACAACCAATGCTGACATTGCACATGCGCAGCTCAGCTTTTTTGACAAATACCCGGAGTGATCAGATGAGTTGAAGATTTTAATGCAGAAGGGACATCGCTTGTTCCTGAATACCCTGGCTAATAATGAACTTTTAAAAAACTAAACTTCTGCTCTAAAGTGCCAGACTTTCTATTAATTTTATAGGACATTGTTGGGTTAAAACAGGTCACGTTGTTTCTGCTGTCTTTGTCCTCGTGGGGGAATTTCCCTTCACTTCCTGTCCTGGAAACACAACAGAAAGTCAGAGGAAATCTTTAAATAACGATGGGAATTCCCCTCAGTTCTTACAAGATCCCTGTTAACACCAAAATTTTTAACTTCACCTCTTGCTCTGATGATTACTGTAAAATGTTGAATTTTCATGGCCTTCTGTTTCATTACAGTGTTCTTCAGGGCAGAGTGGAGAGGTGAGTGTACCCAGAGGACACAAACAGCTAGAAAACCTGAGGTTCAAATCCCTTACTACTCTATCCAGGACATAGGAGTTGGGTTTAGTTAGCAGTCCCATGACTACTATTCTAGTACAGGCCTTTGGGGTGGTGTAGGCCAGTGGTAGCCAAACTTTCGGATCTCACGGACCACTAAATTCACAATTTTATATCATGCGTGGAGAGCCATGTGCCAATCAAAGGGGGTCTTCACCTCCAGTCACTTCCCTTCTTATCCTGACTACAAACCTCTGGCTGCTTTCATACATTTCTTCCGTTTTTATCAATGTGTCACATGCAGCTGCATTCAAGTACTGTTACGAATGGATTTCCAGTAAAGATTTTTACTTTAATTCTATTTATAGTTTTGCATAACTAATTTTTAACTGTTTCATAAAAGCAGAAAAATGTAAGTATGTTAGATAGAATCTTACCTATTTTCAGAGCAGTTTTTTATTTTGATAACAAATATTTTTAACATTACGGTGTATTGTTGTTTTTGATGTGATGTTTTTTTTTTTATATCAAAATATCACTGTGATAAACAGAGCAACTATGATGGGACTTGCAGAATAAAGAGAACATTCTTTTCAGAAAATTAAGAAATTTGAATGATCTCTAGAAATGTTTCCCTATCTAAGTGTGTAATATGTTTGTAATGGGCAGAATTGTAACATTGAGTAGCAAAATATTATTAATAATTTTAAATATTACACATTATATGGCGCCATCTTATTATGCAGCGCTGTACAAAGTCCACAGTCATGTCACTGATGTCACTGTGACGATCTAAGCCTGCGATGGAAGAGTTGGCGGGTTATGTCCAGAGACACAGCCTGCCCACTTCCCTGCGCCTGGGACTTGTATGCGGACGTGTTCCGCGGCTCAGGCCGGTGCTACACCCCATCGGGGTCACACTGGCCAAAGCCGCGGACCCCCAAAATTTTCTCGCGGACCAACGGTTGGCGACTGCCGCACTAAAGTATAGTTATGTTTTAATTTGAACATGTAACCAGGCTTTGGACATTCAAGTATTTACATTTTCTTAACAAGCTGTAAAGAAGTTTTAAAATAAGTCTTTAATAGCCACAGTAGCTGCAGGCATTTTGGAGTAAATCGGCCTCACAGTTCATAACAAAGGCACGCTGGTCACCTTTAAATCCCCCTGCTCTTCTCCCAGCAGTGACTTGGTATCCTTCCTATGGGAACACAGTGCAACTGCTCCCTTCCTCTTTTTTTTGGCTGCCTGTATTGTGCACTTTTCTAAGTGTAAAGAGAGTCCATGTACCATGTATGATGCCTGAGAATGGTCCTCAGATGAAGAAAGTTTGGATCCCTTACATTTATATGTTGTGCTGGAAAGGCTATTACCAGGTTTTTTAGATATTTATACAAATTCTAGTAAGTAGTCTCTACTTGGGCATTTTTCCACACTTTTCGCAATCAATAGACTGGCAGATGAGAATCTCAAATTTATTCCTAAATAGCCAGAAAATTTTATTTTCTGGCTATTTAGGAATATTATTAGGATTTTGTTAAAGTTTCCTTTTCATTTATTTACTTTACACAATATAGTCAAATGTATTATTATTCATTATGTAAAGACAGTTTAAGTGTGTGTTATGTTCTAGCAGTAAATTGAGGTTGTAATTTTGGTAATAATCATCATCCAAACAGTTATGTACAACACTTCTGCCTTAGGTCTACATAATATAAGATGATATGGAATCAGAATTCTGAAGATTCACGTTTATCCTACTACAGTTCTTTGCGATGGTCACTATACCGATTCTTTGAAGACAAAAATCTTACTACAACTTATGACAAGGAGATCAAATAAATACTTCCAACTATTTTATTTTTGCACAGCACATGATTTGAATCTAATTCGGTTCGTGGCTTGACACGCTTTCTGTATTCTGAGTAACCAGCATTATTGGCATTTGCTGGCTGGTGGAAGAGTTGTGAGACATCTAAGTTTTTGAGCTCTATGAAATGGAAGTTATCTTGCACTATCGTCCATCAGAGAATACACCAGGGAATGCACATAAATTATGTGTTGGCTCATTGGAAGAATTTCCTGCCCGACGTTTGCCAAAGTTTGCTCCTTGGTTTCCACATTGCATACGCAGCTTTACTCTCAAACCTCAAAGATGTCCTCCACCTGTGCCAAGTGATTTCTCTTCCAAGGCAGATCACAGCCCTTTTGATCCTCTCCATGTGGAGACATTTTTGTACTTTGATTCGACACCTAGTCTGTTGGAGTTCAACACAAATGTTTATGCAGAACACAACAAGGAAACGGAGTCCTATAAAGACAAGGACATTCACTGTCCTGCAACTGTGAATGAAAACATATCTGATATCAGTGCACAATTTAGGACATGGAGTATATGTACTCATAAAGCCAAAAAGAAAGACACGGATCTCTCACCATCGGAAGAACTAAAAGCCGTCTTGGAAAAACGTAATCTGAATATATACTACAGGGGAAGGTGGATAGTTGTACCATCAGTCTGCGGAACTCGAACGCTGGAAGATGTTTGGAGGAAACTGAGCCGATTGCTAAGAGATAAAGTCCTTCCAAGCTGCAATGCCACAATTCAAAGAGATATAAACGAGATATGGATATTCTGCGATTTGCGTTATTGTGAGCATATTGGCGCCTTGGTTAAATCAGAGCTGCAACTCTCTGGTAAAATGGATTTGTGTGTACATAAACATGGAACAATTTTTAGTTTGTAATCTCCAAAGCATTCAGATTTATTTACTGCAAAATAAAAACTGACAATTTTGCACAGGGAATGGCAATTTGTCTAAAGCCCTAAGCACTGTTAAATAGAAACGGATGAGACAATCTCAACTCTTTTTGCTAGAATCAGTGGTTATACAATCAATTGCCTAGAATTTCACACATATGAACTACAGTCAACAGCGCCTGGGGGAGTATTTCTTACAAATGCACCTTAAGAGTTGATCAACCTAAAACATGAAGAAATTACCCACAGAATGTCCTGGATTATAACTGATTAATTAAATGAATGAGCTTTAGAAAAAGAACAATAACTCAAGTTTTAAAATTTCAATCATGTCATAAAATTACTTGTATTTATTATATGATGTACATAAGCCCCACCTATGAGTTCCTGCTTCCTTCCCTAATTTTCAAGTACCAAATTGTCTTCTTTGTTATCAGTCATGGTTTCCCATATTATGTGAACAACATGTTGTAGATTGTACATCTGAGTGCCAGTCATGAAGGCTCCATAGAAACTAATAGGCAGGTAAGAGATTATTGCAGAAGGGGCATCTGCTTTCCCTTCCTGCAATAATGACCAACTTTGCCTGATTGCGGATTCTTAAAAGTTGAATTTTAGTTTTGCTTTCAGTATGGCCAGTTTAAGTAAAATCATGCATGTGATTTTTGTTTTCTTAAGATTTTTATGATTTTTTTTTATTTGTTTCTTAATTTTACATGATTTTCTTTTTATTCTTTTTTTGTTGTTCATTTTATTTTTACATAATAAAAATAGCATAGAGGTTAAACAGACACAATTTTCTACCTCACATAATGTTTTTAAAAGTGCTTTAATTATTTTAAGTTGATATTCATTGGAAAGGATCTTGAAAGTAATTTTGCAGCAATGCATAATCTCACACTGTGATATTTCTTTTTTTTTTTTCTTTTTTTTTTTTTTCTGCGAAATGTAATTGTTTGCCTTTATCAATGTTTATTATGTGTGGGCCGATTAGGCTAAGTACACGTGTAATAATTGTTGTTAGAAAACAAATTACTAATGACACATCAACGATTATTTTGAATGTTTGTATAGTGCCTGATTCGGTACATGCTGCAACGATAAGATCATTCAAATTGAATCCACCAATAATGTACACACGCTAGATACGATCGTTTGAATAATGCAGGAAGTGACATGTACCGCAGAACCGTCCACAATCACTGAACGACACAATACACACACTAGATGGCAAATGATCATCGCCCAAACGGATCCGCCAGGGCGGTCGATCACCTTCAGCGACATTCCTTGTTCATTTGCGTCATCATGCATTTTCTTTAACGATTATCCAACGATCAGTTTTAAATTGTTTGTTTGCAACAACAATTATTGCACGTGTGTAAGCAGCCTAGAGCCTATGACTTGCAATGTGAAGGTATTATTGTAAAAATAGTTTATATTGTTGTGTTTAGTAGTTTTATACAAATGTGAAAAAGGGTTTTTAACAATCAGGGAAACAATTAACAAAGGTGTTTTAAACCATATTTGAAGGTGTAACATTAGATTTATAATTTATGGGAAATTTGACAGTTCAATAATTTTGGTGGCAGCTGTGACTCCTAAACATGGGGCTTTACATATAGATTTCCCTCCATTGAATCCTGCCACCATAGAACGAACAACTTAAAAGTGATTAATAACATTCAATGCAGATGAGATACCTTATTAAGGAGGGGAAATCAACATTCAGGTTTGAAAATCTACTTCAATATATATTCACCCCATGGATTACACAGCTGCCTATCGAATACTTCACTAATGTGATAAAATAGTCGCATATTCATGTTAAGTGTTAAAGAAACTTTTAATTACTACTAAAACATGTCCTTCTGAGGAAGCCCTTGTGGGGAAATGCGTCAAGGACAGTTTAATGGCATAAAAAGATAAACTAAGATATTGTTCCCTAAAAACAGAAAAATGTTTTTTTGACGTGTTTATATGCTTGTAAACAGTGTGTTTTGTATCAAGAATAAAATACAAAAATGTAAAGTTTTTTACATCTATGTGCACCAAAAAAGTCCCATTTCCTTCCTAGGAAAATAAGAAAACCTTGTCTGTTATAGAACTAAATAGGGGATGTGGTGAGATAATAAATAAGTGGGAGAAACAAATTTCCATTAGCTCTCCTTTAAAGTACTAATCTAGTTCAATATTTTTGTCAGCAAAATATGTAATTGTGCTGTCACAACAGCTTACTTATGATTTATGTGTTGGTATGTTCCTGATCTCCCCTGTATTATACAGTTAGTTAGTATAGTCAACCTGTTGTCCCTAGCAACAAGTTTTCCTTTGTTGTGTTAGTGTTTCCAGCAGTTGGATTAAAGATACTAATGGAACTTACAGCGGTGTTTCTTGGCGAGTAAAACTACCTGTCATCGTGTTTTCAGCAAGAAGGTATCCATCCGTACAGACCGGGTCTCAGGACGGGTAACTTGCATAAATCGACATTGGTGACAGAATAGTAATAGTGTAATTTGAATAAAGTAAATACACACTGGATCTCAGAAGATGTCATTGCCTTTTTTACCAGTTAAATTAATAATATTAGTATTATTAATAAACAGGATTTATGTACAGCCAACATATTACATAGCGCTGTATATTAACTAGGGATTTCAAATGGCAGACAGATACAGACAGTGACACAGGAGGAGCAGATGACCCTGCCCCAAAGAGCTTACAATCTAGGAATTTATGTATTAGTGTAATTTAAATAAAGCAACTACACACTGGATGTAGATGTCATTGCCCCTTTTAGCAGAAATGACTTCTTGTAATGATTTTGATACCTGTCCACTAATCTTTGACATCAACTTTTGACCTCTCCTCCATGTTGCTGTTTACATGCATGAACTTCCCTTTCAAATCTCCCATTAACATTTTGTGGGATTTGATTTTGGTAGTTAGATAGGCCAGTCCGTAACACTTTCCAAGACATTCCTTTTCCTAGTGTGCTTCTAGTGTAATGTTTACCATAAAACTTTTGAAAAGATGGCCTCACATTCTTCCCAAGAGAGCGATTATATAAATCGGAACTCCTAGTTTGTTTTTTTGCAATGGGTCAGCTGTTCAGGCCTGAAGCAGCAAATCTAACCCAAACTGTAACATTTTCACATGTGCCAAAGAGTTTTTTTTTTTCTTTTGCCCTCAAAATGCTATTAGAAAAACAATTTCTGTTTATACTTAGTCTTCCCCTTGTCACAGGTCCTGGAGTCCCACCACACACCAGTAAGAACCACACTTGACTGGAAATAAATTCAGTTATTACTGATGTGTGCTGCTCTGCATATAGGTTCAGTACCTAGTTCTGTACAATCTTATTCCATGATCCTCTGCAAGCAGAACTGGCTGCATCCCCTCCCTCACTGAAAACATCCACAGGCTTCTTTCTTTCTTTATTTGAATAAAGATATAATGTTTGCTCGTTCTATTTTGGTAAAGAAAAATTAAAAGTCAACTATTTCTATGGATTGTAAGTATTTTTTTACAATTGTATGTCCAAACTTCTGCGCTGCCCCTATCAGGTGAAGCCATTAGAGTAGATTTCCTATTTGTTATTTTGCATTTTTAAAACCCCCAAAAAATTTGAGGCTCATTCGGCATGATGATGGGGTCTGCAAGAGTCTAGAAGTATAGATTTTAGTTGGGAGGTGGATGAGGTAAAGACTGTCTTTAGCCCTACCTGTATTTTAAAGATTATTTTTTTAATGCTACAATATATCACATATTTTGTGTTTTTATGATATGATCATTATTGGCTTAGTTTTAAATAAAAAGTATGTCTTCAGATTGTTTTCTATGCAAAGACTGTGTAAATTTTAAATGTATACAAATACTCCCCGAGTTACGATGCTTCGAGTTACGATATTTTGAACTGACAGTGATGATACTGGTATAGAAGTTTCATGTGTAAGGCAAAACATGACACCGTATGCGGTACGATACGTTGGGAGCAATGCCAGGATGCCTAACTTTCCATCGACGAAATTGCAATATTACACTACTTCTCCATACTGATCTACATTCTATGAGACTCGTGGGTAGGCCAGGCCAGTTTCCCATTCTGATATTTTCAAGTTAGGATGGGGTCATCGTAGCTTTTTTTCACCGTAACTCGAGGACTTACCTGTATTACTATTTGTGGATGATGAGGGGGAATTAAGAAATGGAAATTGCCTACAAGTAACCCATATTTTTTTGAATGCTACATTAATATGAATGTAATCTTTAAATTAGAACATTTTTTTAAAAAAAAAGATCAAATCTCAAATTTGTTTTTTGTATCTTAGTCTGTAGATTTTATTATGTAAACACCCTTGGATTTGTTTTACTAAAAGCATACTGGCTCATCGCTTGCAAAGTGAATGTTTATGAATATGAATGTTCACTTTTAAAATCTATTCATGATAAAAAAACAAAAAATGTTTTTCTGTTTTCACATTATTGGGTATTCTAAATAAACATTATTTCTTTTAATTCACCAACATTTATTTTGGAAAGTTTTCTTTTTTGCAGCTGCTAGAATGCAGCCATTGTTGTTCGGTCTGTGATTCTTTCATACCATTATGTATGTATGTATGTATGTATGTATAAATATTGTAAATCTTTTATCAATATAAGTAGGTTGCTTTAGCAGAGTTCAACTAAAGCAGTGACAGGCATGTTTAGCCTGTTTGGTATTTAAAAGCACTTCTCTTAATCAGTGTCCTGGCCGTTAGTTTGATCCAGTAGCCTCCGTTCATGGCAAGTGTCTGCTTTTACTCTAACTGCATTGGCTTCATGTGTTTCCTTGAAGTGTGCATATATATAAAAATCAGAGATTTTGCAAACTTTTAATGGAATTTGGTAACTGTCTACATCACTAAAAGCTGAAAAAAACTTACATTTTGAAAAAAAAAATGCCGTACTAGATTCTTTATGGAACATAAGTCTGTTCCTTGTGCAGTAAAACAAACTTAATCTAGTTTATGATCTCAGGATAGCTGGCTGCCTTGAATGAATTCTGGCCTGGCCAATCAGGATGGCCAAAGATCCCGAACCCAGAAGACCGGATAATTAAAGGAGCGAGGAAAGGTGAGTTTAGATTATAAAATAATTGTGAGCAAGCAGGCAGATCATATATCTACATACATAACATGTGCACAACAAAATCACACCAGAGCAAATGAGATTTTATTCAAACTACACTTCTACAGATATCATTATTTGGTTGACAATGAGTGAAATGAAACATGCTTGGCACAATTGGAGATCTGTAACAGACTTGGGCAACAGATCTGTAGTGGATATTACTAGCACAGCTTGACTAAACTTGGAAGATGAATATAACATTGGGGTGGGAGGTCTGGACTTGTAGTGGATAGCAAGGTATAAATGAATGCTGGGCACATTTATCCCAATCTTCTTGACATCATATAAACACGTAGGAGGCAGTCACTTCATTGGCCTGCTGTTATGTATGATATAAGTATAAATCCAGAGCATAAGGTGATATTTTGTTATGTATCACAACATTTATACTGGAATTGGAAAGCAGAACTAAAGCTACAATTTAACAAAAATGTGAGCAGGCAGGCTTTTTATTGCAATAGGGCCAGGCTATGTCGCTATTGAAAAAAACTTACCTGCATTATTATTTTTTTACTTAAACTCCCTTTTCCAACCTCCTTTACCAGTATCTCTACCCAGTCTTCTGGATTTGGGTCATCTTGATTGGCCAGACCAGAATGACACAACTTCTGCACATGTGGGAGTTCATTTTTCCCGGGTGCCAATCACACTGGGATCATACAAAGAGCTGTGAACAGGCAGGTAATTTGTGCATTAAAGATCATGTATACTCTCAGTTTTTGTATTCATTCAATTTAGTTCCGCTTTATAATCCAATGCTTTGTATTTTTCTTTTTGTTTTGTATTGGTTTCCACTAAGTGCTTAATTCCACCCACTGTGCAATTGCATGTTGGTAGGTTATTTATCTGGTCAGTGACCATGGTGTTTGTGCAAGTGTAGCAAAATATTTATATTCTAAGCTTCTTCAGCAGGAGGGCTGATAGAATAGAACTGTGTTCTCAAAGTGTTGCATGAAATTACTGCACATTGAAAAGAAAGAAACCTAAACTCTCCAACAACAAACTTAAATATTAAGACTTTTCTTTGTATTTCTCTTTTGCAGTGATGCGCCTCACAAAACCAACTTTATTTACCAATATCCCTGTAACATGCGAAGAACGAGACCTTCCAGGTAAAATGTTATTTCAATTCATGTGCATCTCTATACATACACATTTACATTTTTAGAAGTATAGAAGATACCAGCCTGAAAAATACATACATTGGGGTTTCTTTTTATATGTTCTGAAAAGCCAAGCAGTCAGAGACTCATCATTTGAAATGGTTGGTTTCAAAGTGTATAATAGAGGATGGCTGGAAAGGCTGCATGTTCTGTATGTGCGTAGAGCCAAATTATGTGCCTTACGACTATCTCACCTTCGTAAGAAACCTATCCTGACATCTCGGGGGCTAGGTGGTCAGAATGAACAATCTCCATGTTTCACAAAACTAATACTTTTCAAGCCTTTTACTTATTGATTGTCAAAAGGAGGTTTGGGCAGTTTCATGCTGGGCAAGGAATTTACCACTGAAAACTGTAGGAATTATTGTGGTTTGTGTTAGCCACTTGCCATTTTTTGGGCATGTTTATTTAAAGCTTTTCAAGGCTGGAGAAGGATACACTTTCATCAGTAAAGCTGAGTAATCCAGCAAACCTGGAATGGATTTGGTCCAGGATTGAAAACATTTGCTAACAAATAGCAAATGACTTTTAAAAAATCCATTCCATGTTTGTTGGATCTCCCAGCTTCACTGATGAGCTCAGGTTAATTTATGATGTTAGGTCAAGTTTTCCAAATGCTATAATGGTTCCTTTGTTCTCTGTGTCTAGGTGACTTGTTTAATAACCTCATGAAAGATGACCCTTCTACAGTAAAAGGAGCAGAAATATTAATGCTGGGAGAAATGTTAACATTACCACAGAATTTTGGGTATGGACCTTCTCTTTATATAACCTGGAAAAAAAACATACTTTGCAGACCTATCTACTGTAATTCTACAACTTCACTTACTGCCAAAACCCAGCTGTCATTTTCTCTTTTCTATTCTTGTTCTGTAATATGGCAGAGTCTGCAGAACACTCATTTTCCTATATCATAATTATGAAATGCAATGTAGTCACGTCATTGTTCCTTGATATGCTTGTGATGTCTGGTTAAGCAAAAGTGTGTGTGTGTATATGTATGTTGATTTATTAGACTCATACAACGAATGTATATGGGTATGAGCAATGAATTGATCTAAGTGGTCTGACTGACTAATAATTTCTATGTCTATAATGCTGTGTGCTCTAGGTAATAGGAGTTAGTCTTCTATACAGCAAACATTTTGTTTTCTTCTTTTTGCATTTAAATATTCAACCTCTTTTCTTGCATATGGAAATAAAGAAATATCTTCCTGGGAGAAACATTTTCTAGCTACATCAGTGTTCACAATGACAGCAATCAAACAGTTAAAGACATACAGGTCAAGGTAGGTCAATTCTAGTGATACTGTTATGGCTCCTCCCCCCCCATATATTATCACTTATTTGACAATTTGGGTTACTGCACATTCAACTTTAAAAATGCACTTCTGAAGAAATTTAAAGTTGGCAGATTTAGGTTGTTCAAATGAATGCAGCGCTGTATTTTTACAGCCTTAAATTTATTCCTAATACTGCTTGCATTGTTTAAAATAATCTGAATTTGACCTGTTATCTGCCTCTTTCATTCTCTCCCATCAGCATCTGGGAAGGTAGGGTAAAGCAGCACAAGGAGCCAGTTAAGTGTGCCACTGTGTAAATAGTATGCCAGTAGAAGGAGATATCTCATCAGTATGCTGCTTCTTTTTCATTGTCCATTTGCAATGTTGGAGAATATATGTAAATAAAAATAAAATTGCAGTGGAGAAAGGTCAAGTGTCCTCCTCTTCTAAGCAGACATGTTCTCTATAGCATAGCTGTTAACAGCTGTTACATACTTCAGTGCTGCATACTAGTTTTGGGATATGAAAGTTGATTGTTTCCATTTAAAGTACCCTAATTGGTGAGAAAGATAAACGTCTCTGTGCGAACAACTGTGAATGGCACTGATCAATATATTGCTTACTTTTTACAGGCAGACCTACAGACAAGCTCCCAACGGCTCAACCTGTCTGCATCCAGCGCTGCAGTAGCTGAACTGAGGCCTGACAGCTGTATAGATGACGTCATTCATCATGAAGTTAAAGAGATCGGCACACACATGTAAGCAATAGGATTAAAGGATGACTGGAAAAATAATTCCGCTTTAGCTTCTTGATTAGTAAATTGATTTGCAAGTCAGTAAAGGTTTTATGTATGTCAAATGGTGTCGCCATAGTCTGGTCGGCTACATTTTGTTGTTTTTAATATTATGCAATGTTTATATAGCGCCGACATATTATGCAGTGCTTTACAAAGCCCATAGTAATGTCACTAACTGTTCCTCAAAGGGGCTCACAGTCTAATGTCCCTACCATAGTCATATGTAATTCATACAATCATGTACATGTGAAGAAGTTTAAAGAGGAAGTAAACTCAAACCTCACCCAAAACAAAAAAAATACACTTCAATCCCGCAGAGCACTTGCTTGTCTGGAGGTCTTCTCCTTTGGGTCCTGTGTCATCCAGGTGCGGTGGGCGCCGCCACCTTCTCCCCTTCTTTCAGGTTCTTCTTCCTACGTCACCCAACTTTGCACTGGGCAGGCACAAAATTGGGTGACATAGATGGGGGAAACAACCTTGCCGATCTCACTGCGCATGTGTGAGATTGGCAATTTTTTTTCCCTTTTGACGAAAGGAGCACCCAAGAGTTTCCTAGGTATCCCGGGAGACTTTGCACTCCCATTCATTTTAGATCGCCTAGGTGATTGAGAATTAGGGGGCAGTGCTGTAAAGGTGTTGCACTTTATAAAAAAAAAAAAAAAAAAGATTTTATCTTGTCTAAAATGGTTGTCTACCCTTTTATGTAAAGTTAAATACGGAGTTTAGGTACGGTTTAATTATTCAGCTTATTTGTAGGTCCACACTAGGAAGAAAACATTCTCAAACCTAACAAAGCCTCTGCGACAGGTTTATAATATGTTTGCAACCCCTCTGTCTGAATTCCTGATTTTTATTTTTTTTTAAAAAAGCAGGTTTTCTAAACCTTCACACAATTTATAAAAGGTCAGTTAGTTTTGATTTTGTTGCATTGACTTTAGACTAGGTAGCATTTAGGACCTTGTAATAAATTGGTCTAATTCATGTTTAGCATTGACTTGCTGTGCAACAAATTGATAAATGTCTTCCACAGTGTTTTATATGTAGTTGAAGGGTCCAGTACAAAGAACAGCAGGGTACAAATATTTTTTTAAAGTAGAACACTGCTAATAAAAATGAACTTTTCTTTCTTCCAGATTGGTGTGTGCTGTAAGTTACACCACTCAGACAGGTGAGAAGATGTACTTCAGAAAGTTCTTCAAGTTCCAGGTGAGGTTTACTAAATACAATATATATTGGGCATTTTAGGGTTTTTGCCCCTGAGTTGTATTTGTATTGTGACTATCCTCATTTTTGAATTTTGTGTTATACATAATATTTTTCAACTTTATTGTCTACTGGCAATGGGGAGGGTGTATGGTTTTCAGTCCGTTTACAACCTGATCAACTTGCATTGAGGAATAGCATAGTACAAGCCCTACCTTTATATACTTTACCCAGTTGCACTACAAACCTCGAAGAGCCTTGGCCTCCTTTAATAAACCTGCCCATTGTTCTTTTTTTAAACTAAAACCTATTTTAAGCATGCAGATCATAAAAGTGAGCAAACAGCTAATCTGCTCACTGGCTCCAAGGCAATGAAGTGCTGAAACTACTAGATCAACTTGACAGCCAGGTAGTATATAGTAAGGAAATGTTCACAATTGCATCTTAAGTTCAGTTCTGGTCAGCTCCCAGAATTTTTTTAATTAGGAAACATATAAAGGATATAATACAAAGGTTGCAGGGGAGGAGAGTTTTGTAAAGGGCATTTTATTTATTTATTTTTTTCTTTATGTGCAATTTGTTGCTGGGCATTTACTTGACCTCACTATTTTGAATTGGTAATTTTTAAAAGATTCCCAAACACTCTTTTGTATGTTAGTTGTTTAAAAGTTGTCATGATTAAAGCAAGTGACAGAATTTTATTTAGTCCTTCATTGGCCACCCTTATGGGGAGATGACTATTTGTAAATAGTACAACCCTCAAAAGATACTTTATTTTTCTTTTACCATTCTGCTGCTTATGTCTGTATTGTCTTTTAGAATATATATTGTATATGATCTTTAACACTATAAAAAAAATTAAATTTTTTTTTCATTTTTTTGTAGGTAATATAACAATATAGTTTCATATGTATTTTCTGGCAAGCAGGTGGAGTTATAGGCTTCTTTTCCTATAACAATACTAACGTTTGGCTTTGTATTTAACTATTTAGCTGGCATTAAACTTTGAAAAGACCATTGTCCACAAAAATACATTACAAAGTTGCTGGTAAATATTTAGCATTTTCCATCTGACCCTACAAAATGTAAATAAACTCCCTAGCAGCATGCCTATTCCAGTCTGGGGGTGTTAAAGGCAAGGATGTTGTTGGAGTATGTGGAGTGCTTTTTCAGTACTGAAAAAGATATCCGTATAGAGACCAAGAGTACTCATCCTTGCAAGCATTACGAGTGTCATCTGTGGTGCTTCAGACTTTTTTCTGATTTTAAATTACATAAATTAGATTAAAAACAAAATATATTTCATTTTATTATTTTGTAGTATTAAGGACCGAATAGTATTTGACTTTGAGAGTGATCTAGACCTCTGGACATCATTGGACATGCTATTTTCCACTCTTGCTCTTGTGGAATGTCCTAAGAAAACAAGCATTAAATGTTGCATCTCTGCCAAACAGAGTAAAAGCAGAAAGAGCCGCACTTATTATTGTGGAAGCACATAAAACCCTAACGGACAATTGCCCCAAAATAGAGAAACTGACAAATTGCCTTCTGTTTAACATACCTTCTGTCCTGATGCAGGTCCTCAAACCTCTTGATGTGAAGACCAAGTTTTATAATGCAGAGGTAAGTCATTGTTCTCTCGCATGTATAGTAGTAAAGAGTTTGTATAATAGTATATGTTTTATAGAGCTTACTTGCTTCCTTCGTGAGCTGAGACTTTTCAACATTAAAAACTCAGCTGCCATTGTCTGAGTGACACATTAAATGTTTTTTATGACACTGGTTACATTTAACAGAATGGTTAGGATTTGTGCATGCTTCAGGTACTGCATGTACAAATCTGCTGGAAAAACAGTCCAGGGTTTGTTTTATTAGTAGAATCACATAAACGAGGAAATATCTTGGCATTTAAAATCCACATTTCTATTTAAATATATACTATATATATGTACTGCCTACATCTCCTGCTGAAAGTATTTTAGCCAGTGGGTCAACATAGGAGCCAGAAAGTTAGCAATTTAGTAAGGATGTCGGCACTGAATTCTCATTATTTATCTGATGATGATTTAATGTTGAGAACTAGGGACATATAATATTAAGGAGAAGGTCAGAGTCAGAAGTGGCAACTTTAAATTCTCATTGTAATTGATTTAGTATAGTTGCATGCTCCTCCATACCCCGAAGTACCAGATTTGAATAAAGTGAACGGGGAGCAAATAAATGACAAGTTTATTCTGCTGTGCAGAGGTCTTTAAAGAAAATCTACTTCTATTTTCAAATGGCAAAGCACAGACTTTCTTAATAAAATAAAATAACAAAATAAAAACCTGCTGAAAAGTGGAATACAAGACGTTTCAAATAATTTAGAGTGTTCCAAGTATGCATGATTAAAGTGCCATAAAAGTATAAGCTGCCAATTGGAGTACTTCATATTTCATATACTGCAGTAAGTCAAATGCATGCTTGTCTTTTTACTAATAGAGTAGCCACGTCTTCTTTTGCAGCTGGGGTATGTAAAATACTAAATCCACTTTTTTGTAACATGCGCTTGTTTACATGTGGTGGTTGGGAAGTTACTAATGTAAAGCAAAACAGTCATCAGTTTCCAGTTGTGTTTTTGTTCTTTTGTTACTTTGAAATTAAAGTGGGTGCCCACCAGTCACAGCAAACTTCCTCTTCAGTTGTGTATATCCTCTGCGAGTATTGTAGGAGTAGAGATGATGTCTCCAGTCCATGTCTCCGTGTCTTGATATCCCTTAAGGGCTCCTGACCACCTTCATTTTTGGATAGCCCTCCGTTTCCCACTGGCAGAAGGGTTTTCTATTCTTTGCACATCAGGGAGAATGAATCGGGAGGAGTGCCACAGTCTCCGTTGGTCTTATGATTGTTTTGGGGATCTTAACTTGCAACATATAAATGGTGTAGAAATCCAGTGGGTATCTCAACTGAAATACCTGATCTAGGTTGACAGATCTTTCCATTTTTGATGAAACCATGTAATGTGATTATTTGCTGTGGTTGGAGACCCCTTTAATGCCAATTAGTCTTTGGATTTAGTTGTACAAATGTCATGTATATCTGTAGCTTTTACTAATGCTAAATTAGGCAGCAGTTTAATACATGTATTTTGTTCTAGCGTTTCTAATTTTTAACATTTAACCCTCATTTCTTTCTCTAATGTTTGTTTTATTTTTTTCCCGTTAGAGTGACCTCAGTTCTGTGGTAATTTTTTCATCATTTTATTTAATTCTAAAGCACTGTCCAGTTTTGGCATTTGTGCCCGTTAATCAGTAATTTCATTCTGAAATCAAAACATAATGGAAAAGCATGATCACAACCAAGTGTTTAGGATATGTATGTCCTTTATGTATTGTATGTCGGATAATGCATGACGGCAATGTTTGCAATTAACAAGATGGATGGGCTTTGTTCCATGTTTTTGTTGGAAACATTCTGTGTCAAAGACATTACAAAATATGCACAGTTTTTATTCTGAATGAGCATGAATATTCTGCAAAGTGCAAATTACATAGAGAATAGTAACACTAAAGTTTGATGCACTCAGTTATAAGAGGTTGTCACTGTGTCCTCCTGTATGCCTTACAATTTCAGTACACAGCTAGTACAGTCATCATGTGTCATCGTCATTGAAGAAGGTAAGGGGTTAGAAGTAGGGGTGATGTCCCCAATCCCCCGAACCTTTATATGCCCAATAGGCTCCTGACCATCTTTTATGTTGATAATTTTATATTGGCAGAGGGGGTCATCACCGTGTGCATGTCAGGGAGATTGGTAAAGGGGGTAAGGTAAGGATTAGGTGATGGTGTTGGGGAACATGTTAAGAATGAGCGTAATCATAACAAATATAGTAAATAAAAATCTTATCCTTGTAGTACAACTAAGAAAGGTTCTAACCCTTTTTTCAGTCAAACTAATTGTGCCACCTATCATGTCTGTCCACTTATTCTCACTTATTCCCTTTTGGCCATCTTACTGCTCCAAATACATAAAAAAGATGGCACCAGTTTATAATTTACAGCACACATGTCAAATACACATTTCACCTTCCTGTGACAGTTAATAATCATTGCATTCTGTAGTGAGCAGTTAGGGATGGAGGGGAGGACATAGCTGTTGACTTTTGACAAAGGGTTGAAGTCCATAACCACACGCTTCACTGTGCTTAAGCTGCAAGTATTCAGGTAAAAGGTATCTGAATAAGCCAATGAATTATATAAGGGACCTCAATGTTCAAATGCTTGGAGAAATGTTTATTAAAATGAAAGTATGCTTTTTTAAATCCATTTATGCTCTCAGGTAAACTTCCATTCAGAAATAAAAAGTGACATTTCTGCAGCATGAATCACTTTTGTGGTGTCATTTGCTATGACTGTTGGCTAATATGCTTGGCTAATATGAAGCGGCCAATACAGCCAAGTGCAGTATTTCAAATGACCTGTTACAGTGATTATACTGCTGAAAAGTAGATGTAATTAGCAATATTGGTTTGGCTATCTGTTCTTATTAAATAACCTAGAATAATTGTTTATCGGTTATTGTGATAGCACAGATCTTCTCATGGCAGACACCTGAGGACCAGTCACACCTAAATATTTTGTTGATGAACTTGCTTTTCTATTTTGTTGCTTTGTTATAACCTCCTTAAGCTCCACTAAGCCTCTTTCACTTTGCGCTGACAATTGCCTCATTGATATTTACCAGTATGCAGAAATTGATTCTACAGAAAAAAAAAAAGCAATGGACTAATGTGATAGGGGCACCACTGAGAAAAATTGAAAAGTTAAATAAAACACTAAAAGTTTTTTGGAACTTCTTTGTTAGCTTTCTGTACGCTAACTGGGCATATTTTTTGAGTGGAAAAATTGGCACAAGGAGAAATCTAAAGAAAAGCCTAGGTATCCCCTTTTATAGATAGGTAACAATCCACCAGATCTTCATGTTATCGAAGTGTACCTCTAATTTTGAAAACCACATCCCATATGATTTTACCTGCATCTCTAGCATGTAAAAAGAACTAAAGAATTGGGATTTCTACTTTTATCACAAATTCCTGAAGACTTATGCTTACCCCTGATGTGTTAGTAGTGTGGGTGCATAGATAATGGAAGAAGTAGCTAAAACAGTTCAGAAAGCCAGATAACCCTCTGCTTATAGTGACCTCCACCAAACAGCCAACTTGGGGATCTTAATGCATAACATCCCTAGTGAGAACTGAAAGCAAACTCTGCAAGGCTATAGCATTAAACACAAATTTATTTGCTGCCTTTATGTTGGTCACTATGAGTTTATGTATGGAAACTGTACACTCTGGTACTCTCTGTATGCTACTCTTCTCCTTTCATCTTTAAAGGTTTGAAATAAATTGATTGAAGCCAGAGAAAAAAGCTTTGTTTATCCTTTGGAACCTATCCCATGTCCATTGCTTGCTCCAGTATGCCATATGACTAACTTTGCTTCTGATTCTTAAGTTTGGGATGCCGGTTGGAACATCCATTAATTGTGGTAACTTTGATTTCCAGGCATGACACTAATCACTTTCAGTAATAATAATGCTGTAAGACACATTTTGTCCTCTTTATTTATATTCATAGCTTGTCTTGTAACTATCTGTGTGGCCTTTCAGACAGATGAAGTGTTTCTGGAAGCCCAGATTCAGAATATCACCACTTCACCCATGTTTATGGAGAAGGTGTCACTAGAACCATCCATAATGTACAATGTGACCGAGCTGAACAGTGTGGTTTGCAATAATGAAGGGTAAGGAAAACACTAACATTTAAAGTGTATGTTATTCCTATAAATAAACTTTCCTACTTGCTTTCCTTCTTACTACTCCTACTTTTGGTCTGTCATGTGTACCACTGGAAGCATTTAAGTTTGTCTGTTGAATTAATACAAAATACCTGTTACCCATGTCAGAGCTGTCCAATGCTTACTCACTTTATGTTTTATCTTCAGAAAAGTATTTAGCCCTTTAAGTCCTTATGTTAGGTCTACAGAATGTTTAGTGTTTGTGTGAACATTAATATAATTATCATTAATAAACAGTATGTATATAGTACCAACATATTACACAGCTCTGTACATTAAATAGGTGTTGCAAATGACAGATATACAGACAGTGACACAGGAAGAGGGGAGAACCCTGCCCCAAAGAGCTTACAATCTAAGAGGTGGAGAGGCAGCATAAAATATTATGGGAGAGGAGAAAACCCAGAGTACTTTGCCAAGAGAAGACTGTGCATGGCTGACAACACTGGGTCCATATAAATACTGTGTGTTGTAAGCCCACAACAAGAATTGGGGAAAGTGCATTTATAGCTGATCAACATGTATTTTCAGGGTTTTTAAATTGATAAACATTGGAATGTATTGCAGAGAATTACTGCAAAATCTATGATGGTCAGGCTATATATTTTGCACTAACATAACCCCACTAATAAATTCTTATTCATTAGTTTGGCCAAGTCTTGTCAGTCCCTTTAAAACGGTGCAGTGTAATCTTAAGCATGCCATATAAACAAGACATTTCCATGTTTTATATGACCTGAAGCTTTGATAGAAACAGTCCAAAGTTTCTTTAACCACCTGGGCGTTTCACTGATGTCTAGATTTCTGTACCAAAAGCGGTACACTGTTTTCAGTTAATTTTCTTTTTAAATTGTAGACCTGTAACTTACAGAAATATGTCCTAACCAGGGTCTAGTAGATATCCTAAGTTTGAAACACAATCATGTAAAAAAAAAAAAAAAATAATACTTTTAATAAAATTAAATAAAAAACACAAAAATTGGCTTAAACAAGAATACATAAATAAATGAAAAATACTGAAAATGCAATAATTCGGTATGCTGTATAGTAATATATTTATCTAAACACCTCCCTAGTGTGGTAAATTTGAAAACAGAGTCCAACGTCACATACCTATAGACAAAACCACATAAAAATATTTTGTATTATTTTGTTTTGGATTGGATACAGGACTTTGTATTGAATCCAATACAAAATATTTGAATTTCCCGCTCTGACCCCCGTCGACCGACGCACGCACTGACATCATCAGAAATTGAGGGACGCGAACGCAAACGCCGGGTCTTCTGATTCTTTCCGAACTTCCGTACTTCCATGCAAAAAGTGTTACATTTTTTGCATGGAAATTTATTTTAGATTGTAGGCTATATTTCACCGAATAACTCAATAATTACTTAGAATTCACCAAATTACTGCATAACTCACCGAAATATGCCCAAAATGGTATAAATTTAATAAAAAAAATTTTATAAAACAAAAAAAAAATCTTTAAAAAAAAAGTGTGTAATGTAACTGTATAGTAGCTTATATAATATATATATATATATATATATATATATATAATACAATTATATATATATTATATAAAGATTTTTTTGTATTGGACTCAATACAGCTTTTTTGTATTGAGTTCAATACAAAGTGATTTGAATTTCCCGCCCGCACCGATGCATGCAGCGACGTCACAGGGAAACCCCGGAGATCGTCACTGCACACTCCGGATGAAGAGAGAAGACGTCTCCGCAGGAGCTGCTGGGACAAGGTAAGTATTTTTTTTCAGTTGTAATCCGATTGTCATACAATGTTGTATGACAATCGGATTGCACTGTAATGCATGTTTATATTTTGGTTCGGAGTAAACGATAACAGCAAGTTTACTTACCCCGAACCAAGGTCGGGCTAACCGCCCGGGTGGTTAAATAGCTACAGCAGCTGCAATAGCATTTGGCTGAGGTTACCTCTAATACAGGTAGTTCCTGCGTTACATATGAGATAGGAACAAACCTACAGTCCCTAAGTTGAATTTGTAGAAACAACTGCAGAGTTTGTCTTGGTCATTAAAGAGTTACTGCAAGAGGCTGCAGAAAGAGCTCAGTCCTTAAGATCACCAACAACCTCAGCTGTGCTTAGCAAAAGATTTCTTCTGCAAATCATTCAAACTGACCCCTCCCCCATCTAAGCCCATTTTGTATCTATGAGTCGTCTGTATGTCAGATGTCCTTAACTCGGGAACTACCTGTAAACACATTTCTATTAAATATAAAGTATCACATGCTTTATCTATGAAAGGGACCTGTATAGACATTAATATATGTTATATACATATATAATCTGTATTTATTGTATGTATTTGATATTTCAACTTGAGTGTTTTGGGGTCAGAGGTTGGTTGTTACCTTTCTAAGATGAAATGGAACAGTAATAGCAAACACTAAACCAGCCCTCTCCCTGGTAAACTTGGGCTGCATGTTACTTTTTTGTTTTTTCTTTTGGGATGGGTACTGAGCTGAGTCTTTAAACTGCTTGCATCTTTTGGCAAAATCTTTTGAGAAAATCCAGGCTAAAAGGTACCCATAGCCTTTAATGTCACAATTCAAATTGGTTATTGTAAGAATTCAGCAAAGTGCAATATTATTGAACATCTTATCTTGAGCCTGCAATAAAAAAAAAACTGGAGATGAACTAAAAGCTTTTGTCCTGTAGGTTTTCTACATTTGGAACAAAGACTTACTTACAGCCACTCGACACACGGCAATATCTGTACTGCTTGAAGCCGAAGCCAGAATTTGCAGAAAAAGCCGGCGTCATCAAAGGGGTCACAGTGATCGGCAAACTGGATATTGTATGGAAAACCAACCTGGGAGAAAGGGGCAGATTACAGACCAGCCAGCTTCAGAGAATGGTAAAGCCAAAGACCAGCACTTGGTGCACACATTTCAAGCAATCTAATAGCTGATATTTATGTTATAATTTTTTCATTTTCCTGGACGAACTGAAGTACCACAGTGTGATACTGAGTTACATAGACATATATTTTAAAGAAAAATTTGGTACTATGACCTTAACATTTGTCCGAGCAAACATAGATCAGAGGGTAAAAATAAATCGTACACATAACACATGTATAAACCCGATGCACAATATTTGTTTCTTATGTAGGTATTTTTAATGGCAGAATGATCTATATATCATCTGATATATCCGATGATTTAAATCAAAGATTCTAAGACTATACATCTTTAATATTTTTCAGGCTCCAGGATATGGGGATGTGAGGCTTTCTTTAGAGACTATCCCAGATACAGTCTGTTTGGAGGAACCGTTTGATATCACATGCAAAATCACTAATTGCAGGTAATCCCGACAATATGATTACATATAGAGCTTGATGAAAGTGCCATCTGGACTGTTCAGTAGGTTGCTGGATGAGGTTAGGATATCAGTCCAGTCAGTATGCAAAAAAGGTATGGATGATTTTTTCATAGTTTAAAGTGTATCTACATATAGATGAGACAGTTAAAAACGAGTATCCACTAATCCTGGTATAATCCAAATTTTTAGGTATTTTGGAGCTTTTCACACATAATCAATTGCTTATAAAGGGCCAAAGCCTCTTTGTGATACTTGTCTTTAATCTGCTGGCATAAGAGCTCAGAATTGCTGAAATGGTTTTGATAATCTGCACTAAAATGCACAGCAAAGAAAATGGTGCTAGGCTGCATTTTATTCTAGTGCAGTGCAGAGGACAGTAAGTTTTCTACTCTGCTTGGTATTGCAGCAACTGTAACATGTAAATAGACCCCAAAACTGATTTGTAGGGTATTTTCTAACAATTCTTATGCCTACATTTAAATAAACATACCATATGTGTATTTAAAGTTACTTTTTGTTTCACTGACTATGAACAAGTGCTTCTGATATTCATTGGTCTTCAAATGCTCTGTGTTGCAAACATGGCCTGCCTTGTAATGCATTGCGTATCATTTAGTGCCATTTAACACAACGGGTTTATTAATTTTCTCATTGGGGCTGTGTGATGTTTGGTGTTTCTTTGTATGCTTTTTTCTCATTAACTGGAGACACCCCTAAATGCATCAGAGCAGAACTATTTTTAATCTGCTTATTGTCCTGAGAAGCACAATTATTAACTTCAAATGATTTGTGTCTAACATTGATCTAAATAATTGGATTTGTTTAAACCAACTATCAATAACTAAAGATGAAACCTTGTGTTGGTTGAAATATTTCGGGTACTGTTCAGCTATATTTGTGATTCACACCTCCCTACAACACTGTTTTGCCAGGACCACTTTTTGCAGCTATCTCTGCCACTTCTACCAAAGTCTGATATATAATACAATGATAAAGTGACTCTGTCATGAGTAAAAGTACAGGACCTACAACTGCACAGACTCCTATTAACATTCTAGTTGCTTGTTCCCATACCTTTCCAGCAACAATCGTACCAGTAATACAAAGATAGGGTTTTTTAAATATATGTCCAGCATTAAAAAAAAAAAAAAAAAATCATTTATGGTTTCTGAATTTACACATAAGCACCATGATGAGTTTCTTGATTTACTGGAAGCATTGGGTCCCATGTGTTGGGTGATTGTGCAGGGAGAGATGCTGAGTTTAATATAATAATATCTGGAATTGTAATGTTTTGTCTGTTCTCGTCTTTAGCAGTGAAAGGACCATGGATTTGGTTCTAGAGATGTGTAACACCAACTCCATTCACTGGTGCGGAGTATCTGGAAGACAGCTTGGCAAATTGCATCCCAGCTCCTCGCTCTTCCTGTCTCTTACACTTCTGTCATCTGTACAGGGTTTGCAGGTGAGTAAATCTCCAGCATCTCCCAGTACAGTGCTGGGTGACACGACAGCAGCTAAAAACAACATTGATGGACATTTCTGAAAATTAAACGCATTTTCAGCTATAGTTCAGGAAATAAAATATGATTGGACACTGAGACTTCATGTGAGCACTGGATTCTGCATCATCAGACTACATGTGAGGGACTAGCATTTTATATATATATATTACATACCCAGAGCCAGGTTATCCACAAAGCAGCCCTAGGCAGGATCATAGGACCAGGTGGATGTTCACAGGGCCCCAGCAGCAACACTTGTGCAGCAGTTAACCAGAGAAACCGAGCAGTTGGTTAGAGTTGTGCACCTGCCTGTCACTTCACAAAGTAAATTGCATTTAAAATCAATTGGTATCTGATAGGAAAATCTATATCTATGTCAAAGAAAGGGATAAAGAAGCCAAAGCTTTTTTTTTTGCCTCAGGGCCAATTCCTCCTAATCGATTTTCCACTTTAAAGCCTCATAAGATTTTTTTTCCCATGGCTACATATTTTATTTTCTGTCAACAATAATGTATTTAGAAATGGGTGCCAATCTTTCCATAAGAGTTTACATGGTGCAGCCTCAGATTTGTGACTGGCTGTCTGAATGGCTGACATGGTCACAAAGAACTGAAGATCTACACACATCAATTGGAGCTTTTTATTTTATTAGGACAGTAACTGAAAGCATAAAGTACTCAATGGTGGCACTAACCAAAGCAAAGTGAGAGCAAGTGATTAATACAGGATTTATATAGAACCAAAACATTTTACGCAGCGCTGTACATTAAATAGGGGTTGCAAATGACAGACTAATATAGGAAGTGATACAGGAGGAGAGACCCTGCCCTGAAGAGCTTACAATCTAGAAGGTGGGTGAATTTACACACAATAGGATGGGAGATATGTAGTGGTGGAAAGTAGTGAGGGTTTCAAACGACAGAAGAAGATGGGTAGGCAAGTTGGAAAAATGGGTTTTGAGTGCTCATTAAATGAGCAGAAAGTAGGAGCAAGCCAGATAGGATGGCTTACAATCTAATAGATTGTAAGCCGATTGAGAGGAAGACCATTCCAGAGAGTTGGGGCAGCTCTAGAGAAGCCTTGAATGGAAGCCAGTGTAGAGATCTGCAAAGAGATGCAGCGGAAGAGGAGCGGTGAGAAGGATGGATGAGTCTGGCTGCAGCGTTCATAATAGATTGTAGAGGAGCGAGTTGGGTTAGTGGAATACCAGAGAGGAGGAGGTTACAGTAGTCCAGACGAGAGATAAGCGCATGTACAAGGAGTTTGGGGGTCTCAGGGGACAGGTAGGGGCGGATTTTGGAGATGTTGCGTAGGTGAAAGTGACAGGATCTGGAAACGTTCTGAATATGAGGGGTAAATGAGAGGGCCAAGTCAAAGGTGACACCAAGACAACGTGCCTGAGGGGAGGGCTGAATAACAGTGTTATTAACAGTTAGATATGTGTCAGGGGGAGATTTGGAATTTGAGGGGGAAGATGATGAGTTCTGTTTTATCCAGGTTGAGTTTCAGGAATCGGTCAGACATCCATGATGAGATGGCTGACACGCAGCATGAGACCTTATCCAGGACTGAGGGAGACAGGTCAGGGGTGGACAGATAGATTTGAGTGTCATCAGCATACAGATGGTACTGTAAGCCAAAGGAGGATATGAGAGAGGAGGTGTAAAGAGAAAAGAGAACCAGTTCAAGGACTGACCCTCTGGGGAACACCAGCAGGGAGGAGAGTGGGCGAGGAGGAGTTATCATTGAAAGAAACTATGAAAGAAGTGATGTTTATTGGTGTCATTTCTGTAAAATTTGCTTTTGTTGTCCTTTATTTCCACAGAGTGTTTCTGGGTTAAGGCTGACTGACACATTTTTAAAGAGAACTTATGAATACGATGATATTGCTCAGGTCTGCGTTGTGTCCTCCAAAGTTGCAGCATAAAAACCTTCATACGGAGAGGTTCTAGTGATCCCTGGCACTTCTGGAGACAGGGAAGATCAGCGTCTCCAGACTGGTCGCACACAAATCAAACCAATGACCTGTTTACAGACGAAGCAAGCGCGTTTTATTGTTTTTTTTCCATTTGTCAGCAAATGTCTTATTTTTAAATGAAATGTGCTGTGTTTTATTACACCATATTTTATCTAATACATAAAAATAAAGTGTAAATATGAATTTATTTATTTGATATACAGCCTTGCACTCTGGTATTACCTTTTACTTTAATTAGTGCATTTTACTGTTTGACATCTAACCTTTAATACAAGTAAGCCTAAAACTGGGCAGTTCAGCCTAAATATAAAATGAACAAATGCAGAAGCAGAGTGAAATCATGTGTCCAGTGAGTCAGTCTAGGGACACAGGCTGCTACGTGCAAATACTGAATTTACTTGTAAAAGCCGAGCTTGTGCACCTCCTGCTGCTTCTCTATTGGTCAGTAATGCTGTTCATTATATTGGGGAACCAATAGGAAGATGGGGGGGGGGGGGGGGGGACAGGCCAGGCCTATACAGGGAACATTAAGGTTTGCATGTAACTTCAGCTTCAGCTGCATCATGCTCACTCCGAATTGATGAGGGTAATGGCAAGCTTACTTTACAGGCCAAAAGTTTGATGGATTATTGTAACCCTTGGACTGTTCCATACCTTTAGTTTACACAACCTGCCTACATAGGTCTTTTTAAATCCTTTTATTTCAGATTATTGGGAATTTTGGGTGTTGTTGGGCCATAAACCTATTTAAAATTGAGTTAAATTGGAACCAAATGCTAATAGAAATATACCTAAATGGAGGGTGGGGTTCATTTAGTAGAAACTAATGACCTCATACCAAGATTATATCACCAATTGCCAGGGAAAGGACAGACTGCATTCTTCTCTTAGTGTACATACAATATCGCTGTCATTGTGAGCAATAACCACATTACTGCAAATACTAAAACGGACCAACCTATTCTGTCACTTCTTGTATTTTGCTTGTTTCTTTTTAAATCTGTTGTTACATGCTATATAAATATGGAAATATATTTGTAAATAAGAGTAATAAACTGATCTACAGATTTCTGGTTTACATTTCTCTCTGTATGTGATGTATAGATGTGCTCATGGTATTGAATGATGTAAGGTGGGAATGGGATCCATGTGGGTGATTGTGACATCTGCTACACATCTGGATCATCATGTTATTACAGCCAATTATGGACAGATTATGAAATCATAGCAACTTTCTCTAAATGTGTAGTTGAAATGTGTGCTGAAGTAATGAATGACATGGAGGATATAGTGCCGGGGTTGTTATGTTGAATCCCCAATAGGCACTGTATGTGGATGGAGTTTGTATGTTCTGCTGTGTGATAATGCTACAATGCTACAAAAAATTTTTTCTTAGGTTTGAATATAGATGATTGAGGAAGAGTCCATACATCTGATTTTCTATTTCTGTGCCCATACTGGGTAAGGTTCCACCTTGCATTCCATCTGAGAAAAAGGTCATTAAATAAGAAGCTGCTCAATGCAGTGTTCATTCCAGCTCCTTTTAGCCAGGGCGCACCACCCAGCACATTTTTGGTTTTTTTGTAATTATATTTTTATGGAAATTTTTAACAGGGTACAGAAAGGAAAAAAAAAGGGAAAAAACATAAGGGGGTAGCAACACTATAAGAAAAAATCAAAACATTCCAGAGTCACACAAAAAGTATACAACATACATTAACTTTTATAAGGTAGTATATAAATCTCTGAAGGTGTAAGGGGGGAACAAGTAAAACCTGAGTCGTAAGGCATTGCACATTTAAGAAGAAAAGACACCACAAACATCAGCCACACAGATTTGCATAATAATGGTCCCATGCCTCCCAAACTGACTCAAATTTGGCCATCGTGTCTCTAATAATTGCCGTAAGATACTCCATAACACCCAGCACTTTTCAGTAACCACCCAACTGTTTTTGGGTGGTTACTGAAAAGTTGGGTCACAATACAGGAGCTGCCACCCTCCTACAACTCTGCGAAGAATACCGCAGATGCAAGTAAAATCCTGACAGAAAAGTTTCACTTTATATCTTGCCTTGCAATATAGGTATTAGATTAGACTAGCCTCTTAGTCTGGAGTTGTGCGGTTCTATGCACCCTAAATGGGCTTTTTTTAAATCTTGGAAGTACAAATTATCTTTTTATTGGCTGATGTTGCACCCTAGTCACCATCGCAACTCTAATTAGTGGGTACAAGATTCGGTGATAATCTATTATTACATAAGTGCAAAGCAGGCCATACACTGATATCATTGCCATGTGATATTTGCTATTTTCTTTTTTTGCTGAAAGTCATTTTGTAAATTAAGGTTTTATAATACATATCTGCTAGGTGTACCTTATTAATCATACTGATTCTTGTAGTATTTTGGTAACTCACAAATGATTCTGTGGGCTAGTGTGCCTTAAAACACTTCTAGAGTCTGTCTGCTGCTCCTTGGATCACTATGCAGTTTCTATTAGGCAAAGCAAAAACTGGAGTCATTGTTGGTGGCAACAGCGATTTATTAAACAAAATATGATTCCTGAAAAATAAAGGCTTTTTATAGTTTTGTGTATATAGACCCAAAAGCAAAAAGGTTGCAACTTATCAACCCTTAAATGTAGGGGCTGCATTGATTTTAATTTTTCAGGCTAAGAACATCCTCAGCAAGTACAGGAATTACGGGTTGTTCAAGCTAGAAATGCAGATTTCTTTTTCCTTTTATAAACTATGTATTTCGCTAATAGACTTCAGAGATGTCTGCCTTTGCCCATCTCCAATCTGTGTGATAACAATGGCTGCCTTCATAGGTGCACTGGAGAAATGAGTGTAGCCACAAAATTACAGGAAGTGCCTTACTTTCAGGATCACCAGCTGAAGAAGAAAACTAATGCAACCAACTCATCTAGGGACTGGTAAGTGGATATAAATATTACAATATTTTCGAGTTTTGATAAGCTTTAAAGACGAATATTTCAATACAAAATCAAAAATGCATTTTATTCAGAGCTAGGACAAACCCATATCTGTTTTGATATTGGCCCCTTGTTATTAGGCTCATGCTTTATTGCTTTGTTTGATAATATACCCATGGAAGGGGAAATAATAAAATTATCCTACTGGGTGTGCTGCTGCTGGAGGGAAGTGGGTCTGTACTGCTACACTGCAAATAAAGTCCAGCATTTTCAATGATTGGTATCTTCTGGAATGCAAAACTAGCTGAAGAGAATTTCAAATCAATTGATAAACAAGAATGTTTACATACATATATAGTATGCCCAAAGTATATGGACAGCCTCCATATTATGGATTCCAGGGTTTCCCATAAGGGTCACCATTACTGCAACATATTGCACAAAGACATTGTAGACATCTGTGAGCTAGCTTTGTGAAAATGGTTGTAGGTAGATACTCCCCTATACCCTGTGCACAAAGCCAACTCCATGAAGCTATGGTTTATAAAGCTGACTGAGCTCTGATATCAACTCTACAGAACTCATTGGGATGAAGTGGAGTGACGATTGCAAGTTAACTCTTCCTATTCAACACCAGTATCTTACCTTGCAAATGCTGACAGACATTCAGAAAGCTTGAGGAGGCCATTATATTCACAAACATAATGTCCATGGTTTTGGAATGGGTTGTCCAACTAGCCCATAATGGTTTCCACAAACAGTCATATATATATATATATATATATATATATCTATATATATATATATATATATATACACTTTTTTTTCTGCACAAGAAAAAGAAGGTACACCCTTTACACTCCTTTAATTCAATAGTTTTGAGTATCAGGACATCAGCACAAAATTTACCTGGTCCCTAGCAGCATTAGGCAATACAACCTCAGATGAACAGCATCACCTTGTCATTATTTCACAAAGACTTAGTCAAAATGCAGGAGTGTGTGAAACATTCGGTACATCCTTACCTCTTTCATAGGAATTAGGATAAGTAGCGGCCAGGTGCTGCAATCAAATGCAAAAGCGAAACTAAAGTAAAAACAAAAAAAAATCACACTTACCTTTAGTCGTTGACCTATTAGGAGGTTTATTAGATCGTGTCCCGTGCCATCCTGGTATCCATCTTTGAGATTGGTCATGCACAGAAGCAGTAGCCAGAGTGTGATGTAGGTATCACTGGAACCGCTGCGCTCCTATTCAGTCTTGATTGCCGCAGCAATGGGGTAGGGGGCAGTGCTGCACCTTTTTTTTTTTTTTTTTTTTTAAAGGGTGTTGCACCTAAATTCATTTTTACTTTATATAAAAGGGTTGTCTTGAGTTTAGAAATGAAAAAAATCATTCACAAGTGGGAAATTGTCAAGACCGTTGCTCCTAGCTGTGGACATCCTAGCAAATTCATCCCAAGGTCAGACAGTGTAATGTTCAGAGGAATTGCAAAACACCCAAGAGCTCCATTTCATACTCTACAGGCCTTTATTAGACCTCATCATAGTTAATGATGACTTCAAGTTATTGCTACTGGGGGAGATTCTTCAAGCTACTGAATCATGGAGTGTACTTGATTTTTCACCCATGGCTTCTCCATTTCAGCTTCATTTTTGCTAAATAAATAATGACAGTGGACTCTGTTGTGTGCTTTACACCTGAAGTTAGATTTTAATAATCTGGAACCTAAGGCTTTGATGACTTTGTCCAAATAAAACAATGGAACTGGAAAATGGTGTACTTTTAGTTTCTTGTTACTATATATATATATATATATATATATATATATATATATATATATATAAATGAAGGATGCCACAACAACACAACAATCAGGGACATAAGTCCCATTCAGTGGACATAGGGAGGTGCAAAGCCCCTGCATGATGGCCTTGGGTCCTCAAGTCAGTTCTACATGCAGGCTTACTGTTGGCCATGTCCACCACTGACAACTATGTAGTATTTATGTGAACTTAATTGTTTAAAAATTAAACGTAGGAACAATACATGGCTCACATAGAACTTTGTGATGTGGTAACATTCAAGTCACCATAATGCACCTTGTAACATATGTTGCAGTGCCATTTATTCTGAGTGGCACCCCAATGTGATGCACTTGCACATCAATGCTGCTTGTGTTGTGTTAAAAAAAAAGTGTCCTGTGTTTTTTTTTTTTTTTTTTAAGCACCACACAACTCTAAATGACCCCCTGTACATTTCAATGACATGACCTTCATGTGTTTACAGTGTGGATACACAAGGCTTTCAGGTACATTACTAATGAGGCCACATACAGTATACCAGTAAACAGTAAAATTCTTAATGAGAGTATCCATAACTTGACCTATAACATTTTAGCAGCATTATATCACAATTGTGGAAACGATGTACAATGTAATAGGATTTCGATCTATAAAACTACCAGTTTTGTACCTCATAAATAAGAACGTTGTGAAACAACAGTACAAAATACACAAGAAGCTTTTCATCTTTAGTTACTTTGTGATCTGTATGTTACACATAAGACAGAGCTTTGAACATACTATATTTCAATATTTCATTTACAACAAAATATACAATAAAATGAGGATAGTATGGACGTTTGGCAGATTCCTCTCCTATATGGATCTCACCATACGATGTACTACAGGTTCCCATGCTCTGCTGTAGCTGCATGTGTGACAATGGAGCGGACTCGGGGATGCTGCCTGACGGATGCTCAGCTCTGTCAGCCACCTTTGTTAACGTGCGCAGTGGTCGGTTAGAATTCCATGTGTTATCAGCCACCTAAAAGGAAACGCACACAAATTAATTGACTAAAAATAAAATCATATAGCTGCAACATAGAACATGATGATGATTGATGTTTAAAAAATTTTGGACGCTCGTTATTATTTAAGATAACCAAGCAAAACTTTTGTTCTGTATTTGCTTCGTTCATTAAAGGACAAAGCTCAGGTGTAGATTATCACCTACTAGAAATATTGGCCAAAATGAAAAAAACAGACAGCCCAAGGGGTGTCCAAAAGCCACCGGCTATAACGGGTGAGGGACAGAGGGTTATTAGAAGCAGTCATGCCTAAGGCTATGTATACAAGTTGTGTGAGAATCTGATATGAGTACAACTCCGTTCATGGATCCTTCTCAGCAGATCCATGAATGATAAACCTGTTCATTGCTGTAGAGCCGGGGTGTCAAAATCTGGACCGCAACTTCCTTTTTTTTGGCCCCCAAAGGAATCCTAAATATTATTTGTAGCTGGCCCGCCTCTGCATTGAACGCGCACCCCTGTTGTAGAGGGTCCATGTAAGGATCTGTCATCGCTGACTGTTACTATCTCATGCTGGATCCGGCACATTTTTATCTAAGCATATTCTATTGAGAACTGCAGTTAACTGTTGCAGTACACTATAAAGTTAAGTCTACACTGGCATTAATTTTAAATGTTTATAAATGGCCATACAGCTGTTGTATCAGTTTTTAAGAGTTTTTAAAGGTTTTATAAACAAAGGAATGTGGAAGAAGAAGAAGAGGAAGAATAAGAATAAACACCGAAAAATGCCCAAAAATGCAGTCTATTTTAATAGGAGGTATTTGAAGTGTTTGTAGGCATTGCCGAGCCTATTTGGGGATTTGTTGGGTGTTTTTTTTTAAAATGAATGGGGCACTTAAACATTATGAAACAAACCTTGTAGAGCACTAAGTACATCCAAAGGGATTTTTGATAGCATCAAGTAGGAAAAAAGTTTTTAACTGACAGAGGTCACCCCTGAGCTATGTTTTGGTTTTGTTTTCTTGCTGGTGCCTGGTGTCCTACTACTGCAGGGGACATTAAATAATATTAAAAGCTTGGTTAGTTAGTGCAGAGGTTAGCACTCTGGCCTTTGCAGCACTAGGTCCTAGATTCAAATCTTGGGCAGGACACCATCTGTATTGAGTTTGCAGGTTCTCCCTGTGTTTGCATGGATTTCCACAAGATTCCGGTTTCTTCCCACATTCCAAAAACAGTCAGTTAGAATAATTGGCTTCCCCCAACACTGACCTAAGACTGTGATAATGGCATAATACTATGGTAGGGACATTAGATTGTGAGCCCTTTTGAGGGACAGCTAGTGACATGACTATGGACTTTGTAAAGCGCTGCGTAATATGTCGGCACTATATAAATACTGTGTAATTAATAATAATATAAACCAGAGCTGTCCTTAACTTAATGCAGTGAAATGAATTTTGTGTAAAATTATTTTTTTTATTTTCTTTGTGATATATAAATTCAAATGTATGTTTTTTCATATTTAACCCAGTGGTTCTTTTTAAAAGCTTTTATTGTATTCTATAATTTGCCCCGTTTAAAACAACACTTAAACATTAGGTTTATGGTATGAAGCATTACAAAATGATTTGCAGATGAAACAGCATTTTTATTTTCCTTGGTTTAGAATGACACGGTTCCTTCCAGTACCTATGTTCATATATACACCAACAGGAAAAACCACTGCATGCAACAGGAGAAATAGGAATTCAACACATCCTAGCAGAAACCAAGAAGTAAAATGCAGAACATTAACAAGCCACTGGAAAGGTAAGAATACAGCCTCCTCTATAATGCCTTATTTATAGAAAGTGACCACATGCTGACAGAATCACTTTAACAAAATAATGATAAAACAGAACAGAATTAGGATGAGCAGAGTCTGAGAATTAACCCAGCCAGACATCTAATGTCCTTAATTCAGTTATATATATATATCTATTTTATTACAAACCTGTCGAGTGTCAAGAATGCTCCTCGGTGGTCCCACTGAAAGATCGACTTCGCACATGATTTCTCAGTTGTTGTATCAGTTCAGGGTTTTGTTGCTGAATCTGTTGTGCAAACTGTTGCCCACTGAAAGAAGCAGATACAGTTGTTAAGTGTAAACTTTGATGATTATTGAACAATCACAAAATCCTGGCAGATTACATACTTACGCTTGGATAAGACCTGAGAGGTCTGTTAGTCCTCCAACACCAGCTGCCGGACCCCCTCCAGCATTAGACATCATTCCAGACATCCTGCAAAAATACAAACAATACAGAAAGTGATGCACAGTAACCTTACATACGTTTTCATTATACATACAAATAAGTACTTTATTCATTCAAGATCATAAAATCTAAGGGAACCCATAATGTAATGGCGATATAATGTCTGCAATACTGAGAAGATAATTACCAATTATTTTATTACAAAGGCACCTGTTAGAGGGATGAACAGTCAGTACTTAAATGTGATGAAAACAGAAATAATGAGCATATGGAAGGATCAGAGTGACTTTCACAGGAGCCTGACAAGTCGGAGTATCTCCAATAGGCAGGTTTTGTAGGGTGGTCTAAGGAAGAACAACTGGTGAATGGATGACATTGTCATTGGCACCCAAGGCTCACTGATACATGTGGTGAGGTGCAGCTGGCCCCTAGCCATATACATTGAATTTATGAATATCTCACATGTTTGTTTATTGCTTGCATGCTCTGTTTCCCTCATTCCCATTCTGTAGCATTTTATCGGCCCCACACATGCAGCCTAAATTATAAAGAAGTATTTACAGCGTAAAGAGCAACAGTTTGGACCTCAATGTCAACCTTATGCAACCAGACTGGAGACATAAAGAAGTAAGACTGATAAGTAGAACAGTGGCAAGTCTGCTTGGAAGAACTTATCACAGGAGTAGCTACAGAATGTGAGGTAAGTGTACCTAGGAAACTGCTGCTGTGTTTGAGGCATAGGGTTGTTAATCTTTTAGTTTCCTGCATTCATGTTTTGAGTTGAGGCTTCTGTCTTATAAAGCCCAGATCAGTGGAAGGCTGCAGTTATGGTTGTCCTTCTTACACCTAGTCCCATCTCCAGACAGGATCTCTGACGCTCAGATTGACCATTAGGTTCTGGTCACCTCTTTTACTAAATCCCTTCTCCCTCGATTGCTGAGGTTAGCTGGGGACCAGCTCCTGGAAAAGTCCTACTTGTTCCAAACCTCTTCCATTTAAGAATTATCGAGGCCACTGTGCTCTTGGGAACATTCAGAGCAGCAGAATTTTTTTATTGTAGCCTTCCCCAGACCTGTACATTGCAACAACCCTGTCTATGAGCAAGGTAGTTCCCTTGACCTCATGGCTCTGATATGCATTGTCAGCTATGAGGCCTTCTATAGAGAGCTGTAGTGAGTCCAAGTTATGTCAAATCATTTTAATTTATCACCCCATTCAAGGTGCAGAAACATCTCCGCAGTGATCAAGAGAATTGGGATGTCCCTGAGCTAAATATTAAGTGTTGTTGAAATACATGTAAATGTGTAATTTTATCCTTTTTATTACATTTACAAAAATGTCTAAAATTCTGTTTTCACTTTCTTGTTATGCGCTACCAAGTGTAAATTAGTTAGAGAAAAAAAAAAGGAATTTAAATGATCGCTGCATCAGGTTGCACCATCACAAAACTGAAAAAAGTGATGGGGTCTGAATACTTTCTGAAGCCACTGTATATACTCAGAAAGCCACTAGATGGCGCTACGGTGTAAAATGTGCCCTATGCAACAGATCAGCTAAAATCATCTTTGTTCTGGCAATTCCAAATCATTGGGTCTGGTATGTTTATAGCATATATTTCATAACATCTGACCACACAAGCCTCTTTCTGTCTGGAGGATGGCTCCAGCTATGTTCATTTATTGGAGGAAGTTATTTCAGTGATTGGATCTGTGCTTCACTGGCTATATGTTTATTTAAATCATTTTGCAGAGATCTGTTTTCACTTTGATATTAATTAGTATATTCCTATTGGTTAGTGATTGATAAATTAGAAAGATTGTGAGCCCCTTTGAGGGAAAGTTATTCACTATGGCCTATGTAAAGTGCTGGGCGATCCAGTAAACCTGAAATGGATCTATTCCAGAACTGAAAATATTTGCAAAAAATTTTTAAGAAATCCATTCCAAGTTTGCTAGGTTGCCATTGTAACCCTGTTCATATGCCAGTGCACCAATGTTGTAACTACATCCTGTCTCTTCCTTTAGTCACATGGTTGACCCTAAAACAGATATTATTTTCACCACTTTCTATACAGTATACAGAAATAAATACAGTATACAGAATAAATTCTATGGGACTTTTAAGGCATATTTTTACAAATAATTTTCATGATTAAAAATTAAAACAACATAAAAACTATTTTGCTTATGACCAATTAAAACCACATATGAAATATATATCCATTTGGTTGCTTATTCATGGTAAGCCTCTGTAATGATGTTATTCATACATTCTACGTGTTACACGGAAACCCAGTCCACTTCATCAGGAAATACAAAGACCTATAATTCATACACAGCAGTATTCTAACATTGGGTCTAGTGAGTTGCAGCAATTCTCTCACTGAATGGTATATATGAGACCAAAGAAAGACAAGATGCAGGGAACCCTTTTGGAAGCAGCATGGAGACAGATAGTTACTTTAAGCAGATGGTAAATTGGTGGAAATCATACTATAGGAAAAGGAATGTTTGGAGTCGTATTGAATAAGTGTAAGGCGATATTTACATTTCGGCGGTTCTCTGCATCTTGTCTTTTTGATCTCATATATACCATTCAGTGGGAGAATTGCTGCAACTCATGCTGTGTATGAATTATAGGTCTTTGTATTTCCTGATGAAGCGGACTGGGTTTCCATGAAACGCGTAGAATGTATAAATAACATCATTACAGAGGCTTACCATGAAAGAGCAACCTATTGGATATATATTTCATATGTGATTTTAATTGTGAATAAGTAAAATTGTTTTTATGTTGTTTTAAAAGTGAATCATAAAAATTCTTTGTAAAAATATGCCTTAAAAGTCCCAGGGAATTTAATATATTTGTGGAGGTGGCATACAAATAAAATCCAAGAAGGGGGGCTGAAGCAAATGTATTTATTTCTCTCCTACTGAAATTAATTAAATAAAAAAAATACCCCTCTGCTCTCTATTCTAGGGTTAATCCCATGGTAATGGCAAGTAAAGAAAAAACAAAGAGTGATCTTGGCATGGTGTCATTTCTAAATAAAACAAGTCATAAATAGAATAGATGACAAGGTGTAGTGCTTACAATCGTTGTACTTGTGGATCCTGCATCAAGCTGGCTGCCTAAAAGGGGAGAAAATTGTATAAATTCATTAATAACAATGAAGCAACAGGCAAACCATGTACAAATAATATTACAATATATTCCACTGAACCACTTCCTGCCCCAGTCAGTGCCAATGTCTTTCTGTCATAGTACAAGAGGTGTCACAGGGGATGGTGTGACCCAAATGCTGACAGTACCATTCCAGGCTGTGATTTCCCAGTACATCAAGTGCGAGTCAAGTGGACAGGAGGTAAAAAAATATATATATTCACTAAGTCAGCAGTTTGTAGGACATAAGCTTTAAAATGCTTTTCTAATTAACATATACCCCATTTCTGGAGGAAAATCAGGACAGAAAGATTAAAACTGAGCTCCGGCCTGATATATAATAAAACCAAAGGATGCATTCTGATTTTTTTCTCGGTATCAGCCAAATGCAATGTTTCCTATGCAGCAGCACCAAAGGAAAATGCAGCCTTTTAATCAGGCTCTTCTGCAGTGATAGTTTGCCAACTGTAAAGATGCAAACAGGAGGAGAGAATAAGGTGAGCTAAGTTGAAAAGTGTGCTGCTGATCCTTAATTGTCCAATCAGCTGGTTGGGGGTATGCCGTTGTCCAAACTGTACTGCTGCTATAATAGAGGTCAAGGGGCTGGCTCTGCTGCCTTAGCAATCTGAGTGTGGAATATGACATTTCTCCTGGCAGTTTCCCCGTTTCAATATATTTTGCACTTTTTTCATCTGTTTTTTTTTTACTGCTATTCGTGTGCCCCAAAAATGTCTATGTTCATTTTTAACATTTGATCAGCTCGTGTTAGGAATAAAATGGGTGAAATGCAGAATTCCATCCAACTGCCCTGGCCATGTACTCACTTAGGTTAGGTATTTTAGCTTGTTTCAACTGAATTTACTTAGTAAGGATAAAAATAAATATAAAATATACATATCAGTACAGGAACATCTCACCATGCTCACAAATGCTGGGTTATTCATGAGGCCTCCCATATCAAATCCCCATCCAGCGCTTGTCTACAGATAGAAACACACAGGTAATTATTACAAGATGCATACAATATAACCAGCTAATAATATTTCACTGGCTCAAACTGGAACAGCATTTAGATATGGCAAACTTTTTTTTACTTTCTTCTGGATCATCACAGGGTTTAGTAATCTGGGGATGCAGGTCTTTAATGCATTCTTTGTATTTTAGTTGAACGTGGTGGCCTTGTTTCTTTTTTACCTGGATTATGTATCAATGTAATTGATAATACCAGCCCTATAATACAGGCATACCATGGAAAAGACTTTCAGGAAGCCATGCAAGACTTTCTTTAATCTTCTAATGACTGTACCTCCCATCACCCATATATATATATATATATATATATATATATATATATATATACACAATAATTAAAGTAATATTAAAGTGAGTAAAACTTATTTGATAAAAGGGCACCATTGTGGCTCAGTAGTAGCACTCTGGCCTTTCCTTCTTTAGGACCTAGATTCGAATCTCTACCAGGACACTATCTGCATGGAGTATGCAGGTTCTCACTGTGTTTGCGTGGGTTTTCTGGGTACTTCGGTTTCTTCCCACATCCCAAAAACATGCAGGTAGGTTACCTGGTTTCCCCCAAAAACATTGACCTTACATTGTATTGAAGACATATGTTTATGGTAGTTACATTAGATTGTGACCCCCTTTGAGGGACAGCCAGTGACATGACTATGGACCGTGTACAGTGCTGCGTAATATGTCAGCGCTATATAAATACTGTGTATTAATAATATGAGTATGCTACCTGGTCTATCTTCAGGTCATCCTAAGACATTACCCTATTTTAGGATGATGTTGGTCAGTTTTTTTAGTAGCATTATTTACAACCATCTAACAATGTTTTCAATTTACAATGGTAAGAGTTTGCAACTTTAAATGCAACTTTAAAAGTAGGACTATGGCATCATGTTAAAAACACTTCATTATATGTGTAACTGCCCTTACGGCTTTCTCTTACAAAATCATTCAAACACCCGCTGATCCTGCCCGTGAAGTCAGTCAGGTAAAGGAAGGTTTTTTATAATTAATATTAATAATATGAGGTTGTGCACCACATAGTAACTTAACTCAGGACTTGTTTGTGATAAGAGAATTTAGCTATGCTTTAATTTAGGTAGCTTCTCTGACACAAATACGATTGCCTTACAAATATTTTTAGGAATAAACTCTCTTTTAATGCCTTAAAGTGTTGCACCTCGCAACGGGGTTCATTTACTATAGAGGTAGAGCATGTTCACTTTACAAAGTCAATTTTTACTTCACTTAATGAATAAGGTGAAGCTATGGTAACTTGACTCAATCTTAACCCAACATCAAACAAACATTCTTTTTTTTTTTTTTTTTTTTCACCTAATTCACTAAAGCCAAGTAAAAATTTACAAAGTGAACATCCTCTTCTCTTACTTCTTAAGTAAAACAAGCTCCTAATATCTATTTTGTATATCAGCAGCAAAATAACTTACATTTTCTTCTATCACAGCAGCACATTAAAACTTTACAAGTCAAGGTGCACTTACAGGGCTGGGAACTTGTCTGACTTTCTGTTCTGCTATCTTCAGATAGGTTTTATAGGATTCATTTTCAGGATCTAAATCCAAGGCTTTCTGGTAGCTGCTAATGGCTTCTTTGTATCGGTTTAAGGCTGCCAGGGCTCGTCTGTACACAAATGACAATATTAGATATAATTTATTAGGCTTTACAAAGTCTTATTTCACAATTTACAACCACATTAATTAACCTTGTATTAAAATAAACCATACAACCAGAGCCAAAACTTTTGTATTTTTCACAGATGTAAAACCCTTGTAAGGTTTTGGTTTATGGTCTGTGTAACCATTGGGAAGATTTACCTCCAATTTATGTCTTAGTGACCATGGTTTACCAGTACATGAAGTGATAGGAAATCCAAAATTGCTTGGTTATCACTAGAAATATCACTAGCTAGTGTCAGAAGTATGGAGTAAATCTATCCAAGAGAACTTTCTCCCACTTCCTTTCCTGTATCTGGGACAAGAATTTAAATGAAATCTTCCCTATGGGTCACATGCAGAAAAAAATATTCCATTCTTTATCCTAGCCTATAACGATCAATTTATAATGGAGAATGATTCGATATAGGTTGATAGATTGATATCTACTGTCTGTTATTTACTGCAACATAATCCTATTCACAATATTAGATTGTGGCATGTGGCCAGCGAAACCTCAGAGTTTTTGACAATTCACATGACCAGGCTCTTCTCCCAGCTTTTTATCTTTTCAACATCCATTCATTTTAACAAGCTCCAACATATCCATTGTTCCTTTTTTAAGCAATGGTGTGGCTCCAGTGTCCCTTAAAAAGGACCTAATATTTAGCTCTTTTCAGGATTAATTTGTAATAATAATTTTATTATAATTAAATATAAAAATAATAATAATATTATAGTTAAACTTGCTAACACGGGGCTATGGGCTCATCTGACAGTACTGATGCTTAGTGAATGACCCAGGACTGTTACAAGGAATAAGTTCCTAGTACAAAGTGGTTGTAGGAATGGATACTAAAGTAAACCCTTTGTTTTGCTTGGCACTGATATAATACAGGTTTGCTTTAAACACCTTTATCCACATTGTATGTGGAAGTTGTTACTGTAGGTATGAGTGCATGTGACTGCTAAAAGAATGTGCAGGAACAGGTACAGCAGTTTGTAAACACAATATTCTACATTCTAATAGACATGATGTCTGACAAAACAGGAACAAAACAATGTGAACAATTTACACAATGTAAAGAATGTACAAGCACTGTCTATTCACAAAATAATACAATGGAATTAAAAAAAAAACATTAGGTGATCTCTTACCCCATTCTTCCATAGGCTTTGCTGTATTTTTCATCAATTGATATGGCTTTTTCACAGTCTGTTATTGCGTCTTCATGGTGACCCAGCTGGCTATGTGCGGCAGCCCTGGAATACATGCAAAAATGTAAAAAAAAAAACAGTCCAACAGAAGGCTTTTTATTATTATTATTATTATTATTATTATTATTAATAAACAGGAATATTTAGCGCCAACATATTACGCAGCGCTGTATATTAAATGGGGACTTGTAGAATAAATGACAGACAGATACATACAGTGACACAGGAGGACCCTGCCCCGAGGAGCTTACAATCTATATTATGAATGCTATTCTGTGAAATGAGTCACCACATTTATTATAAATTACATTTTGTGGACAATTTCCTGTTAGTTATAGCCTTGACAATGACCCTGATTGGCTCCATACACCATTGGCCCCTCTGGCACACAGTGATATTCTGATACAAGTACACACAACATCACAAAATCATCTAATAGAGAAATTGTACCTGTTGCAGTAATATACAGCATTGTTCGGGTCTAACTCAACCGCCTGTGAGTAACATTCTACAGCAGCTTCATAGTTCTGCTCCTTCATGTGATTATTACCTGTATCATAAACATGCTTGAGTTAGAAAGTACAAAGAGAAATGGAATTGTTTCCAAATAAATGTTCTCTCTAACGCTAATTTAATAAAAAATAAACCATAGAATAGGTATAGAAAATTGCTTACATTAACATCATTAAATGGTTTCCTAATGTTTCTATTATAATGTATCTTTTATCCAGATGCCTATTATATATACAACATAATTGTATATATAATGTGTTTCATCTATTAAGCATTGCCACAATACTAAAGTGATTTTATGGAGGTTTGAGCTTTGTGACTTCATTTTTAAGTGAACATAAAGAGAAATTGTAGAGGTGATTATTGTAGAAAGACAGCAACCTGAAAATATATTGAATTTCAGAATTCCTCCTGCAAAACAGCAGTGCAGTTCCTGGTATGTGAACCTCGGGACCCCTGTGACTACAGCCTTATAGCTTTATAACTGCAGTGTCAGGTCTAACGTACTGCTGCCTCATCAGATTTGGAGTAAGGTTTGGTGTTATTCATTGTTTTTCAGGAGGAAGCAAACTCTGTTTCTACCAAGATAGCTGCCTCTACATACGCAGCAGAGAACATGGCATGGGAGAAGGATGAGCTGCAGAGAACCTACAGCAATCCTGGTGCCTGCTCCTTTGCCATCTGTCTGCCATTTTTGAGCACAGTGCATGACATAAACAGCCTACCTTCATCTTTCAGCTGTTCAGCCTTTTCTATATCAGCTGGGGAGACTGAGGGGGATTCTGCTGGTGTCAGTTCATCATTCTGCAGAAAGCAACACATTTTAGGTTTGACACAAAATGCATAAACAGATCATCAAAGAATCAAGTGAAATGAAGGAGAAGCAAAGCAATCATAATATACTAATTTTTGCGTTGAAGCTCAATCAATATGTTCTTATGGTAAAGATGATTGGAATCCCTCATAGTAATTCTGATACTAGGGTCCCTCGGTCTGACGGGCCAGACTAACATAGATCAGAAACAAGTGGAAGCTGCATAGTGATGGCCTTATTTCTCACACTCCTGCCCTGCTTAAGGCAATAACTCAAATTAATTGTATTTACACTGCTTGCAATCAATATATTTATATTCAATGTATCCATGATTAGTGATCTAAGCTAAGTGTGTGTCATTGTGCCTGACTACTCGTTGATATATGGAGAAAAGCACAAGCTGCCAAACTTCAGCTGAAAATGGTATTTATGAGTTAATGTAAGGATGAATTTCTCCATAGTGCCTACATTTACAAAGGTAAGTGAGTGCTTGCTGTATAGCTTCTTTACTGTGTATTAAGTATCCTTAATATTTGTCCATGACCTGCTCTTTTTGCAAGGTAAGGCTGCAGGTTTACCTTGCAGTGAAAATAAAGTTCCACTTTAAAAATGTGACATCAGGCAGAAAAGTGCAGGTGTTGTCCCTTCTATTAGAATTCTTACGTGCCTGATCACCGCCCTATCTGTCAAATTTCATTGAGCTGTGCATGTGAGGGATACCCAGTAACTGAATGAACTTACATCTCAGCCCGGCCAATCAAGATGACTGAAGATCAGAATGCGAAAGAGGAGATAGTGAAGGCACCCATGAAGGAACATGAGGCTAAGTAAGTATCCCCAGGGTTATCCCCCCAACTAGTAGTACATACCCAACATTTTCCTTTCTCACCCAACCACTCTATTCAGCTAACAGAAGCAGGAGAACCCAAAAAGTGTAAGCTACAGGTCACTTACCCCACGGGTCATAGATTACGCTAAGCTATGTACTCTCCTTGTGTGACTGCACTGGTAATTCACCCAGCACCATCACATGGAATAGGTCACATTCCCTTTAATACCTTGAAGTATCTGCAGGGGGGTAATGGAAACTTAAGTATGTGCTGCTGGGCAGGGGGCTAATTATCCAGACCTATTGCCTTGCAGTATATCAGCAATGGTTGCCCATGAATGTCAATGTAAAGCTTTGGCTAATGACAAATGTACACACCATTAGCACCAATATATACCCCTTACCCATACTTTGAATTTCTTTAAATTAAATAATGGCTTAAAGACACTGAGTAATTTTAAACATGCAAGATTTTATAAATAATGACTTAGTATTTACAAGCTATAAAAAATAGTAGGGTATGTTTTCTTGTACATGGGTCCAAGGAGAAAAACGTCAAAGCAAATCTAATGTTTACCTAGGACATGTAATCCTTTAGAATGATTTTGCTTCTAGCAACTAAGACAACAACCTCTTATCCTTCCAAATAAAGAAACCAACTCTGGCATTTTAAGATTTCCCTGGATGTCACTGACAAGAAAACCTGGGGCTCTATGGATGTGATCACGATTAATTAGTAAATCAAACGTTAAAATGAGAGGATTGACTAACTCTGAAATGTTCCCAACTGATTCCTATTGGAATAAGTCTAAGACCTAATTAGACTCCCACTTGTAAAGGATAAATATAGAAAAAGCCATATTTAGGAATTCATTCAAACTTACACAAAAGATGCGAATAGCCATTTATACATTGACCATATTTATCCAGTGGTGTAGGAACAGGACTTGCAGGGGCCTCAATAGGGACCGGGCTCTCTATTCCAGAGGGCCTATAGGGACCCTTCTCTTGACCACTGTCCAGCTGGTAATTGTTGTACACAGGGTTAACAAAGGATATCTTCCACCATTGGATTCCTCCTCCCAGCTCTACAACATATGGTGTCAGAGCCCAGCAGAAGAAGACAATAGTAGGTGATCTCTTCTGCCGACTGAATTTACAACAGTGATCAGCCAATACGGTTAAACTTGCATGTGACCTGCGGAAGGGTCAAAAAGAAACAGAGCGCTGGGGGCTCCTGATGTGAATGTAGGATTCTGATGTAAAGGTGTGAAATTGGAGAAATTGATGTAAAAGGGGAAGCTGTGGTAATTGGGGAGTTTAATGTTAAAGGAGGGGGGCATCCTGATGTAAAGTGGAAGACTCTGTTTTGAAGGGGTGTTTCTGATATAAAGGTTAGGTCCCAATTTGAAGACACAGTCCTAATACGAAGGAAAGGACTCTGATGTAACTTAGGTCCATAGCTTCGACTGTATTTAACAAAGGATTAAGGAACAGTATTAGACAATTCGGTAATTTCAATAAAAAACTGAATATCAGTATTATCTCCCTGACTTTGTTAAGCTGAATAGATACATAATGGGAAAAAATGATATCTTCAGATGTGACCATAATAAATGGAATCTATCAAGCTCTAGGTAAAGTAAATATTTAACATATTTTACTCAGTAATTATTCAAAGTGTATGTCCAGCCAACTTTTATTTTAATTTTTATAAAGTGCAAGGAAATAATAACACCCCTATTAGGGTATATCTTGCTTTTTGCACTCCACTAGAAAGATTTACCTTCATTTTCTGTCTCAAAGACTCAACAGATAATGAGAAGAAATACTTTTCAAAGTGGACACATTTTTCATCCCAGGAAGGATTTTCCCTCGCTCATTGTTTTGATGACAACTAAAATGTTGGGTTTCCTCTAACTTGTTGTCTTAGTAGTCAGCAGGACAAATAAAGGGGTAAATCTCCCCAGCAGAAACACAGACAACAATAGCAACTTTATCAAAAGCGTGAAAAAGGGAGTACGTCTTCCTATCTAAAACCCTCTAGAACATTTGGGGTTTTGATGTTAGGTTGTTGGATTAGAACTTGGATTAGAATTCTGCAAGTTAAGTGACTCTTGTTTGGCTATCTCCTGTCACTAGGTAGGGTTACTGGCCTTAGTGAGAGGGGGACAAATAATTAGGTAAACTTATTTCTTCACTACTTATTTATTGGAGTTGGCACCCAATGAGAGAGGTAGTAAAAAGGAATAAATGCCAGAAGAGTTGGGGGCAGGGGGGACGCTGTCAGGCTGAAGGGCCCTGGGACTGATCTGGGGCCAGCAAGGTGAAAGCAAGACATCTCCTGGGGTTTGAGGGCTTTTGATGTTCCCTGTAAAGGCTTAAGGAAAAGAGGAGGCCCATTGAAGCATTGACGTTGACTTTGAAAATTGTCATGTTCAAGAAACCAATTTAAGATGAGTTAAATTTTGTGGCCCATTAATCTCCTAGACGTAGCTATCAGAAAATAGGTACATTGCAATCATAAAGGGTTGGACAACAACAACTGTAGCCTCAGGTGCCTGTTCTTAGCTGGCAGGAGTGGTACCTGGTGGTCTCCTGTTGCTGTAGGTTCAACTTCTGCATAAGACAAATGGGTGGTCATTTGAGCTACTGTTGTCTTTCTATCAGCTTAAACCAGTCTGTCCATTCTCCTTTGATCTCTGGAATCAACAAGGCATTTTTGCCTGGAGGACAGTTGCTCACTGGAAAATGTTTCCCTTTTTCAGAGCGTTCTCTATATACCCTACATGGCATGCATGGCATTGCTACATGGCAGCACGGTGGCTCAGAGGTTAGGTCAGGACACTATCTGCATGGAGTTTGCAGGTTCTCCCCATGTTTGCTTGGGTTTCCTCCAGGTACTCCGGTTTTCTCCCCCATTCCAAAAACAGTTAGGCTACTTGACTTTTCCCAAAATGACTATGGTATGGACATTAGATTGTGAGCCCCTTTGAGGGACAGGTAATGATATGACTATGGCTTTTGTAAAACGCTGCCTAATATGTCAGCTCTATATAAATACTAGATAATAATAATATAAATATTATAAAAAATATTTGTGTTAACAAGAAGTTGAACAGGTGTACCCAATAAAGTGACTTGTGAATATATATATATATATATATATATATACACACACTATACATATATACACATAAATATAATTATAGTAAAGCACAGGTATAAGACAATTTTTTTAAAAAGTTTGGAAAATAAACACTAAGTGATTTATTTGTATTTCTATATTATTACTACGGTACTTTGGGATGCTTATTTTTCCTCTAGTGAAAATGATGCTTAGAACCTCTTAGCCACATTTTCTATGACACTTAAGGTATGGCGGGTAAAGTCAGAGCTATTTATGTCTGCTTTTTTAAATCAGAAATCACAGCTTGCAATCTCTTCACTGAGCTACTAAGCAATGATTATCTCAGTTTGGAAATCAATGAGATTTTGTTCCAATCCTGTTGGATATTTTGGTTTTGCCTACACTGAGGCATACAGTTGCAGATCAGTGCAGCTTTAACCCTAGCTAGCTTTAGCTGCAATCACTTTTCCAACCTTTGTTCACTCTGAAGCAAGGAATGAAGTTGGCCACACAGAAACTGTATGACTTAGTCCGGATTAGCTTTTCTCAACCTTTTCAACATGGGGGAACCCTTAAAATAACTTTCAGGTTTTCTGGTAACCCCTACTATAATTACTATATCCTCAGCTCTCAGTACATTAGTGTGGTGGTCAGTGATCAGGGCACCCCTAGCTAGAGAAACCATAGGGTTCCACGCAACCTTGGTTGAGAAACACTGGCATGGGTAAATGCTGACTGTGTTGGAAAACATTTCTAAAAAGCATTATATATACATATGTGAGATTCCTTGTTTTATAAATAGAGCCCAGCGCCTCTAAAATTGATCTTAAATGCAGACAGCACACTGCACTTGCCCAATAATGTAAGTCTGTAAATTGTGGGGTGACAATCCATTGATATGCTGACTGACGTTTATTAAAGTCCAGTCACCTAACATGACCCCTGCCCTCTTTACTAAAGTGTCTGCATCAATTTATAAACACGTTGTAACATAATTATAATTAAAATTACACTGCGAAATTTTGGCTAGCACAGACAGAATGAACATAAAGCAACTCTAGTACATAAAGCATGATAATCCAACAAATAATACAAAATAAATTTAGTATCTTTACCTTATACTTTGATTACGGGGTGGTAGAAATAGACAAAGTGGAATCTGGTATGCTTTTTCCTATTATGAACAGGTTAACTGATGCCATACAGACAACAGGAGCTCAGACCTTACATAGAGTTTCCAGGCTAATGCCAGACTTTCTAGATTGACACTCCAGGCTTGATATGATATACAGCACTACCTAATGTACTTCATGGTAATAGTATAAATAGTATAATATTAGTATAAACTGACAATGCACAGCAGTATTCAAACATTCAAAAATTACCTTAAAATGTGCTTGTGAAAATAGTTCTTCCAAGGAGTTTGGGGTAGAAAGATGTACGTCGCCTGGACTGATTTTAAAAACAGTCTCCAAACATTGCACTGCAACTAAAACAGAGGAAAAAAAGGTTTCTGTAATACAGCCTTACACAGGTTTATTATAAGTCAATGGGCCTGGTTTATTAAAGCACTCCAATACTGGAGAGGAAGTCTTTCATCATCGAAGCTGGGTGATCCAGCAAAACCTGGAATGGATTTCTTCAAAGTCTATTGCTAGCAAATATTTTGAATCCTGGACCCAATTTATTCCAGGTTTGCGGGATCACCCAGTTTCCCTGATGAAAGATATCTTCTCCAGTTTTGGAGTGCATTAATAAATCAGACCTAGTATGTATGCTGTTAGTTTTTTATTACTACTGTACTATTTACTTATTACCCATTGTGAAATGTCCTTTATGTTGTGATCTGATTGTGGGAAGTGTGTTCACCGAATATCAATTTGGTTGGCAAAGTATTAACCAAAGGATTTCCAGCTACTCCAAAAAGCCATTTGATTATCCATTTGTTTCTAACCAATAACAACAGATGTTCCATGTGGTCAGCTGACAGGTCTGCCGTGGCTTTATTAGTGGAATCACAAGTCACATACCTTAAGGTTGGTCACTCCGTGACTAGAAGGACAAGGTTGTTGCGTAAAGGTAGGCATACACTATGCAAATTATTTCTTAATGTTAGTTTTAATCGATATTATCTCATCAATCAATATTTCTATAAACAGATCTGTGCAGTGATCCATCATGAAAGCTTTGCCTTCCTGCATTAAGACTTGTCACTGCTACTCTTGTGGAAGGGACTGATCTTGTATCTGCTCACTTCGGTTGATGTTTCAGGCTCATGTAGTGGGAGAATCTGTTGGGTCCTTTCTATTTCTCTGCATATATGTGCAGCACAGTAATAATGCCTCTTTTACAGGGTAATACTGAGGTTTTCAACAGCATTTGTTGCACACATGGTGAATGCATACCCTATGTGGCTTTTGAGAAATGTTTGCATAAAGTTGGCTTCTCTTTTTTTCAATGCTCTATGTTTTAAATGGGCCCTGAGTGTCCTCTATTACAATGCCAGTCTAATAGACCACCATTGCAGGTCTATGACTTTATGTCTCCACTAAACAAAAATGAACATTTTATCCTTGCAGTGCAAGGGGTGGGAAACCCACTGTGAGGGTAATTTATAGAATTTCTGCACTTCAGCTACCAGTTTCTTGCTGCCAGGAATTTAGTTATAAAATGATTTACATCTCAGCAAGCATGTTATGTATAATCAGTCAGATATATATAAATAGAGTGCACTGTATGATAAATGAGGTCACCTTTGCAGTAGGGCAAAAAAAAAGGAGAACTCAGCAATGTGTTAGGAAGCCAAGCCTGTAACCTCTACTTGAATATAGATGCTGCAGAGGCGCAAGATCGGCTAGAATAGGATCTGGCAGCAGTGAGGTGGACAGGGAATTGTCAGGTCCTGTAATACCCCACATTTTCATTTTTTCTTTGAATGATTTCTTTTCCACATATCATGAAAATATTGAGTCAAAACAAAAGAAAATTATACTACACATGCTACAACCCTATCAGAAAAATGTCCATTTTTTAAAATCAATTAAAAATGACTTTAAATGGCCACAGGTTAACAGTTGGATTTTGTGGATGCAACACACACGATATAAATAGATATATAAATTGTACAAAAATATATTAAATATATAAATTGTACTGAAACATGTAGAATGAATCTTTGCTTTCAAATGCGCATTTCACTTGCAAATGTATATATTTAAAATTAGCATAACTTCGCCTCATTCATTGGACCTTATTTAATAAATCTCTCCAAGGCTGGAGACAAAACACTTTTATCAGTAAAGCTAGTTGATCCACAAAATCTCAAATGGATCTGGTCCAGGGTTGAAAACATTTGCTAACAAATAGTAAATGACTTTTAAGCTTTCCATTCCAGGTTTGCTGGATCACCCGTCTTCACTGATGAAAGTGTATCTTCTCCAGTCTTGGAGAGCTTTAATAAATCAGCCCCAATAAGTTAAATGAAAACTCACTTTGAAAATTGAACATTAAGCCCAATAGTTAGATCTTGCTCAATGCATAACCTCTCTTTGAAATTGCACAGCTTCATCAAGTATAGTGAAAAGAAATTGATTTGGACATTTTATAAGTTTTAAATAAAACAAATACTTTTGGTGGTTACCATTGGTCATGCTCACCCCCTACATGCACACTGTGTTTACATTAGTCACATATCTTAAGATCCAGGATATTCTGGCAACACAAATTACACTCTGGATGTGCATTCTCCTTTGAATTTAGCTACAGTTCTGTAGTACAAAGAACTACCTGACAATGGGTCTACGTTATTAAACCTCTCCAAGGCTGGAGAGGATACACTTCCATCAGTAACTTGGGTGATCCAGCAAACCTGGAATAGATTTCTTAAAAGTTATTTCCTATTTGTTAGCAAATGTTTTCAACCCTGGACTAGGTCCATTCCAGGTTTGCTGGATCACACAAGTTTAATAATGAAAGTGTATCTTCTCTTGTCTTGGGGAGCTTTAATAAATCAGGCCCATTATGTCAATTAAATGGGTTGTTTGGATAGGACCTCACATTTTCTGGTAAATCAAAAGGAAAATGTACAGACATTGTACAATCAGATGATAAAGTGTGGTCAGTCAAACAGAAATTGCTGCTATAAAAAAACACACTCACCATCTGCGTTTGTACGAGTTACAATCATGCATTTTCATCCTCTGCCATTGTTATGAAGAGGCATGGTGATGCAATAAATTTTGGAAATGCATGTCAATGCATTGCATTGATGTATGGTAAAGCAGAACTAAACCTGCTATACTCACCTGTCCCTATCTTATTCTTTCCTCTCTTCTTGTAGACAATCTTTGACCATCTTGATTGACCGGGCCAGGTACGAGGCAACTCCCATGTGTCTTCCAGCACGTGCATGGGAAGCCGGGATTGCTGGGAGCGATCAGGCAGGTAGGAGGGATTATTGCAGAAGGTACATCACTTTTCCCTTTCTACAATAATGACCTGCCTAATTGTGGATTCTTAAAAGTTGAAAATGGCAAAGTATAAATGAGCACTGTGTCCTGTTAAAGGAAAAGCAAGCCATCCCTTAATAATAACCTGTACATACTTCACATAAAGCATTTTCTATTTGTAACCTTTACAGCTTAAAGTAGATGTAAACCAAACCCAAAAACATTTATTTTGAAATCAGTGAATCTGACATTCAGCACATATTATCTGAAGCCTGTGTGACAGGGTCAAATTAGGACAGAACTCGCAGACAAGGACAAATTGTTTTCACTCTATAACAGCAGAGACAGGCAGGATATCCAGGTAATATTTTAATAAAGAATAATTAAAAATCCATTAATTAAACAAAATTACTATTGAAAGTTTATATACAATTTTGGTAATTGCGTTTGTTCATACACGTCCATTTAAGATAATTTTTTACAATGCAGATATAACAAATCTATAAGCATGTCAACAAGCAGTTTTATTTAATGCATGAACCCTTCAGGAAGCCATTATTACGGAGCCGTCATCATGTTCTCAGTAACAATAACCTTTTACTATAAGGTTTAAGTGTTTTTTGCATGCTCCGGTATGGCTCTGAAACTGAACTGACCATGTTAATTATTTACCTTCTAAACTTTCTTGTTCATCTGCCGTGTAAACATCCCGCTGACTCTGCTCTCTTAAGAATTGGATGACTGCATACACCAAACGCTTGATGGATGACATGGTTTTCAGTAGATCGGCAATGCTTTAATCACTGTAACAAGGATAGAATTCAGAAATCTTAGAGATACAAAGGGAGAAATGTGTGCACTGTTCTGCCATAAAACATCATTTATAATTCCAAGCGACTGAAAGCACAAATGCAGATTCTCAGGACATATTTACACCATTCCATTGGGCTCCATTGCTTAGTGCAAGTCCAATGCAAAGACAAGCTGGAATGTATTGTTTCCAATAGGCCCATTTCATACCAAGGTGATACTTTCATGTGCATTGGGTAAATAAATGATGTAATACACTACAGAGCATCTAATGCTTATCCAGCCTGAAGGTCAAATGGTGAATAATTCCTTAAATAAATTATTCTCATATCTCTGCTTTATTTGTATAATACCAATATGGCACAACAGGTATGGGGGTTGATAATCTCTAACCCAATCACATACAAAAAAGCATACACACCCTCTCCATGCTGAAAGCAGCTGGCATGACCATCATCATTAAGTGGAACATTGAGATATGTCCCCAAAAAGAAGACCCCCTGCCTATACACAAAAATACCAAATGCTCATGGTCACTAGAGTCTTTGGCACCTCCAGTATGGAGGGGTGGGTGCATGGGTGGGCATAGGAGGTTACATGCAACCCACCAAGAACCTGATGAACAGATAGTGTGTGCCCCCCTCTTTCAGTGAATGTCTCCTTCACCTGTAGCGTCAAACACAGACAACCCACATCCTCCTGTTTTAATTTTTTTCACACATCAGCTTTGTAATACATGGCACTGCATTTGCTGGCATTCATTTGATATTGTGTACAGCTTTAAAACTTTTCAAAATCAGACCCAGAGTTTTTTTTATTTCTATAATTGTTCCAGGCCAATGACAAAGGAAGTCAACATGACAGCCAAGAAACTAACATTTTAAAAGAGGCCATTAAAGAAAGCCTCCATATTTCTTCCATGACAGGTTCCTTTAAAAGAGCTCAATGCACATCAGTTATGGCACCCTTGCTTTAGGATACCCTTAATGTTGAAAACCATGCAAGTTGATATTAGCATAGTGGGGATACTGGTCCATACACTCAATGTGTCAGGCTGGTATTGCCTGGGAAGGAGGATATTTTTTCAGCTATGGTATTGTAACCTAATAGCTTGGACTGCTTGGAGTTCTTGAATTTTTACGCACAGAAAAAGCCTCATATAATATTAATACCTTAGGAGGGAAATCCTAGATGTTAATTACACCTAAAACATTTCCTCTTTGGTGAATTCAGTGATAACATTACGTTTGCCACTTTTAATATGTGATTTTGCATTTAAATAAGCGAGGTTCATAAAATCCCCTCAATGGGTAAAATGTATGGTTGGTAATATTGTGAATAGAGTAAAAAATCTGACTCTCTGCAGAGTAGCTTTTATAAAATCAGTGCAATATTTTCAGTTGATGTTTGTATTTACATGCACTGTACAGAAAAGTAGTCCATGAAACGTTTGCTTACAAACATTTTCCCCAAAGTGGAAGAACTTTCAGCTTCTTTGTTTAGCAACCAAAGTTATTTGGTGCCCCTGGGGGACTTACCGTAATTGCACAATATGGCAAACTTACCTTCTAGTTTGTCCTTCTTCAATGATATTAGGCAATGTTTCTCAGCCAGGGTCTATGGAACCCTAAGAGTTCCTCAAGATCAGGAGTCGGCAAACTTTCATGGCCAAAAGGCCATTTCCAGGGTGAGTGGGAGCACACTAGACCGGACTCTGAGTCCCACCCTATTGGCTCCACCCACCACCAGGGAACGCCCCCTGAAGTGAAATCCCTCTCCTCTGTATGCATTTGATATTGTTACAATCATGCATTTTCATGCCCTGCCATTGTTATGAAGAGGCATGGTGATGCAATAAATATTGGAAATGCATGTCAATGCATTGCATTGATGTATGTTAAAGCAGAACTAAACCTGCTATACTCACCTGTCCCTATCTTCTTCTTTCCTCTCTTCTTGTAGACAATCTTTGGCCATCTTGATTGACCGGGCCAGGTACGAGGCAACTCCCATGTGTCTTCCAGCACATGCATGGGAAGCCGGGATTGCTGGGAGCGATCAGGCAGGTAGGAGGGATTATTGCAGAAGGTACATCACTTTTCCCTTTCTACAATAATGGGGAGAGGGATTTCCCTTCAGGGAGCTTTCCCTATTCACCGCGCCGGTGGAAGTATCAACACCGGCCGCGGTAAAAAGGGGAGTAACTGCAGGGAGGCGGCACCGGAGCTCTGGCTCCGGTAGTTCCCAACGCCCCCTGACCAATCTGCTGGCCTGAACCTGGCATTGAGCCGGATCAGCCAGTGGGTGTTAGGCCGGAAGGAACTACCGGCTAGGCCATATCTGACCTAAAGGCCGGAGTTTGTCGACCCCTGCTCTAGATGTTCCTTGGCCATTTCATATTACTTACGCTGGTATTTTGAGGACTAGAAATCAAGATAAATCTCCCTAACAGGAGCACTGTAAAAAAAAACAAAAAAACTGACATAATCCAACCACCCCTTACTTTGGATTTCATTGTGTGAACATAATAATGTAACATGTTCCATTGCTGATTTGTTTGTTAAAACTAGTCCTATTAGGTATTGTAGCCACAGAAATGAATGTGTAAGGAATCCTAACTCCGTTAGTGAATCACCCCTGAATGCTACTGGCAAGTCTTCTTAAAAGCAAAAATTTCCCCTACACATTTTTTTTATCATGTCCCGTTACTTAAAACCCTAGAATTGAAAGAAGAAAGCATTGTACTTTTTCCATATTACTTTTATAATTACTTATATAGATATTTGCCTGTAGTTTTGCCAGTTTACTTATATAATGCCATATTCCATATTACTTGTATAATTACTTTTATAATTATTTGCCTGTAGTTTTGCCAGTTGTCAAGCTACTGCATTTTACAGGATAGCTTGGCTCCATAGAAAGCTATGGCTAGACTGGCAGATCACCGATTCCCTATGCCCAGAGTTCTTTCATATTGGCATAATTGTACAGTATTGGTACAGTTTCATTAGTACGACTGAGGAAGCATTTTGGCCAAAGTAAGCACAGATTCACCCTATTTACTAACATGTACTTTGTTATGTAAACCTTTAGGCCGGATGTGGGCCTGATTTTTTAAAGCTCCCCGAGGCTGGAGAGAATAAACCTTCATCAGTGAACCTGGGTGATCTAGAAAACCTGGAATGGATTTCTTAAAGGTCATTTGCTAATTTTTAGCAAATCATTTTAATCCCGGACCAGATTCATTCCAGGTTTTCTGAATCTCACAGGTTTACGGATGAAAGTGTATCCTCTCTAGCCTTGGAAAGCTTTATTATTTTTCTGACTGGCCAGAGGTTGTGATGCGGTTAGTGCTTCCTTGCATCTATGAAACACTTTTTAGGGTGATACGCTACACCCATGGCACCTATTTGAGAATAATTGGGGTTGGTCCAGTACTGCTCACTGTAAAATATGCAGGTATAAAGGGCACCTCCAAAACTCCTTGACAGCAGATATGTCTGAAGGAATGCCTTTTTGAGGGCAAAGCACTGCATGTCCTCGTTCGGCCATATATATGCAGGCTTTTTAGGTGATTTACCCATTCCATTTTTGTATTTTGTTCTAGAGGCACAGTCACTTTAAAAAGAGGCAGACATATGGAGATCTGAGGAGGCCCCTGAGATAATATTTGAGTTATGTCCAAGGGAAGTACATTAGTATAATTCGCTTTACATAAATAAGTGCAGCTTGTTTCTGGAAGAGAATAAGCTGTATACACATTATTCAGTTGGCAATCAAATTCTGTAGGAAGAGGCTTGTGGCCTGCACTTCTTATGTTATTATTCAATAAAACAGTGCAAACTGTAACTAATAGCAAATCAGTAAAATAATAAAATAATATGATTTGTTGCTGGTTGTTTCTGAATGTTTATTATCTGCTAGCCAGTGGAAACAAAGGACTGAAGTAGAACCACCACAATTAGGTCATAACCTCTAGGTAACACATTCTAAACCATTTGGGGATCACAGACTTCCCACCATTTTAAGGCTATAATACAGGCAAATAACAATATAAACTGTATAAAGTAAAGTATATACACCATGGGTCGGCAAACTTTTATGACCACTAGGCCATTTTAGGAGTGGGCGGGAGGACACTAGGCCGGACTCTGAGTCCCGTCCTAATGTCTCCTCCCACCACCAGAGAACGGCCCCTGAAGTGAAATCCCTCTCCTCCTTATGCATTGCGAAGGAGAGGGATTTACGTTCATGGAGCGTTCACTATTTACCGTGGCCACAGAAGTATCAATGCCGGCCCTTTAGTAAATAGGGGAGCAACAGCAAGGAGGCGGCACTGGAGCTAGTTCCTAACGCCCCCTGACAGTACCGGCTGGCAACCCGCGGCTCCTGGCAATAGGCCGGATCCGCCAAGGGGGGGTTAGGCCTGAACGAACTACCGGCTAGGCCGTATCTGGCCTAAAGGCTGTAGTTGGCCGACCCCTGATATAAACTAAAGTATGTAAAGTATAAGTTATTGAACTGATGTACAGTCATGTGACATAGAAAGTACACCCTTTTTCAGGTCTAAGGCTTTACATAACAGGACATGATAAAAAATAAAAAATCATCTGTTCCTTAGCTGGTTCTAAAGTTACTTAAATCTAATCATGAATGTAAAATATACAACACATTCCACTGTGTCACTATTTATTGTACAAAAATTATATCAAAATAGAGAAGCCATGGGTGAACAACTAAGAACACCCCATGGTTCAAAAGCTTGTACAATCAGGTTTAGCAGCAACTTGTAATAATCTTTTCTGTATGACTTTATCTGTCTGTCGTATTGTTATGGAGGAATTTTGGACCACTCTTCTTTACAACATTGCTTCAGTTTTGTGAGATTTGTGGGCATTCATTTATGCAAAGCTCTTTACGTCCCCCTACAGCATTTCAATCAGGTTGAGATCTAGGCAATTGCAACTCCTTGATTATTTTAATTTTGTTATTATTATTAATAATATAATGTTATATTATTATTATAATGTTAATTATAATTATTAACTAGTATTTTATAAAGTGCCAACATATTACGCAGTGTTGTACATTAAATAGGGGTTGCAAATGCTGTATGACAGATACAAACAATAACACAAGAGGAGGGAAGGACTCTGACCTGAAGCGCTTACAATCCAAGAGGTGGGAAGTAACACACAATAGGAGACGAGATACGTAGTGGTGGGAAGTAGTGAGGGTTAGAAGACAGAAAAACACAGGTAGGAGAGTTTGAAAAGATGGAGTTTGAGTTCTCTTTTAAATGAGCAGAAGGTAGGAGCAAGCCGAATAGGACAAGGAAGATCATTTTAGGGAGTTGGGGCAGCTCTCGAAAAGTTTGGAGCCGTAGGTGTGATGAGGTTATGAGTTAGGAAATCATTAGTAGGTCATTGGAGAAGTCAAGAGAGCGGCTAGGGGATAATTTCTTTTACTAGGTTAGAAAAGTAAGTGGGACAAGAACTGTGGAGAGATTTGAAGTTTGATTCTAAGCTCCTGTGCTATGCCTTAAAATCCCTCCACAGCTCTTGTCCCATTTGACTTTCATGTTTAGCCATTCTGTTGTAGATTTTCTGGTTTCTTTAGGATTATTGTCCTGTTACATGAACCAATTTTGGACAGCCTTTAGCGGTCACACAGAGGCCTCACATTTGACTATAGAATCTTTGAGTATACAGAGGAGTTTATGGTCACCGCAATGATTGCAAGGTCATCCACCACCACTGTGCTTCACAGTTGGTCAGATGAGGTGTTTTTGTTGATGTACTGTGTTTGCATAAATGCATCCCTCTACATTATGGCTAAACATCTGGCAACCACTTTGGTTTTGCCCGTCCAAAGGACATTGTTCCAGAAGTCTTGTGGTTTGTTCAGATGAAACATTGCATCAAGACATGGTGCCATATTCTTTTTAAAGAGAAGATTTCTCCTGGCAGCCCTTTCAAAACAAGCCATACTTGTTCAGTCATTTTCTAATTGTTCTGTCATGTAAAATGCTAAACGAAGCCTGTGGAGTCTGAAATAAAGGTCTTGGGTTGCTTGATTTCTCTGAGCATTGCAAAGTCTGACCTTGTGGTGCTTTTGCTGGGACGTTCACTCCTGGGAGGATTGGCAACTGTCCTGAACATTTTCCACTTGTGAGTAATTGAATGATGAATTTCAAATTGTTTGAAACTGGCCTTATACATTTTCTCAGATTGATTGGCAGCAACAATTGCTTCTCTAAAATCATTGTTAATGTCTTTCCCCCTTGGCATTGTGTTAGCATACACCTGATTGCTGCATACCAACTGACTGCCAAAACATCTGCTTTTATAAAGGTGATCATACTAACTGATGATCAGTGCATTTAAAGAAAGCATCTTACTGCTACTTACCCTTACTTCCTATGTAAGGTAAGGGTGTACCTAACTCTTTACACACTGCTTTTGGGTTTTGACTTAGTCTTTGTTAAATAAATGATGATATAGTATAATATGTCATGTGTTGTTCATCTTGTGTTTTATTTCTCCCATTTTAAGACCTGCTAAGAACCAGATGATTTTTATTATGTCCTGATACATAAAACCTTAGATTGAAGGAGGGTATACTTTCTATGTCACATGACTGTACATCAATTTAATTAATATGGCCTAAAATACAAATTTAAATTTGCTGACATTTGTGGCATGACTGTGTTAATATTAGTATTGGACAGAGAATATTTATTACCTAAATGTTGTATTTGTATTGTATTTCCCAATGATACTAAAAATGTCACCTGAAGATTGAGGTTAGTGTTGAGGGCTAGATTAAATTTAGAGGTTAGTATGAGGATAAAGCAAACCTGTGGCTGGGTCAGGATGATAATAAACATGCTTCAGTGTTTAACCATAAAATGTTTTCATGCCAGGTGGTAAGAAATTGTAGGCAGGTGGTGGCCCCTGTATTGTGACCCAACTCTTCAGTAACCACCCAAAAACAGTCGAGTGATTACTGAAAAGTGCCGGGTGGTGCGCCCCACTTAAAGGGGCTAGGGAGAACACTGTGCTTGTTGTGGTAACAACATATAGCATACCCTTTTATTTACCCCTAATGCTGCCTGGAGCATGCCAGATTTTGATTGTCATAGTTAGATTCCCTACTATGGGTGTGCAGAGGTATACATTAAGGTAAGGGGGTCAGTAAGTGAATATCATTCTTTGAGGGTTTGACAAATTCATTTTGCAGATGAGAAAAGTATATAACACGTGCAATCAAGGTAAACTGTGCTGGTAAGCTGTGTAAAGAAATTTCTAGCAATAAAAACAAACAAACCATTGAAACCATTGAGATGAAAACTAAGAAAAGCACCTAATGCTGATTTGTCACCCTACACACATCGCAAAAATGTTAAATAAGAATTTTCCCGAAAGCTGAATCTTACTACTGCTGTGATACAAATGCTCACTTATTTCACCATTGCTCTTGGCCCCTGGTAGTCCTGAATCCACCATCATAAAACAGCAAGTTTGCACCCTGAGTGGATATGATTTTTTTTCTTAATGAATTGCTCAAAGACTGGCCTCATGCCTAAATATTGCTGCAAACAAAACTACAAATACTGCTGGATTAAACTGCTTGTGTACGCGGCTTTTCGATGCATGCACTACTTAAATATGCAATAAATAGAAAACAGCACTTGCAATGTCTTATAACAAGGGGATGGTGTATGTCTGAGCAGCCCAAGCCTACCTGAACACCCTTAGTCCATCAATGACAACAAAATCATCTAAAATGTATCATTCCTGATGATCATATTATAAAATCTGAATCCTGGTCTGGGTATAGCATGAAATAAATACAACATTACACAAGTAACTTCCATCATGCCCAAGCTCTAAATATGACACAGCTTCGTCCTATAGTACATGGACTTTGCATTATATGCCCATGCATCCAAGAATTAGGACACAGCATCACTTACGTAAGGCATAGTCATTTTCTAACATTGCCAGCCCTCCTGATCATGAAGAACTAAAATACCCTAAATAGGGACAATAATGACATCATTCAGCAAGTTCCTATTTTACTCTACTCCCAATCACATGCATGCATTCACACCAGCTGTTGATAGCATCATTAAAATTGGGATGTAAAGAAGGCTATCTCCAATGCGTATGCTGTATAGCCATTTCCCCAGGAGCCTGAATAAGCAGCAAGTGTAGGGCCTGATCAATTGTCAGCATGCTGGGCACAGCGCATCCAATGCATAGTAGCAGCACAAGCAGCCTTCCTTACCATACACACCTGCAGCAGAGCAGTCTATGGACTGAATAGAATAGACTGTATCACAGAGGGAGGCTCCTTGCTGACAATCATCAGCTCTCAGTCACAATAGGTCCACTGTGAAGAAATCCCTCCCTGCCACTACCCCATCAGTTACATTCATTAACCATTCATTCACCATTCCGCCAAATGGCCATTAACCACATCCTCTACCATCGCTTCATCTACACAGACCTCTTAGGCACTTGGACACATTCATTCCTCACCATGGCTATATCCAGACATTCTGCAGCTGGATGACATTACTATGCTTTAAATGCTAATTTAATATTAAACTCTCTATTATAGGTTGAAAGGGATTTTTGCTACATGTAATCATAGCAAAAATCAGAAAAAGAAATGTGTAGCCTTCCTTTGCTTTTGAAATGCTAGTTTGCTAGTTTATCATTTGCTAGCTCAGATTATGTGATGTAGCTAAGAAGAGATACAAAGGATACATTCACAAGATATACAAGAAAAGAAAAATGCCCTTCAGGTTGCCCTTAGGCCCATTTCAGTTTTCTTCAGTCATAGCACTGAATTGCATTGTCAACCATGCAACCAAATGCTTCCATTCAAATGTATAGGAACGTGTGGGAACCACACAATGTATGTGGTTGTGGAATGTTGCATTTGTGTTGCAGCTGTGGTAGATTGTGGCGCAGTTTCTTGAAGCTGCATGACGCTTCTGGACCTGTGGTTGCTTTTTCTCATTTTGGAGGAAGAACTGCACGGCACACACAAGGGCAATTAATGCAAAGATATTAACCTGTGGTGTGATTTGCTCCTTTGTAGCAACTTCTGCTTTATTCTTCCTTATGCCGTTAAAATTTTGTGCATGGAGCTCTTTCGGGCAGCCATTGAATACAGCAATGATATGATGATGTGGGAAGAACTCTTGTGAGGCAGGGGCTCAAATTGAAGTTGGTTGCAATATACTTCATAAAAGCTTCTGCAACAGAGGCAGAGTACACCTAAAGCAAGGTATCTCAGATAAGCATCGAGGGACCTAATTGTAACATTTAAAGCTAAACTCTACTCAGCACCTTAAAAGTACCCTCAATCGTCCCTCTCCACTTGTTTAGGGTCCCTTCCTAATTTTTTAATTGACCTGTGCTTAATCCCTCTTCTCAGTCTTTGTGACCTCATTGCGAAGGCTGCAAAAGATCCATCCTTGAGAGTCGGAGGGGTGAATCCAAAGTCTCTGCTTAGCTTGCCTACCATGTGTAATCAGTTCCCCTCTGCTACTGTGACAGCACAATAAAACAAATGGCACCTTCGTATTGTGTCTGTGCTATGTGAGCACAGGAGCTATGACCCTAAAATACTATGAGTTACTGAACTGCTTTCCAACTTTATTAAGTGTATTGGGTTTAGAAAAATGTGAAATAATCAATATGAATGAGGGTAAACTTTGTCAAGGAAGTAAGATTTTTCAGCTCACAGCACTGCTTCTCACACACTGTATCAGTGCATAGGCATTTCAGGATGGACAGCATTTGCATGCAAAACCTTCTAGATTAAAACCACATAATACCGAAATTTAAAGACTGACAGGGCAGAAAACAACTAGTTAAAAGTGGAGGGCCAGAACAGAACCGATAGGAAAGTTGGCTGAATGATGCCTGTAGTCCATCAGACAGAAAATGAGGTTAGCTCAAGATACCTGCTGCAGCTTCTAATCCTTGTTGTGTGGAAGTATCAGTGTTCAGGGAAACAGCACTAAAGAAGAGATGACTGTCTGACGTGAGGCGGGAGTTCATCTGCAATTACATGGAAAAAGTTAAGCAACCCGCGGGAAAGATGAATATACAAAGGGTGTTCAATTCCAATTTAAATGCCCTGCGGCCAGTCTCTTTGCTTGCAGGACGTTCCTTTCTGCCGGAACAGGAGATCAGAGCAGTATTAATAATAATATTGTGAAAATATTTAGCAATTATTCTTCTCCACATACACATCAATACAATAAGAATAATCACGTTACTTGTTCATTCATGAGATTATTGGACAATTTTTACCAACTGCCAGGGAAGTCATCTTATAGTCTTTTTTCAAAAATCACCCATCACCTGCAATTGCTTTTTTCTGTAGAAAATATTCACATGTGTATTTATGTTCTCAAAACTGCTGCTGCTCCATCACTATCTAGTCAAAGGCTTAGTCCTTGTCCAGGTTGTATTGCTTTACTGCAGTGAAGGAAAGTAAGGTCTGGCTTAAGACTGTGCTACCCATCAGGGGTGAGTGAATCTGAAGTGTAACTGCATGGAAGGTAAAGCCGTTTACATCTACATGTTACATGTCATCTGTAGCTTTAGCGGCTTTAACTTAATTCTAGTTTTAATTAATATTACCTTAATATGAATAAAGATGAAAACTTGTAACTGGAAGAAATAAAATCTTTCTATACTGTTGATAGAATACTCTCTGCTAGCAGCAAGCTACACCATAACACATCACTAGCAGATAAGTTTGCAGTACAAATATTCTATTTAGTCTATTTGCTGACAACAGAGATGATGCATGGACACAGCCAGGCTTACAAAATGCTCCTGTGTCAGCAACAAATAAAAAAACCTCAATCAACAGAAATGTCAGAATATACATGTAAATGCCATGAGTTTAGACTGAATCGGGTATAATGAATGTCCAATCCCATAAATGATAAACAATATAAAGTATATAACAGTGCTAACCAGTGGTCTGCAAAAAAAATTTGGTGGTCCACAGAAACTTTGGACATTATTTACAATTTTTATGTGTTAATAACAAAACAAAACAATATTTTAGTAAATATATATATATATATATATATATATATATATATTCTGAATGACAATTTTCACCTTTTAGTTGCACTAAATTCACGAACTGTACTAGAGACAGGAAAACAAGGTAGGCGCAGCGTGACGTCAGTGTAGTGTTACAATGTATTAGGCTACCATTACCGAGCCGTACACTTCAGTATTGTTTCCACCATTATATACAGTCACCCCACTCCCCAAATACAATATTTTATTTTGTTTATTTCTCACATGTTCTTTTAGGTATGACCTAAACGTTGTATTTTCTTTACCTGTTATATTTAATGGCATCAAATCGTTTGACTTTGATAACTATCATTTCTTGTTTGGTCTTAAGCTGCGTACACACTTGCAATTTTTGTCGTTGGAAAGGATCTTTCACAATCCTTTCCAACGACAAGGGGCTGCAAGATGCATGAACGATGCTGTACATACAGCACCGTTCATGCTCTATGGAGAGGGGAGAGCGACGGAGCGGCACCCTGCTGCGCGCTCTCCCCTTCCCTTTCATTACGATCGGCTGTCGTCCATCGTCCGTGGATCCGGCAGGTCGGTCGTCTGGACGATGGACGACACCGACTGTACACACGGAAGATTTTCGCCCGATAATTGGCCGATGCCGATCATCGGGCGATAAAAATCTGCCGTGTGTACGTAGCTTTTGATTGGAATGAAATAAACCCATAATGAGTGAGAAAAAAACCCAAATTTTTTGTATTTCTTTTCTAAGACCAAAGATAATACAACTAATGATATTAGTAATAATAATAATACTTCACTTAACCGTGAGCTGATCAATGAATCAGAGCCCCCACAGTCCTTGTCAGGCACCATTAGGCACCATCAGGCACCATTAGGAAGACCAATATTTCACAAATGGTAAATGGTTTGAGCAGAAGGCCACCCTGGGAAGCTCCATGAAGGGACCTTATAACCGCACTACAAGCAAACACTTGTACAAACAGGGATTCCAACCACTTTAATTATTCCAGTGATACCTGGGGCTTAGGTGAAGGCTGAGGACCCTCACTGCCTGGCCAAAAAAATAGTCACACTCTATAATTAGTTGGACTGTCTTTAGCTGTGATTACAGCACACATTCACCATGTAATCATTTCGATAGGAGTATGCAATATCCCAACATTTATTTCCGACCATTACATTTTTAAGATCTTGTATTGATGATGGGAGAGTTAGACCTCTGGTGGTGCCAACCCATAGAGGAAAATGATGTCTCATGTTCCCTGGACCAATCTTTCACAATCTGAGCCCAATGAATCTTGGTATTGTCATCCTGGACTATGCCTGTGTGAAAATATCCATTAACCTTCATTGGCGGTCTGATTATGTCCATTTTTTTATATTGAACATTGTTTTGTATGAAAATTTGGTGTTTAATATTGTAGGACTGTAATTCTTAGGAATAGCTCCCAGGTATGATAAAGTTTGAAACACAAATCATAAATTATAATATAATAAATAATTTTAAATAATAATTATAAAAAATAATGAAATATTATAATACTAATAAATTTATTGTAATATTTGAATCAAGTCAAAAACACTGAAATTTGTTCAAACAACATTACAATAATAGATAAACTTTTGTATTTATTATTTTTTATAACTTTATCACTCTGATCAATATGCTAAAAGCAGATTACAATGTAATCTGCTTTTAAATTTCCCGCCAGACCATGCCTTCCCAGCGTACCGATAAAGCCGAGGATGCAATGGAGAAGCTGGACGGGGATTGTTGGAGGATGCCGCGGGACTGTGGTGAGCAGGTAGGAGTTTTTCTATGCCACCCTGTGGCTCGGGTTACCGCTTTTGGTACATAAAATTCATGGGGGTTAATAGTAACACCGGTCTTTCAGTATATTCAAGTAGTTAGCTGACCTGATATTTTGGGGCACATACCATTGCAGAACCTAGACATGACCAACTGAAGCAACCCTAGATCATAGCACTGCCCCCATACGTACCCAGATCATAACACTGCCCCCCACAGGTACCCCAGAATATAACACTGCCCCCACAGGCACCCCAGACCATAACACTGCACCCACAGGCTTGTGGTGAGATTCGGCCATGTGGTTTATAATAATTTGGGGTCTATTTAGATTTTTTTTTTCTGTATTACAGGTTAAAAATATACAATATATGATACAGGATTGCCAAAGCAATAAGGTATAAGTACTGAGAAAGCAGACAGCTGATATTTTATAGTTTGGTCTTGTTAAAACCTTCATCTAAATGATAAAATCACTATTGTGATGGCTTATTGAGTTTACAAGCTCACACATGTGCACTGCAGTGGATTCTGATTGGCTTTTGGTGCTTTACAAATAAAATTATATTTATCATCATCATTATGTGAAGGGCAGCATCTGTAGGATAACTTACCAATAATGAAATAATGTTTAATGAATAGATAACTGTAATAGTTTAAAAATCACATGCTATAGCTTTCAACAGTGCTCAATTCTATTGAAAAATATATATATATTTAAAAAAAGATATTTTACAAGAGCTTTTACAAGCAGCAATGTCTTCATACTTCCTAAACAATATTAAATAGGCTAAGGTAACCATGCTGTAACCCATGTCAGCCCTCACAGCTTTGTCCCCACAGCCTCCAGCCCTAGGACCCTGCAGTACCCGGCGGCCCTGGATCAGGTATCCGCCCCTTTCTGTTCCTTCGCCGCCATCTTTAGTAAGGGCACCGACACCACTTGCAGACCTCTCGAATAAAAGCAACAAGGGGATTCCTAATTACGATCCGGCTATGAGTTAATACGGATATTTCCCTGAAACTAAGAACGTTGAACCACTTTTAAATCACGGTTTGACTCTCTGAACAGCATCAATAAACCAATGGTATTGCACAGCCGACGAGTTTTCATGACGGCTGATCTCTGGGTTACACGGTTTAGAGATTACAATGTTTGGGTCATACCGGTTGATAACAGAATGTGATGCTTTGCCCTCACAAAGCGTGGCGGCCATCATGTCCGCATCACGTGACGGTGGTAGCCATGCCTGTGTCTGCACGCTGAGCCGCTGTGTGTCCGGTCATGTATGCTGCACGCCTGTGTGTGTACACCTTCCGCAGGTACACTGCATGCTTCTTCTGTCACCTCATACAACTCCACCAATCACTGTACAGTCAGGGCTGTCTCCTGCTGCTGGAGAACTAGGAGTACCAGCATGCCACTGACACATGGAGATTGTTCCCCTCCTGTCATGCAGCAGCTGCACCATGCTGGTGACACAAAGGGAGGTGCCAGTGCTGGCTGTGCATTCTGATTAGCATGCATCTGTTTGCCATTTCTATGTTTATAATTCTGTTATTTCAGAAGATTTAGAGATGAAACCTATGAAGAGAGAAGTAGTCTACCATTGCTGACCTCTCCTGAAAATGCTATGTGCATGGTTGTTATGGCAATGCCTTGGCTTGATCACTGCCAGCGCATGGTCAGAAGAACAAATTATTAATAAACAGGATTTATATAGCGCCAACATATTATGCAGCGCTGTACATTAAATAGGGGTTAAAAATGACAGACAGTGACACAGGAGGAGGAGAGGACCCTGCCCCGAAGAGCTTACAATCTAGGAGGTGGGGGAAGTATCACACAATAGGAGGGGAGATAACAAATGGCAATGTCGGAAGAGGCTCCATACCACTGATTCCCAACCAGGGCTCCTCCGGGGGTTTCTAGGAGTTCCCAGAGCAATAAGGAATTTGTACCTCTCAGGTCAGTTTAAAACGTACCTTAACTTAGGAATTTGCACTTTACATAAAAGGGTAGACAACCCTAGGTCAAAGGTCTGCAAACTTTTTCGGCCACTAGGCCATTTATGGGGTGGGCAGGAGCACACTAGGCTGGAGTCGTGCCCTAATGGCTCTGCCCCCCACTAGGAATGCCCCCTGAAGGGTAATCCCCCCTCTGTATGCATTGCGGAGGAGATGGATTTCCCTTCAGGGGGCGTTCCCTATTTACTGCGGTGGCGGAAGTGTTAACGCTGGCCGCGGTAAATAGGGAAGGGAGCCACAGCAAGAGGAGGCTCAAGAGCCGCATGCGGCTCCAGAGCTCTGGCGGTCCGGCTCCAGTAGTTTGTTCCGGCCAGCAACCCGGGGCTCCTGCGTAAGGCCGGAACAAACTACCGGCTAGGCCGTATTTGGCCGATCTCTGACCTAGGCAGTTGAGAATGAATGGGAGCGCAAAGCCTACCTACGTCACGCATCCTGGGAGGCTCTTGGGTGCTCTTTCTGCGCAAGCCCAAGCATTTTGGGCATGCGCAGAAGGAGCCTTTTTGTAAAAAGAGAAAAATTTGCCTATCTCACACATGCGCAGTGAGATTGGCAAGTTTTTTTTCCAAACTACCTCACCCGATCTCGCACCTGGGTCGAGTGACATAGGAGGAAGAACCCGGAAGAAGAGGAAAAGATGGCGGTGCCCGGAGCGCTGGCCCGAAGACGGATGCCGGGACGATGCGGGGCCCGATGGAAGAAACCTCTGGAAGGATCAGACTGCCCTGCGGGATTGAAGGTAAGTGGATTGTTTGTGTGTTTGGGAGTTTTGAGTTTAGTTCCTCTTTACATGACACCAATGATCTTGTTGGCTATCTGTAAGAGTGACATTCTATCCAGTGGCCAGCAATGAAAAGACATTCTTCCCGCCACACTAATACACACTGAGCTGTGAATATAATATTTATAGCAGAGGTTCCCTAAAAATCTAAAAGTTATTTCAAGGGTTCCCCCATGTTAAAATCCTAGAGAAAGGCTTTCTGCTGTGCTGTGACTTCAAACGTTGCAGTGGTGCAGCTTCTCAGCCATTACTGGTATTCCACTGATTAAATGCGTTGATTCAGATGTTGTATAATGACATACATGTGTGGTGATTTTAGGTACGCTTTAACTAATAAAACACATTCGTGATAGGTCTCTTAAAGCAGTGGTCCACAACCTTTTAGACATCATGGACTACTAAATTTACCGACTTCGGACCACGCATCTGCGGGGAGCCGTGTATCATTTAAAGGGGAAGAAACTTCCCCCAGAGTGACGTCATGATCCCAGAACTGAGGTCTGAGCCTGCGATGGGAGAGTGGGTGGGTTATATCCTGGCCAGGGTATGTGGCACTGGCCAGAGCCGCGGACCACAGTTTGGGGACTGCTGTCCTAAAGGATGTTAGTCAGGTATTCCATGCGTTTCGCGGCACGCAGTTCGCTTCTTAAGGAAAAAGGAGACATGTACAAACATTCTCTAAGGCTGTTGAAGGCTAATGAAGCAAATTGTTTCACAAGTTGGTAAGTCACACCAAGGAGGGCAGCAGCAAGTCCAATAAAGCTCTACCAGACTCTCAGTATTCATTAAACAGTACATTCATGTTCAATCCATATATTACAAAGACCCACCATTATCCCAGCTAGACTCCGCTCTGGCAACAAACGCAATTGCTTTTTAATGTGGTTTTACATTTTCCAGAGTTACAAGGCCCAGAGATTTTTGTCTCCTTTTTCTCCATTCTGTATGTTAAATAGGGGATGTGGAATAGTTGAAATCCGAGAATGGGGTTTGCATAGTTTATTGTAGGTATCAACATAATTACTTAGGGAAATTAAAGGGAAAAAAATCCCCAAAAAAACTACTTATTCAGACACCACATCTAAGAACTGGACAGCTGCAATATATAACATTTTGGTTTTGGGTTTAGATTTGTTTTAAGACACTTACAGCTGACAGGAATTCAAATTGTTTTGAGCCTTTCATTTGCTGCAAGCTTGTCAAGTTTGTGACAAGCAAATCTCCTTTTCAGGAGGACAGCAATGGCAGCCCTATATTTCTCTTATGACAGGTGTATTTTACAGGCATAGTCAAAGACAAGCGGTCAAAACAGAATATTTTCATGGAAATAAAGTCTTAACCAACGCTAAACTAATTGCACCCCTTGTTCTGTGGCTTACTTTATCTGCCAGTACAATAGCACACACATGGCAGGGAGTCCTGTGCAATCTATTGATGTCTGAGGTGAGCTTTTCTATTATCCTCAGCATGGAACCCTGTGACAGTGCCAGTGTGTGCCATCAGTGCAACTGAGGATAGCTTGTGGTGCTCTTTTGCATGTTTTAACAGTTTTATGTTTTGGATTATGTGATGGACAGCAAACCAGCAACCAGTTTATTATATATTATTGTGCTGCAAAAGGATAAAACAGAATATGGAGATCATTGTTCCCAGGGTCTTTCAGGTTTGTCAGAATTGTCATTTATGATTGGCAGCTTTTGCGCAAAACTAGCTAGAATTATTACATAGAAACTTTGCTGCTGCACATACTTACAGTGATGTATAGTAATGTGACTAGTATCTTACCACCAAACTCCTTGTACACGCTCTTATCATCCCTCGTCTGGACTACTGTAACATCCTCCTCTCTGGTATTCCACCAACCCGACTCTCTGCTCTACAATCTATTATGAATGCTGCAGCCAGACTCATCCATCCTTTCCACCGCTCCTCTTCTGCTGCCTCTCTTTGTAGTTCTCTTCATTGGCTTCCATTTCACCTTAGAATCAAATTCAAGCTCCTGTGCTTTGCCTTCAAATCCCTACACAGCTCTTGTCCCATTTCTGGCCTGGTAAATAAATAAATACTCCCCTAGCCTATCCCTCCACTTCTCCGATGACCTACAACTGACTTCCTCACTCATCACCTCATCACACACGGCTCCAAGATTTTTCTAGAGCTGCCCCACCAGTCTTCCTCGTCCTATTCGGCTTCCTCCTACTTTCTGATCATTTAAAAGAGCATTCAAAATCCATTTTTTTTAATTTGCCCACCCATCTTCTTCTGTCTTTTGAAACCGTCATTACTTCCCACCACTACATATCTCCCATCCTATTTTGTGTTAATTCCCCCCCCCCCCTCCTAGATTGTAAGCTCTTCGGGGCAGGGCCCTCTCCTCCTGTGTCACTGTCTGAATCTGTATGTCATTTACAACCCCTATTTAATGTACAGTGCTGCATAATATGTTGGCGCTATATAATATTATTATTAATCTTACAAGACAAGTAGACCTGTGGGATTCGTCCTCTGTGCTCACCTATTTGTTTTGTTAGTTTTGAAGCTAAAAATGGGTTAGTAAGCAGCAGGGATAATCATGGTTGTGTTTGGAGTATTCATGCTAAAGTGTTTACCGATTCTAACTGAGCAGTAAAAGCACTTTGAAACAAATCTTCATTCACCTCTGTAGCTATAGGCATTGTGGAACAATTTGTATGCACATTTTTCCAATCTCTGGTGGTGGATAAGTATTAATACAAAACATTATTATTTATATCTGTTCCTGAGATCCAGTTTTCTCAGATTAAGTGCCTCCATTTGCCTTTCATTCGGCCCATGCCTCAAATACATCATCTTCCTGGACAGTCATGTTCCACTGCCTTCTGGATATTACAGAAGCCTAGTGGAGTTGGCACTTTTAAAAATTCACGCAGGCAGGTCATTTTTGCAGAAAAGGACAGGCGATGTCTCTCCTGCAATTATCTTTCTACCCGCTTGATAGCTCGGCATCTGTCAAAAAAGTGGAGCTCCACATGCGGTTGGCAGGCTACCCAGCAATCTTGTTTTCCCCTTCATGTGCGGGGAATGAACGTAATCCTGGCTTGGTCAATGAAGGTGGCCGAAGATCGTCTCCAGGAAGAGATGAACGAAGAAGATGTCATTGCCCTGCAATGGAACTGTGACAGGTGAGTATATTGGGTTTAGTTCCACTTAAACTCAAAGATTTCATGAAGCCAGAGATTACATGGATTCCTGGAATTACCAGGATTTTCCAGAGATGGCCAGGGTTCCTGCAACTAGATATACAACCACTGGCATTAATTATCTTTTTTGCAGTCGATTTGTGGAAATTCTTCACCTTGACCACCAGAGGGGGTGTTAACTACCAAGGGGAAAAAGTGAATTAGCACAATAACCTCACTGTTACAGCTGCATGATTTTACGGGAGAAGCAGTACTTTGTGGAGCAAACACATACAGACATTTTGGTGCAAGTGCTCTTCCAAACTAAACTCACCTCTCCTCGCTCCAATTACCGGTGTTGACATCTTCACTTAGGCCACCTTGAATAGCCAGGTCGGAATGACATAACTCTCATGCATGTGGTTCACTCATTCTTGGGACCTGGGTATGCCAGCATGTGCAGCTCAGTGTTCATTCAAAAAGAATTCAAAACAGGCAGGCAAATTTGTTTTATTGATGAAGGGAAATTTCTGGGATTAAATTTGGGGCTAATCATATGCCTTCCGGTATTGCATGATATAGAAGTATCTGCTAGTATTCCTCAGCATTGAAGACACCGCAAATCCTGACCAAATTCCAGACTCAAACTCGATTAGCAGAAATGTAGCCCCAAACTTACAAAGAACCTTCACCATGCTTGCAGACACTTATTATTGTACCAGTTTTTAATGATTTGATCTTCTGCTACAGTCACATATATCATATTTTCACTCATTAGTCCAGAGCACCTGCTGGCATTTTTCTTCACCCCAGTTTCTGCATAAATTTTGTGCATAGCCCGTGTTCTCGAGCATTGTTGATTTGCTTGGCCTTTCCAGGGTTTCCACGTTGTGTTGTAGTCTCAGACTACATTAATGACATGTGACTATAGTAGGGACATTAGATTGTGAGCTCCTTTGAGGGATAGTTAGTGACACGACTATGGACTTTGTACAGCGCTGTGTAATATGATGGTGCTAAATAAATACTGTGTAATAATAATAATATATATATATGTGTGTGTGTATAATTAGTTTTGGATAGTTGACAAGAAGACTTGAATGAATTTGAAAATTCCCAGATTTCCCTTGTCTGCTACCCTTCTCTTGAACAGAATTTGAGGGCAACTGTCCTCAATATGGATCACAAAAACAACTGAACTGTGAAAGGGGTTCCAACCTTTACCCTAAGCTGAAGAAAAAGGAATGTTTAATAACCAGTATGTGTTCTGCTTTTCTTTATTTCGTAGCAGAAGGTTCAGATAAAAGCTCTCTGACAGGCAAACTCATATAGCATAGCTTATTGTTCACAGATCATTAAACTTGTCTAATACCATTTAAATATGTTTGGTCACGACAAGCAAAATAGCAGCGGGAGTCTGCTCATCCAAAGAGATTTCATATCCCATTGTTTAGTATTTTTAATGTATTCAAAGATATTCATTATTTTCAAATAAAAGTTGTTAATGGAGAACCCTGGTCAAAACAAAAATCTTCAGTAAATGAACATAATATTAGGTGTCAGCTAGGTCTTTCTTTGGAATATTTTATTCAGCAGAAAATGTCATGGGTCCTTCATTTTCAATTACTTGTTTGCCTGGTCCCTGTTCACTTTGCTGACAAAGTAATTTACACAAAATTAACACTTTGAATGAAGGGCCACAGAATGAATACACATGCACTTTTGTTGAACAAACTTACTTTTTCAATTATTTTTAAATATACTTCTTAGAGTGGAACTTTTACTAAGTTGCACACGAACACATCAGTGTACATTTTCTGCATGTCTTGGGATGAACTAACTCTATATCCCTGCATGGGAATTATGTTATTCCATTATCCTATGCCGGCCCATCAAGATGGCTAAGGATGCTGAACCTGAAGAATGACCCGGTGAAGATTGAGGAGAGATGAGTATTGCAAAGTTTAGTTCCACTTTAAACTAGTTATGTTGGTGCAAAATTTTCAGGAAAATCAAAAAGTTTAAGTGAGCTTGGTGCTCGAAAATAAACCGTTTTTCTGCACAGCTTAAAGTGGAACTTTCATTTCAGAGCCCTTGATCCCTCCACAATTGGATTCCATTCGGTCCTGTGCCGTCCTGGATTCTTTCCACGGGGCAACCATCGGGCACCGCTATCTTCATCTGTCTTCTAGTTTTTTCTTATGTCACCCACTCTCGCACTGCATAGATGCAAGATCAGGTGATGTTTCCTACTAAAAATAGTAAAAATAAGGTGCTGATTTCACTGTGCATGCATGAGATCTGCACTTTTTTTTACATTGCAGGTAAAGCCACCCTTTTATATTGTTAAAAATGTCATGATAGGTCCGCTTTAATAGAAGAATTAAAATACCTATAAGGAGGGGAGTGTGTAAAATCTTCCCTGGGGAGCAAGCAGTACAGCTACAATCTTTCACTCTGGGTGTCTTAGATATTGCGCTCTCTTTTTGGTGTCTTGGTTCTTCCTACCAGTTGCTGAATCACATAGTGCTGTATCTTCTGCTGTAAGGAACTACAGTGCCCTGGAGGAACACTCCATTCAACACACTCCAAAATATCTGATATCAGCAGCTGAGGGCAATGATTTCACCCACAACCTGTCAGAGAGGTTTTTTTCTTCTATTACAGCAACAATGGGGAATCACTCCCAAACTTGTGGTACACGACCTACAGTAAGTAGGCAAGGAACTCTCCACTTGTGTACTTTCATGATCCTCTGTAGTCTTCACAATAAAACTGTGATGTTTATTTGCTGATGGGGTTTGCCCACATCAATAGGTTCATAGGGGTCTTCAGGATGTTCACAGGTCATAGCAAAAAAGGTATTATGTAAAAAATGGTGATCTAGTTTTCACTTCAACTTATAACTTTAAAATCTCTATAAAACCAAGTTTTCTTTGTGAAAGTTTACTTCTACTTTAAAAAATTTTTAGGATTTGTGTAGACCAAGTTGCAGACCCCTCTTCCATATCCCATTTGCTGGCTTTACATTTCCCAATTTTAAAAATTGGTAATATTGTAACCTAGAGACTTGTTAAGTGCCCATATCCTCATTTTTGCTTTGAAATGAATTCAATGGTGTATTTTTTTCTGTATACCCGAAGTCTGTCCTTAAGAAAACCCCATCACTTTGCATATTCAGTCAAGTTTTAAATTTGCTCACTGGTACTCACCTTTTATTCTTCTCCGCTGCCTCAATGCTCTGTTAGGATTGACAGTCAAAATCCTGTGAAAGCTCCATCATTATACAGATCTTTCATTGTGTTTGGACCCATGTCCAGGGGAAGGTTTGTACCAGTAGGTGTATGGGCATTCTTAAAATAGAACATTGATGTACCCTAAATGGGCCAGATATATTTTTTAAATTTCATGCAGAATGTAGTTTATTCTTCTCTTATAATTAATTTTAATAAACAGTATTTATATAGCGCCAACATATTACCCAGCGCTGTACATTAAATAGAGGTTGCAAATGACAGAAGAGATAATAGCAGATACACCGTCTCTCATGGGCTAACCTAGGTAGGTGTAGGTTTTCTCTGTCTTTGTTTATTTACAGCATTTATTCTAAAGACTCATCATACAAATCAAATGTTTAACTTTTTTTGTAATTAAAACCTTTTTAACAACATTTTATTTTCTTTCTCAATTTCAGGTTACACAGCAGCAAAACATTCTTAAAAATGACTATGGGCTCAGAAGTCCTCAAAACCTTAAGAATGGCTTCAAGCCTGGCTGGGAACAGGAATCTCCTGAGATGGGATTTGTCACCGGAGACCATCCAGACCAGAACAGAGGAACTCATTACAAGGACAAAGAGTGTTTATGATTCTGTGGCTGCACTGAATGTAGAAGAAGTTACTTTTGAGAACACAGTAAAAGTATTAGCGGATTTGGAACTTGAGTATTCAGGTGATACTTTGCTACAAATACAACACTTAATAGAAAAATAGTGTGTGCAGTTTATAAAATGTGTGAAATAATGTTTTGGGTAGACAAAGCCCACAGAGCTTTAACTTTCATGTATTAACTAAAGTATTTTATTGCTAGTATTGAAACAGAACTAAAACCTAAAAGTAAAAACATTTGCGCAAGTAGGCCCTTTATTGCAGAAGATACAGTGTCTCTTCTGCTATAAAATAAACATATCTGCATGAGCGCAATTTTTTTTTCACACTCATTTGTCTTCGCTCCTTCGTAGGCGCTGCCAACTTCCTTTGCTCTTCTTCTAGGTGTCAGATCTTTGGCCATCTTCACTGGCCAAGCTGAAATTACATAACTTCCATGCATATGCCAGGGATTACCTTCTGTCCTGTTAGCAATGCAGAATGCCAGTATATTCAGCAAATCCTGGCATCCTGAGCTGCACCATGATTACCAGCAAGCAGGTAATTATGTTTTATTGTAGAAGAGACATCACCTGTCCTTTCTTCAGTAAAAATCCTTCCTGCATATGATCCCCTCTGCAATTATATATTTGTGCCTTCCTGCTTCCAGACTTCTTTAGTTCTTGGCATAGCTTGGTGCAGGAAATAATTCATTCTCTGTGCATGCTCGGGGGTTACGTTAACCCAACCTAGCCAAACAAGATGGCCAAAAATACCAAACGTAGAAAAATTTTGTTACTAACAAGGCAGCTTGTGGGTGGTTCAACACTGGAATGGAGGTAAGTATAGCAGATTTAATTTTTGCAGTTAGGAAACACTTTTTGAGTGTCAGTGATGAATTTTCTACCAAGTTGTGTTTGCAGTATGTAGTGATTTCAGCCTGTCACTTAAACTGTCTGTTGTGTCCCATTACCTAATTAACTTGGTTGCTTTTAGTTTCAAGCAATGAAAATGGAAGGGTATTGGTTATTCAATTTCAAATGCTTCAATGTATGTGGTATGCCATGATTAGAACCACAATATGTGATTTTTTACTTTATTTACTTTTTTATTTACTTATTACTTTATTCACTTTTTTTACTTATACTTCTGGACAGTGGAAAGAAGCATGTTAGATTTCCCACAGCACATATCCCCAAGTAGGGAACTGCGCTCATCCAGCACACTGGCTGACAAAAGACTGTCTGACTTTGACGTTGAGATGACTATGCGAGAAGATATATTTAAAAGAATTCTGCACTTTTATGTAAGTGTTGTGTTATGAATAGGTCATTGAAGGTCATGTTGTGATGTCATGTATTTTCTTTAAACAGTCATATAAATGTGTTGATTTTTGTCTTGTCACTTTAAGCAGAACTATAGTCAAAAATTCCCTTCTTTTACTAGTGATTTGCCACACCATATTTCTAGAAAAAATCTGAGACTTAAATCCTGCTGTGAGGAGGATGTTTCTTGAAGTACTAAGAAGAGCTTCTAACTGCAGTGCAAACATGCCAGGCAGATTTTCAGTGACAGAATAAATGACAGTAGTAAAATGCTTTATTACTAATGTATACAGCTGTCTGAACAGAACATGGTAACCATTTGTATTGTGAAATGGGGGAATTGTGTATTGTTTACACAGGTGATATTTGTGCAAAGGCATGTAAGGTAAAGCTGTGGGGAAAAAAGGATTTAGATTTTAATATTTTATACCAGGGTGTACTTCATCTTTATTTGTGGGTTAAAGTAAAAACTTGGATAGATTTACATGATTCTCTTGGATAGAATCTCTTGTTATAAATAAAAATGAACAAACATTCCTTTGTATTATTATGCTTATGTCAGAAAACTGTGGTCTTATACTGTAAATAATAAATGCATTCATGTCCTAGTATGTAGCTTCTGCATACTTAGGATGTGCCCTTTAAAGGGTTCCTTAATAGGCATAATCCTAAAAAGACTAAAGTATGCTTTGATAATCTATTCTAATTATAATCTAGATAATTATCTATTCTTACCCAGTCTTTACTTACATGTCTGGTTCATTTTGTAATCACCTGTATGTTTGGTTAGGATGTTGTAACATTTGGTGACCTGGGCTATGCTAAATCCCACCTTGCCCAAGGCATTATCTTTAATACAAATGTAAGTTAAGATAAGCATTAGTGTACAATACCAAAGCATTATAACTAATAGGTAAAGGAGGATCTCTGTGACTGCATCTTTTTATGTATGCTGGTTTGTAAGGCAGTATGTTTGAAATAGGATTCAGTTATTTCTTATATTGCTGTGCCACTTTTTGTTTAGCTGAATAAAAATAAAATGGTTTAGCATTATTATATCTAATCAATATGTTTTCATATCTTGTTGTAATCTAAATTTATTCTACTATTTATAGCAAACACAAGACCTGAAACAATTGGACCCGGAGGTCAGACGATATCTGGAAAAGTCTGTTCAGATTGGTAAACGGAATGGGCTCCATCTTCCCCAGGAAGCACAGAGTGTAAGTAGCGGACAAAACCTGGCAGTTAAATATTAAATTGTATTGGTACCATCCATAAACAATATTTCCAGTTTTGTCTCTCTCTCTATTTATTTATATGTATATATATATATTGTGACATGGCAAAGGAGTCATCTTGGAGGGAAGATATATTTTTCCACTTTTCCTCTCCTATGGGAGAGATTAACCAGCAGCATTTCTGCTATGATTCCAGACCTGGATTTGCATGTCACTCAGAGGTGTTCTGATCCAGGCCAGAGTTTGGTTTTGTTTAGTCTGGCCATTAATTAGTGCACAGCTGTGAGCAGCAGGTAAAAAGGGAAGGAGAGGAAGGAAGCTCTCTTACCTGGGGCACAGGGAAGCTGCCTGTGAGAGCCATTTTTGTACTACATGTGAGTAAAGGTTGCTGGGACATTTGTGTTGAGTTGGCTGGGTTAGCCACCAACTGGTAGAGAGGAATCTGCCTGTTGTATAGTTAGTGCCCGACTGGCTAGGATTTATTTTAGTTTGTTTTATCTTATACAACCTTTTAATAAAACTGACTGCGGGTCAGTTTCAAATCTATCCACTGTCTCCCGTGTGCTTCATCCACCTCCCCTTCAGTCTGAGAAAAGGGGTGGTATTCATATAAAGTGGTATAAGATATATATAATTGTTTTGGACTCATCAACTGATCATCAAAGAGAGAGATTTAACTGCTTGTTCACAATCACCTCAATTCACTTATCACTGTTAATTATTTAGTGTATTTAAATTATTAATGTAAACCCCAAGTGGATGACAAATATTTAATAAAACAGTGTGTATCTAAAAAAACTTTGTTTCTGCCACTTGTCCATTGATTCTCCTTCTGTGTCACTGCCTCTATCTGTCTGTCATCCGCAACCCTTTTTAATGTACAGCACTGCATAATATGTTGGTGCTATATAAATCCTGTTTATTAATAATAATAATAATAATAATAGGTATCTGCTTTAGCCTCTGTGGACGAATTTCCTGTCAAAATGAACTCTCCAATGTGAGCACATGTGAATGGGAGACAGCATAACAGATCATTTTAGAGATAGGGTAATGGTTTTGCCACCCCATTTTAGGAGGTACCTAAGCAATTTTACCCAATGGCAGGACCTTTAGAAAATATTTTGCCAAAAGCTGCAAATTTGAAAATGACTTTGAACTTAAATTAAGATGATGAAGCTTATATGACGTTTTAGTGATTGGGTTAACAATCACTAAAAAATAAAATGCAGATTCGCTATCAAAAACAGAAGGCCTGTTTCAATAGGCTACAAAGGCAAAAGGTGGCTTTTCCTTATTGGATGCACATTTTTTTCATCAGTAGAAATTAATCACTGTCAATACATTTATTAATATAAAGGGTAATGAAAGTTGGGTGAGGACCAATACAAGAATTGTTCTGTTTAAAAGTAGAGATCCTAGTGGGATGGATGTGCCATTATGTTCATTGTTAACGATTGTGTGCCTACATGCTCAAATGATGGGAAATCCATCTATGACTGACGTATGTAGCCTGCAAAACTTTCTAAATCACTGACCTAAAAGTAAGATTTAGGTCAGAACTTCTGATACACATACTTGTTTAAGGACTCACAACTGAAACCTCTGGATAAGCTTGACATCCAGGCAAGTGGGGTTTCACAATGAAAGATCAACAATGAAAGTTTAAATAGTTTTTTATATGCAAGTTTTCTTTAAAATCATTTAAGTTTTCTTCCCTCAGAAAAATGCTCCCAGGTAATAAACTGATACCGGTGCAGTCTAATATTGTAAATAATTGAATCTTTGTGGGACATAAGAAAAAGTCGGTGGAAACTTGCTCTATAGATCAAAAATCTGCTCTATTACTAAATTGAGATATACAAAGCTAGAGAAAGGAAAACTACATTGTTAACTAGTAGATGAAGAAAGTAACCGGATGAGAAATACAAGCAGATGAGGATGGTCCAACAATTTAGATGCATCATGCTGTCATTCTGGGACAGTGAGCAAATGATCCTGTTATAGCATTGATTTGTAATGGTCTAGTCTAGGTATAAGTATCATTGGCATTTGATTTATGCTGGCTTGTTCTGGCCAGTAATATTGCTGGATGTGCCAGGGAAATCAGACACATCTGTTTTATTTCAGCTTAGATTTGCTTGTCAGTAAAAGCCAAGTCAATTTAATGTTCTTTTTTTTTTAGAAAGAATTACCAAAAATAGGAAGATCTGAATCCACACCACACAGTCAATAATGGAAAAATAATTGATTGGCTTTTGTAAATTAAACCACCTGCTTGCTAATTCATTATAGGAAAAACACTTGGCAAGAAGAAATAACAACTGATCACTCGTATTCAACAGACGTAGAATGTATCTATTTTGTACTTCAACAAACACCACAGCTGACTTTTTCATAATGGTTGTAATCACTAAACTAATCCAAAGGAGATTGCAGGACAGCCTGTATTTCCTATAGTTGCTACAAACTAAAACCCTGTTTGGGAGTTGTAAGATTTTCTATGGTCAGCTGGGCGATACATACAGGGCCGTGTCCTAAATTAATAAGCCTGGAGGCAACATGCTAGCAAGCCTTTGGTGTAAGTTTGCCAAATGAACAATTGCTTTAGAAAAGTACTGGATTATTGTTAGGAATTATCTAAAAGCTTGAAGAGACCCGGTCACCTTTCCCATTCAGTTGCAAATCAGAAGGAAACCATAGAAGAGCCTTGGACCAATAAATGACCGAAGTGGTCAGACACTAAATAGGCAAGTAGCAGTGTCTCTATAATACAAATCTGTGCTTTGCCCATGCAGCAGGTTTTCATTATTGCCTGGTCCCTCAGCAGAATATACTTATCTTTTCTCCTTTGTCACTAAGTTCAACCACTAGTAGCTAAATAATTAGTACCTGTGAGTATAGGGATTAGGTATAGCATTTGACTTGCTTTCCTTGCTGTCATGTGACAGTGCTGGTGTTTGGACCTGGGAGAGGGGAGAGATTGCTCACCCTTATATACAGCGGCTTCAGAAAGTATTCAGACCCCCTTCACTTTTTTTCAATTTTTGTTATATTGCAGCCTGATGCTACATTTTTTTTTTAATCTACACTCCCTACCCCTATAATAAAAAAATATAAAAACAGGATATTAGGCGATTCTGTAAATTTATTAAAAAGAAAAAACTGAAATATCATATATTAACACATAAAAAGTTAATGTATTTTACCTTTTGTGCATTGACACAGTGTAGTAGGATTCAAAGCAGAATAAAAGTCTGGCAGAACATGCAATAAAAACCTGCCAACTTCTTTTTTCCCCATCATAATATTTTACCTACCTTTAAATTAATGTCATCGATGTTATAAAAAAAACACCATTCCTCCTATTTCACAGTACATTTGTTTTGGTATTTGCAATTATGCATGGTTAGGTCATATACAGAGGGAGAGCTGTAAATGTCAGGAACAAAAAAAATATATTTTCTTACAGATCACTTCATCTGTGATGCAAAATCTTCCTAGTTTGTTTTGTAGATTATCTCTTGCTCTCCCTACATCATTCTCCCCACTAGGGGGAGCTTTTTTTTGCACACTTGCGGTCAACACAGGGTCAATGAGAAAGTGAAAGAAGTAAGTTTAACCATTTCAGTCCCTTTTTTTTAATGAGTCTGTTTCTAGTAATAAAAATGATGTGGCAAATAAATTTAAAAAGAAAGAAAATTTTGACGTTAGTTCACCTTTGACTGATTTTTGTGTCACACTAAATGTGGTATTAACGATCACTACAAACGTCACAATGACAACAGGGTTTTCCAGATTACTATGCATGGGAGCTCCTGTGTTCAGTAATTATTAGTAGTGAACATAAGTACACAAGATACACAAATGTATTTATGTACGTACGTAATGTATGTATAAGCTGTTACTATGAGCGGAACACCAGAGGATCGGAGGAATTTAAAGGAAACTTGCTGCCAATGCTGGTCTGCTGAAAATATTAATCACCTGGCTATCATTGTCATTAATACTACCTTAGACAATGGACCTGATTTAATAAAGCTCCCAAAGTTTAGAGAAGATACACTTTCATCCATGAAGTTGGGTGATCCAGCAAACCTGGAACGGATCTGTTCCAGGATTGAAAACATTTGCTAACAAATAGCAAATGACTTCTGGGAAATACATTCCAGATTTGCTGGATATCAAGCTTTACTGATGAAAGTGTATCATCTCAAGCCTTGGAGAGCTCTAATCAAATAAATCTAATCTAATAAATCAGGACCACTGATCCCAGAACAATCATTCAGATCAGAGGAATCTGAAGGGAAGGGCAGCTGATCTGTATAAAATCTTTAATAGCCAATATTTTGCAAGTTTTAAAAATCCACATTATTGTGGTAATTTGTGACCTTCTACATAGCTTACTTGTGTCATCTGTTTGGTTTTTTATTGTGAAAATATGTTGATATTGTGTTTTTCTGTTCTCATTCAGGAAATAAAAACCATGAAAAAAATGATCAGTCAGCTGAGTATTGATTTCAATAAAAATCTTAATGAGGACAACACTTTTCTAGTGTTTACGAAAGCAGAACTGGGTAAGAGTTTTTACAGATCTCACATCAGCTGTGTTGTGTCACATTTGTTCAGATTTGATTTATGTTTAAATAGAGAGTATGCAGGCACTGTATTGTGACCCAACTCTGCAGTAACCACCCAAAAACAGCCGGCTGGTTACTGAAAAGTGCCGGGTGGTGTGCCCAGCTAAAAGGGGCTGGGGAGAACACTGATGATCAAGGATATTCAGATATTTAGAATTAAGTTCTATGTTACTGTTGTGTCTGTATGCTTGCAGTAACATTTACAATACCTATACAACACTCTTTTTCAAAAGCTCCAAGAAACGGTATGCTTGCACATAAAACAGTTATGCTTTTTCCAAACTTGAGTAAGTGTATGTTCAGATTAGCAGTATTTGCAAGTAATTTCATGCCGTTTTGCCACTTAAAATTGTTTGCAAAAAAGTTAACATTGGACCAAATGTTTTTTTAACTTGACAGGTGGTAGGAAAGAGCAGCATTGCCACATTGTTTGCCAGATGCTACATAGAGCATCCGGGGACAGCTTGCCGCCCCTGCTGCCTCCATAGACTTGAATTGAAACTTTGTCACTACTTATGCAGATTTTTTTCAAGGTAAAAAAAGCACCACTTTGCTAGGTTTTTGCAGCCACTTGCAAGCGCCTAGGCAGGGATTAGCAAATACCTTAAAAAGTGGTTACTGCCTCGTATTGCGTCCGTGTGTGTCTAGCAAGTGGCTGTAGGCACTTGGGAGTGGTAAATGCTGCAGTAAAATCTTTCTAGCCTGAACATACGGTACCTTAAAAATATTTTTGTCAAGTATCTATATCTGATTTTTTATATCTAGAAAAAAGTAAACCTTTTTTTTTTCCTGTACCCTTATAGTTTTTTAGTCCATAAAAAAACTTTATTCTTCACTGTTGCTATGACTGTCTGTGCTATTCAGAGGTCCACAATATCTGTTTAGAACATGCAATTTTTGCTCTTCTGTAGTCACAGGTGGTGTTTGTGTGTCTATGCTGCATCCATGTCTAATAAAACCTCCATATCTTTGTTCTATGTGTGGTGGAGGCACTTACAGTATGTGTATTACAGCCTGCTGTTCTATAGATCCTTTACTATCTCTCTGGGTAGACTTTTCCTTACCTCTGTCATCTCACCTAAATACAATCACCTGAGGTCCAGCAGCTTCCAGAAAAGCCTGATTTGAACTTTTGAATTACATGTGGAAATCCTGTGTAGTCACATAATATTGGTAATTGTGGTTGCTGAATTGAAAGTAGCTTTTGAAAGGATTCATAAGTAAGATAAGAAGTATTTTCTATTTGTCATTTTAACAGACAATATCAATGGCAGGAAAGATTTAAAATGTCTTGATGTGTACTGATTTGTTGTAATAGCTTTACCCCATTTTGTATTTGACAGAGGGTCTTCCTGATGACTTCATTGACGGCTTAGAAAAGACAGAAAACCAGAGCTATAAAGTAACTCTCCAATATCCTCACTATTTCCCTATCCTTAAAAAGTGCTCTGTGCCTGAAACTCGGATGAAGCTGGAGGCTGCCTTCAATAGTAGATGTATGGAGGTATGTACAATACTTTGCAAATCACATGGAGTTTGTTTGGTGTAGGGCTGCTCCACTTAGACACCTACAGCATTATCAAGAAGTTCTACGTGGGTTTAAAGAGAAAAATGGTTTTGTTTATTTTTGTTGCACACTTTGTTAGGCTGATTTGTTTGGCTGTAAACCATTATATGTTGTCAAATGCTTCTCAGCAACGAATTCCCTATTTTCAACAGTCACAAGTTACAGGAATATGTCCTTGTATTAGTGCATACTGTCAATTCAGCAACTATATGCAACTTGTTATTTTAGCAATGCAAATTGTAGTGATGATGCACAAAGAAAAATCATCCATAACAGTCAGTCGGGTGTCCATTTAATGGTGTAGAGGTCAGAGAAAATTAACTGAAACACACTAAATTAGTCCAGGGAAGGATATATCCCCATCCTATCTTTAGAGTTCTGTGGGATCTGTATGAAATGTCATTTAAAAACCAAAAAGGAGTAGCTAGTGGTGGACTTTCCTATTTCAAAGCCCAGAATGCTGAGACCACAGTATTAATAAACTGCTCATAAAATTGGTTTATTATTAGCATTGAAAATTTTATGTAATGAGAAAGTAACGCATAGTTTATAAAAGTAAGCATTTAAAATTTTGAATTCTAATATAGTAAAAACATTTAAATTATTCTGTATGATGTGCTATACATTGACCATATAGAGTAGATATTAGATCAGTAACTGCCTCAGTTATTACATCTATCTAAATTAATAAATTGGAATTTTCCAGCATTTGCCATTCACTTTCCTGTGTCATTAACGCCTTTTATGTTTCCTTTTCTTTCAGGAGAATACTAAAATTCTAGAGCAGCTAATTACCCTGCGGGCTAAACTGGCAGAGCTGCTGGGATACCAAACACATGCTGACTTTGTCCTTGAACTAAACACAGCAAAGAACACAAGGAAAGTCTCTGCTTTTCTAGGTTAGCTGTCTTGTTATTACTCATTGGACCATTAAAACTAAACTGAGTAAACGGAGTAAAGTGACCTAAAAGGTCACAAAGAAATACTAAATATTAAATACAGTGAGAATAGTATAAGGAAATTTCATACAAAACAGAATATGAAATTGATGTATATGTGTCTACAGCCATCTATTTCCTTATTCTTTTCTAAAACTTGAAGATGGATCTTTAGTTAGTAAAACTTTTTAAAACATGTAGTTGTGTCGTTAGCATTGTGACCCTGCAACACTGAGGACACTGCATGAAGTTTTTAGGTCTTGTTTTTGCCATTAGTCCTTTCCCCTGTTCTGATTGTCTCCCAAAATCCAAAAGGTACTAGTAAGTGAATTAACTATATATATATATATATATATATATATAAAGATTGTTTTAAATCCTAGTAAATTACGGCTTATTTTTTTACTTTCGATATATTCACTGATCTAATTGTGAAAAGTGATTGAATCTAAAATCAATCATAAGTGAAATTATTATTATTAAATAGTATTTATATAGCGCAAACACAGCGCTGTACATTAAATAGGGGTTGCAAATGAGACAGATACAGACAGTGATACAGGAGGAGGAGAAGACCCTGCCCCGAAGAGCTTACAATCTAGGAGGGGGAAAAACCTATGTCCAATTGTCCTATCAGTCACTTGTGGGCAGATTGGATGTGCTGGTAATATCAATTGAAATTACGCAAGTTGTTTTGTGTGTATAAACATTCAAGCAGTTCTTATTGAACCTCACACCTGTACTGTGATTCACCCCATCCCTACCGCGGAATATTTATTGTACATGTGTGTACATGTTTTTGTACTTTCAACAAAGAATGATTGCAGATTAGAAAGTGATTCAAACTGATAAGCACACACAGTTGGTAGCAGGTCTGCCTTTGTGTATTTGGCCCAAGGAATATAAGAGTAACATCTCTTGAGAGTAAGATCTCAAGCAATTTTTTCAAATGTAAGAGTAAGTTCTTTTTTGGACTTCCTGGAAACATGAGTACTGATTAATTTTTGGTCATGGCACCATGTCTAGTGCTAAAAAATCTGCACAGTGTAGGTTTTATCTCTTCCTTGCTGAACTAAAATATGCTTTTATTGCTGCTTCTGTTAGGGTTTACTTGGATTATGTTTTACAAGAACAGAAAGTAGGTGGGGGGCATCAGTATTCAATAGTAATTCTGACTGAGGTTCTAACCCACTCACAGTTTTCCAAACTAGAAAACATTTTGTCTGGAATTAAATTTTACTTTTAGAATTACTTTATATGTAATAGGATAAAAAATATTTTTATATATTTTTATATTGGATATATATCCAATGATTTTGTTTATCACCTTACAATTTATTTGAAAGGGCTGTTGCTTAAATCTGGTGACCTGTTTGTGTGTCTCACAGATGATCTGAAGACAAAGGTAAAGCCTCTAGGAGAGGAAGAGAAGCAATTGATTCTGCAGATGAAATGTGACGAGTGTTCAGAGAGAGGTTTGGAGTTTGATGGTAGAATTAATGCCTGGGACCTGAACTACTACCTCACACGTGTGGTGGAGACAAAGTACTCTGTGGATCAGGACAAATTACGGGAATATTTCCCCATGGAGACAGTTACAGAAAGCCTTTTACAGATTTACCAGGAGCTTCTTGGACTCCGATTTGAGCGCGTGGAAAATGCACACGTCTGGCATGAAAGTGTGACTCTGTACTCGGTTTATGATGCTGCAACAGGAGATATTCTCGGACAGTTTTACTTGGACCTTTATCCTAGGTAAATATCATTAAAATATCACTAGTGTTACAGAATGAATTTCACAAGTGTTAAGCTACGTACACACTTCCAATAATTATCGTTGGTAAACGAACGACGAACGATCCTGCACGATATCTGCGAACGATCGTAAAGCACCGATCCTGTACATGCAGATAACGACACGATCGTTCGCAGATATTGTACACACAATAGGTGCGATCGTTTGAACGATACAGGAAGTGACGTGCACCACAGGAACGTTCGTTCACCGCGCATGCTCAGACCATGGACGATCAATGAACGACGGTACACACGATAGATGGTAAACGATCGTCGTCCAATCCGATCCGCCGGTCGGGTCGTTCATTTCCAGCGACTATTCTCGTTCGTCGGCGTCGTTGGTTACTTTTTTTACGAACGATTTTTGCCCAATCGATCGTTCGTTCGTCGTTCATTTCCAACGATAAAAATTGGAAGTGTGTACGCAGCTTAAGAAAAATCAAATCAAATCACAATAAATTGCCTGTAAGCCAACTTCTAGAATATGAGGTCCAGTTTTGGATAATATGGTGTAAACAGTCTTGTAGAGGGTTCAAAAGTGGGCAACTAAATTAGACAGATCAAAAATCTAATTTAAAAGGGAAAATTAAGAAAACTTATATGTTCAGCTTAAAAAGGGCAAATAGGTTACAATTATTAAAAACATATGTCCTGCAGCATTTAATTATAAATGTGTCTGTTATTATTTCCTCCTGCAAAGTTTTGTAAATGCATGTTAAGCATGCCGGTGAAGTCCCTATAATGCAGCGTCATGGAATGATTGAGCAACAATTCTGCACTGCTCTTAAATTTGGAGTCGCAACTCTCATGTAGGCTGTGCCTGCTTGTACTACAGTGGGAAGAACATTGCTGCAGAGGGTATGGCTAACAGTATTTTCATTTCCTACTCACAAGCCCATAGCTTTTCTGTAAACACCTGGCTACACCTAGTCCTGCCATTGTTGTTAAAATCCTCACACACGCTCTCTCCAGTGTCCGGGAGATGGAGCGTGTGAGACAACAAAGAAGCAATATTTGGTCCATTTAGTGGAGGTAAAGGAAGTTTCTGTTTACTCTGGAAGGTTTGTGCATCACATAAGTTTAGGATTTGGTACTTGTGTAGACTGCCATATAGACTGATTTTTTTGTATTTTACTGCTTTTTAATTGAATTGTTTAAATAATGAATATGTATCCAGACCTAGTATAATGATTCATCTAAAAACATTTTATCCCGGGAATTGTAGAAAAATCAAGAGTACATCACAGTTGTGTGAGGCAAAAAAAAGGATTTTTAGAATAAACTCAGCCATTTCCAAAACTGTGAAAACATCTTTCAAGCACAATTATTTTTTAGTTTTGAGCCTCCAAATGATGAAAAATCAATCCCTGACACTTGATAAAGCATTTCCAATTGATTACATTGCGTTGGTGCTTCAGCTAGGAAACACTTGTGGTTGAAAGATATTTGCAAGTAAGAAGTAATTTGTAATTTGTAAATGCCACTCTGTCTTCCATTGCTGGCTCTTCAGGCCTCACTTTGCATTTTTCCAACTTTGGAGTCTTTGACTTCTTGATTGACCAGGCCAGAATCGGGTAACATTGTGTAAATGTGTAGAAATGACCTTTTCCTTTATCAAAGTAACATCTTTGCAATAATCGTCTCCTGTACACGGAGCTGCACATGATTAGTTTAGGCTATGTTTATGCACGTCAGATGAATCTCATCCGATTATCGTTTAAGGGCTAGTATCATATTGGAGTCTGGCGTGTGTACAGTGCTCGTCCGACGACGCTAATGAATCTGTCCCTGCAGATCAATGAACAACGAACAACTGCAAAACAAGTGAACGGAAGAGAGTGCAGTGGGGTGCCGCTCACTCGTTCTCTCCGTCCCCTCTCTATATAGCAGAAAGGTGCTGTATGTACAGTGCTTGTTCATGCATCTTTCAGTCTTTTGTCGTTGGAAAAGATCGTGAAAGATCCTTTCCAGCCACAAATGTCTAACGTGTGTACACAGCCTTAGTGTACAGACAAACCAAAGCTGCTGACAGGCAGGTAGGAGCATTTATGGGAGAAGAGAAACTGTCTTGCCTGTCATGAAAACCTGCTTGTCTGCACTTTGTTTATTGACCTAAAGTTAGGATTTACCAAAAATACAAAAACTTAATAGCTATGTTTTATATTTCTCAGTTCTGTGTTCACACAAAAACTAAGGTGTGCAGTAAACCACTGAAACCTGTTACATATTAGTGTGCATATAGCAAACTATTGCATTTTCAGGCTTTTGCTGATTTTTGCTCACTTTACAAGTAATATGATGAACCTCTCCATCTCAAATGCATGAATGTAAAATAGAAGCTGCATTTAAAAATTTGTTACAGACCCCTAACATGCTAATTGTCAGTTTAAAGTTTGGAATACTTATATTTTAGAGTAGGCAAGTCAGATTTTCCCTGTGTGCGCAGTTCTAATCAGGGTAAATATTTCATTGTAAACAGAGAAAACTATGTCCATTATTATTGCCTAAATGTGTACGATATAAGTCAATGATGCATACAGTATTGTTACACCTGGTGTGTTCAATATCCTCCTCCCTATCATGAGCCTAACAGTATTTATCTTCTCTTAGAGAAGGAAAGTATGGTCATGCTGCGTGTTTTAGTCTGCAGCCAGGCTGCCTCCTACCAGATGGAAGTAAGATGATGTCTGCAGCAGCCATGGTGGCAAACTTCACCAAGCCCGCACCCACCCGGCCTTCCCTCTTACGTCATGATGAAGTCAAGACTTATTTCCATGAGTTTGGACACGTTATGCACCAAATATGCTCTCAGGTTAGTGCCTACCTTATTATTTTTTACCTTTTTTTTTTTTTTTTTACTTTTAAACATGCTCTTAGTTGGGCACCATGCTCTTAGTTGGGATCTTCTCCCAACTGTAATGGTTAGGTCAAATTGGCATTAATTTATTCCTAACAGCCAAGCATCCCACTGCAATGTTTTACTTTTACACTATAGTTCAATTTCAAATGAAAGCAGCACTACTGCAGAACTGGCATCTCTAAAGTCTTCCATTGTGACTCTCCAGATTAGATCATGCAAGTAATAGACATTATACAGTAGAAAGAAGAATCTCCCTTACATTAGTGGACAGCTTCCTTTATTTAAGGTTATACAAGGTTATGTTTAATTCGTTGTTTGTTGGGCGAGTATTCAGATATACAACTATAAAGCTGTTCAGAGAGGGCACAAGTTCACTTTGGTCAACAAAACTGACATAGTAATAGGTGTATGGCATTCACGTTTTCAAAAGTTCAGGATTCAAGGTTTCAGATAACAATAATCAATAGATTCCATGAAATTCATGTTACATCATCTGAAAGCAATTATCTTTTTATCTATTCATTACTGCAGTTTAGGATTGTTTTACCACTATTTTGGAGTCTAATAGTTTAATCTTCCACTGTACACTCAGAATTCTGAAATGTAGGTTACATTACATGACACTGTAATGTCTATGACTATGCTATCCCTAATGAGAACGGTTTGTCATTGAGCAGATCTCTGGGGATAACCAGGAACGAATTCAGATGCACACACTAAGGCATGCTGACAGATACAAAATTTATCTCTAGTAAATAAAAGTCTGAGAGAAATATGTAATCTATTACTTTTAGCTGAAGACCTAAGAATGTTAAGGCATTCCCTAAAAAAGTACCTTGGGTATTCCTCATATGTCTTGCTTTTTTTCCTTTATTGTGGCTGTGCTGTCGTTTTTGTTGAGCTCCCTGCAACTTCTTTATAAAAACAAAACTTAACACAGAACTAAACTCTGAAAATGATAAATTGTAACCAGGCAAGTCCTTTATTGCAGGGGAACAGGTAATGTCCTTTTTGCAATAAAATCAAATTTTATCAAATTTTGATCATAATTTTTTAAATGCACTCACCTGTTCCTGTTCTGCTGCCATCTTCTTTCTTCTTCTATTCCTTTCAGTCGTTGCATGCTCCTGAGAGTTAATTCAGTCCTAGCAGCCCCAGGGGTTGCATCCTGAGTACATGCCAGTCTCCTATGCTGAGCTGCGCATTTGCAGCTCAGTTTTGTGTTTTTTTTTTTTTTTTTTTTTTAGAGAAGACAATGATCAGGCAGGTAAGTATGTCTTATTGCAGAACAATAGGTTTGCCAATTGTCATTTTATTTTAAGGTAAGTATGTTCACCAGGATTACATCTACCAGGAGCACTGTGTGTCAGCAAGTTCTTAGTGCAGCAGCCTTGTTTTGCTGGGTAAGAAATCACTCTAACAATGCAACTTCCAGATAAGTTGGAGTGCTAGTCTTGCATGCAGGCCGTCATGTTTGCATAAAGTAAGTAATTAAAATGTGAGTTAAGCATCTGTGTGTTTTTAAACCCATGACAGTGAGCCCTTCCTTTTGAGAACTAAGGGAGAACCAAATGTTGTAACTATACTGGCCGAGGCAGTAACCCTGATTTATTAAAGCTCTCCAAGGCTAGAGAGGATACACTTTCATCGAAGCTGGGTAATTCAGCAAACCTGGAATGGATTTACTAAAAGTAATTTGCTTTTTGTTAGCAAATGCTTTCACTCCTAGACCAGATCCATTCTAGGTTTGCTGGATGACCCAGCTTCACTGAAAATGTATTCTCTCCAGCCTTGGAGAGCTTCAATACATCAGGGCCAGTGTTTTAGTGCCTGGCTGAATGCAAAAACATGGTTATTATCTTTGACCTAGACCTAGTGGGAACATTTTTTTCTCTGTCAATCTGTGGTTCTCCTTTAATGACGCACAGGTCATTTGACAAGCAAGTGCGGTAGTTTTTGCATCTTACACAAGATCTAAAAATAAAAGTTACTGATTTTCCTGTTTGTTGGTTCACTAGGAGGTGCTGTGTGATAAGCTATATGCTAGACACGGTTCAGAATCGTCGCTCTGTGCAATTGATTTGAAAGAATCTTCACTGTAGCACAGTGAGAACAGATGTATATGAATAAAAGAATCAAAGTCCATCTATTGTATGACGCTGTTCATTTTTTTGTTTTTTGCTTTTACTTGCTGTTTTTTTTTTTTTTTGCTTTGTAGCTTTTTTCCATGCTTTATTTTGCACAAGCTACTTTCTTTCCACAGCTTTTTTGGAATAAAAAGAGAACCTTTAGGTTTGTTAAATATTTACAATCACAACACTTTTTTTTTCATGACTGTTTTCCAAATAAAATAACAATATAAGAGTGCGAGCTTGTGGTAACTTTAAACCCTGTAGTTGTAAAAGTACTAGTACACAAACTATTTCCTAAATTAACAAAACAACTTACATGAAAACATAGGCTTTTTGAAATAACAGAAAAAGATATTTATCTTATAGATACTTTGATAAAAATTTTCAGTTTTGTAGAAATACCTCCAGCTTTCTGTTACCAAGTTTGCACAGGGTGCATAACCTTAGGGCTCTCAGTAACTCAAGAATAAAGTATATGATAGAAAAAAGAAGGAATAAAGGCAGGCTATAGCAGGCAATAGTAGTATAAAGTCAAAATTAGTTTAATTTTTTACCATTTCCACCTGAAACCAACAAGGATCTACTATACTATCACCCTAGCTAGACATATAGATCCGGTGCTAATTGCATTAAAACGGAACCCGTGTTTTACATTTTTCACAGGGGATTGTGGTCATATAAACTGGTCACATAAACAGAAAAATGCTGGTCTCAGGACCCAATGCGTTTCGCCCATTGGCTTCCTCAGGGGATTTTTGAGACCAAGGCTGTCCGTTATAAACATAAAAAAAAAAAAAACTCAGTATATTGTAGATCCAGGGTAATGTAAAAAACCTGGTGGATCTACAATATACTGAGCGTTCTTTTATGTTTATATCTGACAGCCTTGGTCTCAAAAAGGTGATAGCATAGTGGATCTTTGTTGGTTTCAGGTGTAAATGTAAATAAACAAACACATTTTGACTTTTTACTAATATTGCCTGCTAAAGCCTACCTTTTTTTCTCCTTTTTTTTTATCATATCTTAGATACATTCAGGCTAGGCATATACAAGCTTCATATATAAGTCAAGTATACCCCTCCTGAAGATCCCCACTAGCTTCAAGAAAAAAGTGGTTTGGCAATTATTAAAATTGCATGAGTTCTTCTCTTTAATAAACAGGAAATCTGTAATTTGGTTGCAGTTCTTTCTCCAGAAACTGTTTAAGCTAGGTGGGAAGAAGCTGTAGCCAGGTGGTCAAAAAAAGGATGGGGAAACACATGACAAATTTAGCGTGCTCAGTTGTTGATGCCATAGGAATCTAGTAACCTCCATAAGTCTGTCAAATTTCTAATGTCCACCCTCTTAGTATTTCCCATTTTCCATTATTTTTGTATTATGTCTAAACTGTTCAGTGCCTTGGTATTGTGATCCAACTTTCCAATAACCACCCAAAAACAGCTTGATGGTTGCTGAAAAGTGCCAGGACGTGCACCCAGCTAAAAGGGGTTTGGGAGAACACTGCTTTGCAGGATTTTTACTTAATTCCGATTTGCAAAGCTTTCACTGGAGCAACTGTTACCATTGAATGATTTCTTCTCCATTCCTGTTCTGGTGACAACTCAAAACATTTTTTCACAGCAATAAAGTTTATCCAAAATAAAAAAAAATCTTGACTTTAGATAATGCTGTTTATCGTTTTGCTCTAGATCATGTAAAACCATAAAACAGCTCTCCATATGAGAGAAGTGTAACACAAATGAAAGCCTCAGTGGCACTCCGCACTTTGTCATCATGTGACACCGGCTGAGTTAAATATGATTTATGCCGCTCAGCTGAGGAATTATGGATGAGCTATAAAAGCATGTCCGTGTATTTTAGAAGAAATGGATATCTTCTATGCTTCATGTCTTCTTACAACTGGTAAAGTGGTCATGGAAATATTCAATTTAATTCCCCTGGATTATTTTAGATTGAACCTCTAAAATTAGCTTTAAAACGTGGACGCCAGCGATTACATAGTATATGGAAAAAAGCTGATTACGGAAGTGTGACAAAGGCGGAACGCACAGACGGATTGAATCCTCCATGCTTTATTTAACTTGAGCTTCTGTCTGTTTTCTGTGTAAACAGCAAATCTCCCATTATCCTCCTTGAATAATGGTGATCTGAATCCTACGCCACCACTTTTAGTCTGTGAATTAATTTCCTCGCATGCCATATCTATCTTAAGGTCTTCAGCGCAGTCATTACATGGAAATAATTGTTTGAAGTGGAATTAGAAATCGTCCAGCACAAATGCTTTTGTGAGTCAGGTTTCCAGGCTTGTGTATTAATGGAGTATTTTATGCCCTTTGATAGAAAGAGGTATGCTGCTTGCGAAATGTATAGCCAGAAAATGGCAAAAAAACAGAGAGGTTAGCTTCTTACGCAGGTATAGGGTTGGGTTTGAGATTCTTCTAGTCCCTATTTTTATGTTGTACAGGTAGTCTCAGGATTACATATGAGATAGGAACTGTAGATTTGTTCTTAATTTGAATTTGTATGTAAGTCGGAACATGTACATTATTTTAATAAATGCAATTAGGACAGATGTTTGTCTCAACATGTTATTAGGCAGCATGGTGTCAGTTACTGTAAAAAATCCTCACTGTGAGTTAATAAAAACAAAACAAAACAAAAAAAAACTTTACGGAGCCTTAACAATCATTAACTTCTGGAGCAAGCTGTGCTTTTATATGCAAAAAGAAACAACTGCAGAGTTTGTCTTGGTCATTACAAGAGGCTGCAGAAAGAGCTCAGTCCTTAAAATCACCCACAATCTCAGCCATGTTTATCAAAAATTCTTCTGCAAGTCATGCAAACCACCCCCCATCCAGCCTCAGTCCTGCACACAAGCAAGCAGGGAACCCTGTTTGTATCTAGCAGTCATCCGTATGTCGTATGTCCTTAACCCGGGTACTACCTGTTTTGGGAATAAGGCTTTTTTTAATTATTGTATGTATTACTCATTATTTACCTCTGAATGATATCGTTGGAGCTTGTATATACAATTTCTGGCCACTTTATTAGGTATACCTGTTCCACGTCTTGTTAACACAAACATCAGCCAATCACATGGCATGCTTTTAGGCATGTAGACATGTAGTCACAGTGCTGTCACCTGCTGCTGAAACTAAGCATCAGAATGGTAAAGTTATTTTAGTGATTTTGAACTTGACCTAGTCTAGGTATTTCAGAAACTGCTGATCTTCTAGGATTTTCATGCATAACCATCAAAATGGTCCAAAAAAGGGAAAATATCCAGTGCACGGCACTTCTATGGGCAATAATGCTTCGTTAATGCCAGAGATCATAGGAGACTGGCCAAAGCTGATAGAAAGGGAATAGTAACTCAAGTAACCACTTACTACGACTGAGGTATGCTGAAGAGCATCTCTGAATGCACAACATCCAATCTTGAAGCTGATGGGCTTAAGCAGCAGGAGACCACACTTGGTGCCACTTCACAGTCACAGACCAGAACAGACTGGTCACAAATCATTTGTCAGGTTTATTTGCACACAGGTCCCTGGGTTACGTACAAGATATGGACTGTAGCTTTGTTCTTAAGTTGAATTTGTATGTAAGTCAAAACATGTACATTATTTTATTAAATGCAATTAAGACACATGTTTTTTTCAACATATTAGGCAGCACCGTGTCAGTTACTGTATGAAATCCTCACTGAAAGTTAATCACAAAGAAAGCAAAAAAAAAAAAGCAAAATTATGGAGCCTAGACATTTCTGGAGCAAGCTGTGCTTTGATATGCAAAGAAACATCTGCAGAGTTTGTCTTGGTCATTAAAGAGTTACAAGATGTTGCAGAACAGCAAAATTCTTCTGCAAGTCATGCAAACTGCCCTCTCCCCCCCTATCAAGCCTCCATCCTGCACACAAACAAGCAGGGAAGCCCCATTCATATCTAGGAGTCGCCTGTATGTCAGATGTCCTTAACTCGGGGACTACCTGTACTTGTTTTTGAACTGTGAAATGTAAATATTGAAGCCAAATGCAATGTTCATAAATAGGCACGTGAAGGCAGCCTACATATTTTATTATGAAACAATTATCTTTTTAGGTGTTTATAAACCCAAAATTTGTCATTTAATAGGGATGGCATTATATCTTACTATATACAGTGTTTGTTGTAATTTGTTGAATTTGTTGCAAAATCTCTTAGTTGGAAATTCTTCCAGTAATAGCATTTCTTGTTCCAGGTTGGCAGTGCTAGGCCACTGCTTTCCAGTTAGCAGCAGTATTGTCAGTCTGTCCTGCGAGCTGTTTTTTTGTTCACTGTCTATCTGATAAGTCTGACTGGCAGCCCAACAACCCCCTGAAGGAGCACACAAATCAGACTGACAACACCAGTACAAACTGCAAGACAGCATCTTAGCACAGTCATTCTGCTGAAATACTGAAAAATAAATTTTACATTTGATTTGATATTTTTGGAAAGGAGATTATGATAGTGTTCAAATGGTATCTGTATATGTAAACGTTTTTATATCCATTTCTGTGTAGAGTTTGTAAAATATGCTTGTAGGGTAGTGCAGTGTTTGTGCCCTGATGTTCTTCCTACCTTACTGCAACCATACAGGGTCTGTCCAATTGACATCAGAAGACATTCTCTAGCCCATTGGTTGCCAACCTGTTTGGACCACGGACCACTAAAATTACCAGCCCTGGAGCGCACATGCAGGGGGAGCCGGGTGTCACTCAAAGGGGAAGGAACTTCCCCCATAGTGACGTCAAGATGCCAGAACCAGCCCACTCTCCTATCGCAGATCTGAGCCTGCAATAAGAGAGTGGGCGCCCATTTCCCTGAGCCTGTAATCCGTACGGGGGACATGGTCTGCAGCTTCGGCCGGGGCTCCCCCCAAGCGGGGGTCCTTATTCTGACCCCGCTCTGGGGCGCACCGAACAGAGCCGTGGATCACCGTTGGCGACCGCTGCTCTAGCCTCTAATGTCGTATAACTCACAATAATTACTATCAAATACAACATCACTACTGTTACTGTAGCCAGAGAAAATGTACTCTTTTCTTTAAGACATATCAGAAAGAACATTAACAGAACAATGTCATGAAAAAGAAAAGGGTTCTGCTATTACATATCTCTTCTCAGCTCGCTGCCTGTCTACCTGACAAATTACCTTTATGGCATCTGTAATTTATGTGTTTTGCTCGCCATGTGTGGAATTATGGATTTCTGATTTACTAAAAAGTATAAAAGCTGCAGATAACTAGTTAGCCATGTAGTCAAGAGCAGAAACCTGTATATATCTTTTGATAGATTTGATTTAAATACAGGCCCATTTTTTTATACTTGTACACCAATTCTTCTATTGTAGCTAAATGAAAAGGGGAAATGGAGTCATCCAATCACAAGCAGGTATTGGCTCTTTCTCACCTGTTAGAGAATGGTGGTAACCAATGGAGTGATTACAACTTTAATGGCATTAAAACATTTTTACTATTGCTGTGCTTTAGTGATTCGCTTCAATACAATAAACTCATTTCCCCACCTACTAAATTGTAAGCTCTTCGGGGCAGGGTCCGCTCCTCCTGTATCACTGTCTGTATTAGTCTGTCATTTGCAACCCCTATTTAATGTACAGTGCTGCGTAACAAATTGCAAATAACAAACTGAGATGCAGCAGTGTGCAATTCACATTTTATTTCACAGTTAGCTCACCCAAATGTAATACAAAAGTAACCTAAATGCATTCTGTACATTCCCACTACTGGGCCTTCACATTTATCTTTACACTTGATGAATAATATAGTACAATGATAAATGTAAGCCTTAGATACCCTTTAAATGTTGCTTGCTGCAGAAGCAGTAGCAGAAGATGACCTCATTCTTCTTCACTGTCCTGACACAGGGTATACTAATAAACTGACATTCTACATCCAGGACTCAGTTGTGACTCTTCAGCAGAGTCAATTAAGGTGTGGTGACTCATTTCTATATCTACAATCTTTGCCGTGTTTGTTCCTTTTCTTCATCAGTAAACAATAATAAACTCTTTTCTTCGCTGGGCCTGTAATTTACAGGTTTCTGTAAGCCAGGAGCACTGACTTGGAGGAGGAAGGCAGGAAGAGAATAGAAAGTTCCAGGGTTCGATATGTGCAGGAATGGGAATCTGCCTAATATGTAAATTATGAATGTAAAATCCCTCAATGGTAAGGGGCAGGAAGCATTAGTAAACATTACATAAATATTAGAAATAAATAACTTTATGTTGGTCTATATTGACTAAATCATCTCTGGATTGCAGCAGTCTGCACAAATTTAATTAGCAACGGTGAAATGCATTGCTGTCTTTTGATGTAAGCTTAGTACTGAAAAGGGATATAACTGCCTTGATAATTAACAGCACTCATGCGAATGTCTATAATAACTACAACCGTGCAATCATAGATGAGAGAATGCTTTTGGTTGAGGCTGATGGGCACACAACTACTGCAGCTTTGTTACAATTTGTACACAATTAGGTGTATTTCTTAAATGCACACTGTGCAAGTACCTGGATTTTACCTGCTGTCACCCTCTTGCAAAAGCAGTACATGTGCAGCCAAGAAACATGCTGATAGGAAGAGAAAGCAAACCAAGTGATAAGCTGTGCCACTTTTCCTTTTAATGTCTGGTTACAGGCTGAGGTAGGTCCAGGACAACCTGGACTCTCAATCTTCTCTGGTGCTGGGCTAGTGATTAAGTTTGCATCATTCTCTGCATCGTGCTACGACAGTGCAGGGGGCTGTATACTTACAGAAAGATAGTAGAATGTTGATAGGCATGTTTTAACCCAGAAGAGGACCACTGCTGAAGCCAGTTTGTGCAGCAGAGTGCCAGGGAGAGGGTAAGTATTGCAGTGAGAGTTTCAGTATTCATATATAGGGGTTCATGATGTAAAGTCTGGGGATTATCTCAGACCACAGCCAGCATGCTTTCCACCAAAAGGGTGTATCAGACACAAGACTTTATTGGGATAACTAAAGAAACCAGCTTCATTTCAGCAACCCAGGAGGGAATATAAACAAAACAGAAAATGGCTTACTTAAGCCTAGTTGGGTAATTGTCTATAGTCCATCAAAATGTCCCCACGATAAGGATGAGTCCAATACAAGTTTCTTGTGAGGGTCCAATCCCCAGCCTGTAGTTCCCACAGTCCATAAATCAAACGAACTCAAATCAGCATCAACAGCTTCCCATGTAACAGCAACACCACTTCTTAGCTTGATTCCCCACCAAGCTTGTTTGCAGACTACTTCCTGCAATTCTACTCCTTCTTCCCTCTTGCACACCTGGACGTTTATGGGATTCCCGCCTTCCTGCTAGGCAGGTGCAACTCCCGGTGTGTGACTCCTTTCCCAACACACCAGTTTAAAGGGACCAGCATCCATGTATATGGGAAATGTACCTTCCATCCAAGATCCCCCCCTGCAATCCTGTACAATGATTAAAAGAAAAAGTAAGCATAAAGTTATGCCTAAGATTGTAAGATCTATTCGGAAGAGTCCTCATCTTTTGTCATTGTTTTTACCTGTTTATTATTGCAGGATTGTCTATCAACCCCTATTTATTGTACAGCACTGAATAATATTAGCACTTTATAGTTCATTAATAATATTATCACTTTAATTATGTTTTTAAATTTGCAGACAAAATTTGCGCGATTTAGTGGGACAAACGTGGAAACAGATTTTGTGGAAGTGCCATCCCAAATGCTGGAGAATTGGGTGTGGGAGAGAGAGGCTTTGCAGAGAATGTCCAAACATTACGTAGATGGCAGCCCCGTTCCTGATGACCTGCTGGACAAATTAATAGAGTCCAGACTGGCTAATACAGGTAAATACTCAAACATCTTGTGATTGGGGGTTTGGATACACTTTTATTTTAAATGTAAGATTACCACTGCAAAAAGTGTAAAAAATGTAAACTCCATTCTTTAGCATAAGAGTTAAAATAAATTGTAATATAATAATAATTAAGAACTGGCTTTCACTGATCCTGTTGCTATAAGTGGTTACCTGGCAATAGTTATTGATAATTATGATATTGTATTTTGTGTTTCTTGTAATGTTTGATTTCTGTGTGTACATGATTCTTATTTCTGTAATGAGTTATTATTATTCTTATCCAGTGTTATACAGTTACTTTATTACACCAGTAACCAGTTTTATCAGTCATGTTTACACACAGCTCAGCCCCAGCCAAACATTAATTTGTGTTGGGTAGGCTTGGAAAGAATAAATACCTCTTCCAAGTCCTTCTTGTCCATTGACAGGATTTGACCTCAAATTCTGTTCTGACAGCCTGTGACAGCAGGACACAAAATGAAAAGACAGTAGTAATAAACTGACAGCAGCTCTGACCTCTGCACATTTTATTATAAAACTTTGATTTGTGTCCAACAAAGATATTTCCTATTACTTTCTGGCAAGACAGAAAGTTTCTATAATATGTAATAACAGACTATAAATAAAAAATCCTGACACAGGTATTATCCATAAATAAAAACATTTTGGATGGATTTGGATTTTGAATTCATTTTTCAGTCCCTTTGACAAAGAGGAGTACAGCTTCAATTCAAAATATTTGTAGAAATCACAGCAACGCTGTATGGATGGTCATACAATTACTAGCAAGTAATTAAGGTGCATTAGGCTGACATTCATAATGAAGCGCAACTCATATGCCCACTGGTATTGTGTGATACAATAACTGGTGGTAATGGACAAAATTTATTATTACGTAAACTAGCCTAACATTGTTGACAAGGATGTTTACATGCTTCTTTAAAAAAATCTGAAACATTCTAAAGACATTGGGCCAGATTTTTTAGGCCAGACTTGTTCTAGTGCATTTTAGCGTACTGATAGCTGTGTCCCTGTGAAGCCCTTTGCATCCTAGGTTCAGGCTGCACACGGGTCCTCAAATCCTCTCCAAGTCAAGATTTCCAGGTGTATTAACTAGCAGCAAGATGATTTCTTTTCCTTTAGGCATTTTTTAGGCAAGGTGAGGTAAATTTAAGAACAGATTTTCTGTGCCTTTGGATTCCTGGTGTCCAACCTGAAGCCGCATGCAACCCCCAGACCTTTGTAGGTGGTATTTTGTGTTTTGAGTCTTTGAACAAGCTTCAATTAGTTAAATTAGTTCTAAATTGGTCTAAATATTTTACACATTCTTTTGTATTGTCCATCCATCTACTAAGTTTTTTTTTCATTCTCCTTTTCATAATTTTGTCAAATCAGGGGACACCATTAAGGACCATATAGCAAGCTATTTGGCATGCTTTGGACACAATTTTTGTGCTGTAATGATGTAATGAAAAATAAGGCAGTCAAGTTAATGTGCTATCTTACATTTAAACTTCTAAACATTACATATGTACAATCTTCAGGTCTCCTGACTCTTCGTCAGATTGTTCTCAGTAAACTTGACCAATCTCTGCACACAAAGCCATCTGCTGACACGGCCAGTGAATATGCCAAGTTCTCGGAGGAGATTCTAGGGATCTCTGCTACACCAGGTAAGGTGTAATTGTTTCTTGTGTCTTTGCAGGGCCTTGTTCTCATAAGACTACTTGTAATAAATGTACTTAGAATGCAAACTGCTAGGTGTAATTGTGTGACAATTTAACACAGCATAAAGTATTATTAAAACTATACGATAATTTCTCAAGAATGAATGAAAGAAAGATGCAGATAACTAGCCAGAGTCCCGATTGCTCTGTATTGCTCATGCACAGGTAAGTGCCCACTGGGGCTCACAGAAAATTGGAAGCTGTATAATATGCTCTGTACAATGGATGGCAGTATCTTGAGTAGAGAACAATCTTCTGTGAGTCTAGTTCACAAATGGACTTTACAGAAACCACATTTGCGGAATGCATAATTGAAGTTTCATCCCAAATAATAAAAATAAATGACTCCATTAGCTAACTTGCAGTTTCCATTTGTTTAAATGTAAGCTTAATGAATTTTTGAATATCTACCTCCCGACTTTGCATGTAGTGATTTTCTGGACTGCTCTGAACTGTGTCACCTAATGCAAAGTATGTACTAACATATTGGTATAAATGTAGTTATCGAGTGGTTGTTCATCTAAACCTAAATCTGATTTTTAAATAAGGTAATAATAATATTAATGAGAAAGCAAATAGAATAAATCATGTTTTAGTGAAAGTGAAGTTTTCCTTCAAATGTGAATAACTGTCAATGTGCAGATATTTCGGTGCTTGTCAAAAACCAAATTCATCTCTTGGTAAAATTCATTTTTCAGTAGCTAAGAAATTTAGGGCTTTGAACTTGTGTTGATGGGGCTAATGGAGCTTGCTTCTGACATCAGTTTAAGAAATTGCATTGACAGTTGACCTGCTTCTGGCTTGCATTTGATATTTTTCAAGCTGCTTTTTCGAAAAGGAAAACATTACTGATACAAATAAAAGCCAGTAGACCCATACTCAGCACTATCCCTAATGACTGGAAGGGGTGACTGGACTAGGTTCCACAGGGACAGATTAGCACAGCTGCTTCAACAATGCTGTCATCTAAGGCACTTTTTTAGCCAGATCAGGTTCACATTAATGCAACGTATTTGCAGACATTGAAATACTGATCACTTTTTAGGATGCAAGATGGTGCATAAATCAGTGGCATGGTACCATTATAGTGCATAGTGCTTTGGTGAAGATGGTCTGCTTGTCCTAAATATTTCTTTGTGATTAAAGGTACAAACATGCCAGCCACCTTTGGGCACCTGGCTGGGGGATATGATGGACAGTATTACGGCTACCTGTGGAGTGAAGTCTTCTCAATGGATATCTTCTATAGTTGTTTCAAACAGAAAGGAATAATGAATCCAGAGGTAAGTTTCATTATTTTTTATATATATATTAAGGCTTTGAATGAAAAAAGAACGCTTAATAGATGGTAAAATCTAAGACATTTGTCATCTACCTTTGTGTCTTGGGGACTGCAATGGATGGGAATGGGGCATGATTTGAATTATAAGAATACACATACGTTAGGTTTTCCAGGAGAAAAACACGATGGAACAATTTTTAAATATGGACCAGTCAGTAGTAAGTAAACTCCATTGTAACCAATCTTCTAGTATACTGTAAATATATCAATTCAGTATTCTCCCCAGATATCTAGTAATAGTCTATAGCTAACGGAACATCAGGTGCCAAAGCCTTTGGTGTCCAAAATTGGACTATATTCAGAAGAAAAATAAAAAGAGATAGGCTTCTAAAAAGGCATGATAGTATATCATAGATCGCGAGACAAAGAACGGGCTGAGGGCTAGGGACGAGACCCCGTTCTTTGTCTCACGATCTATACGCAGTAATTTTTTAAGTAGTAGTAACTTAAACGTAGTAACGTTTAAGTCTGTAAAACCTACTATTAACCTATATAGTGTGAATAGAGTGCCTTATCATGCCAATTTGTAACATAACCTTATCATTGTTTTAAAGTTTTTTGTATTCGAAGTATAATTAAATAATACTGTTTTTACACATAATTACTGTAAACCTATGGTGCCTTTTTAGAAGCCTATCTGTATTCCTTTTTCTTCTCCCCAGATATATTTTTATGCTGGGTGGGAAGAAGCTGTAGGCGGGTGGCAGCCCCTGTATTGTGACCCAACTCTTCACTAACCACCCCAAAACAGACAATTGATCACAGAAAATTGCAGGGTGGTGCATCCGGCTAAAAGTGGCTGGGGAGAACACTGCAATTGCAGTATACGGTTGTACTGGAGGTTGTAACTACTACCTAGTTGATTTTCATTTGTTCTTCAGCTAGATGTGTACACTTACCTTTGCAACATGTGAGAGATCTGGAGCAGGTGTGTGTGCCACAGGCTATAAATATTTGCTTGCAGCTCAGCCGTAAAGAGAAATGGTTAAAACATGTATGCTTGTTATACACTAGTCACAGTGTATACACACAATAATAAGAAAGTATATTAGAGAATAAGTGAAATGTAAATATTATATTAATCCATTTAATAATGTGATGGATTATTTATCAGGAATTCTCAATACTAGATGGGTGCGAAAGAAGGCAAGAACAGCAGGCAGTCAATAGGACTGTATTTAAGGGATGTGCTGCCCATGGCACTTCTGAATAACGATGCCCCTACTTGAGGAGAGCTGAGCCTGGGTCTGTTTAAGAGGAAGGTGGTGTTGGTCGCATATGCATTGCGCTGCAAGAAAAAAAAATGTGAGATGTGGCTTAGCTGTGCATTTTTAAAATAGGCCTGCTTTCATGAGGCTGAACATGACTTATCAGGAAGTCTTACCATTAAACCAAAAAAATAGCACCCTTAATGTGGTTATTTATAAGAAATATTTGGGCTGTCATTGCTGGAGTAGATGCCAAACTGTCATGCACCGTTTTTGGTTGCAATGAATTACAGACATGTCATTCTAAATTAAAATAAATATTTTTATCAGATTAAAAGATAAAGCTCCATTCAGGATCCAGATGTGGATAATATTGCTCATGATCATGTTTCATGACTACAGAGAGATTACCAGTATGGTTAGCTACTGGCCAGACCACTGTTTTATATTAGGCTGATTTGGAAGGTACAGTGCATGGACAAGCTGATGAAGTGTTGCTTTGAACACTGTAAAAGAGGACTCAGAGTTGCCCTTGGGGGATATAGATATATCATTAGAGGTCATGCCAATGTCATTACCAAGGAGCTCATCAGACCTGTCATAGGATTGGACTGGACCTACGCTGAGCCAGTTATTTTTGTAACCAATTTTCTGTAAGAAAATATATAAAATAAGAAGATAAGAAAAGGAAAATGTCAATTTTATTTTTTGTTCCTTTTAATTTACTAGCACTATAACGGCTGAAATTAAACATGTTAGATATTTATGGTATACATTAATATATTGTAATAGTTTAGTTATATTTATAAACCTCATTACATCATGCTATAGGTTATCAGACTGCATGCACTTTGCATGCCTGTTTTAGGGTACCAACATTGAAAAATATTACAGCATTGAATAGGTATAACAGTCTGGCAACAGCCTGCAGCAATTGTGGCCTTCATATTATTTTCATCATACATTCTCTTTAATGGTTACTTTACTGAGCTTTAGCCAGAGGAATATCCATTCATCTTTTTTCTCTTTCTTTGACCGCTCTCTGCCATGAGTAGCTGAGATTCTTTTTACACACCCTGCTCTGTGACCCAAATCCGTGACTTTTTTTTCCTTGTAGGTTGGAAAGAAATACAAAGACCTTATCCTGAAGCCTGGAGGATCAGTGGATGGCATGGATCTGCTGCGGGAATTTCTGGGTCGTGAGCCAAACCAAAAAGCCTTTCTCTTGAGTAAAGGATTGAAACCATAAAATATAGTTACCCTCTAATTGTATACATTTCAAGGGAAAAAAGTTATGTGACTTTTCTGAACAATAACTGCCTTGATAATGTGCCAAAATGTACTGACACTTCCTTTATACTATGCCAAAATGTGGCTTAAAACACAAAATGGAATCGTTTTACATATTTAATTTCATTTGTGTTGTTTTTGAAGCAGGAAATTGGGTATTTGTAACAAATAGGCTAGAAACAAGTATTCATTTTAACTTTACAGGAGAATTTTCACTGCCACTGCCTGTGCACTAAAATCCTCCATGCCTTCAGTGGTTTCTTGATTGAACTTTGTACATCTTGCTTCTGTTTGCCTATAAATGGCAAATTCAGATATTGGACCTGTTTTAAAAAATTTTTAAACATGATTTAAATATATATAGTGCATGTGTAATGACCAATTATGAACTTGTTTGGGTTATTTATTTCTATTTGTGTCTGGCCATGGTGTTATTTGGGTGGAACACATAAATGGCTGTCAGGCTAGCTATCATTCATTGGGAGTAAGGCTGTATAATAAACTGTGCATGGCTGGCACAGGAGCCTCTTTTACCTTGACATAGGAGCTCCCTGTAGTCTAAAACCTAGGATTAAATGCAATTTGGAAATGTAGGAGCTAAAAGGCTCTATCAAAGCCTTCAGCCTGAAAATATACAGACACAAATATGACTGCATTTGGTATGCTTAGTTTATTTATGAATGGTAAATTCTAAACATTTTTTAAACACAGAGCTGGTAGGGGGCTTAGCATGTTCAAAGATCATATAGTGAGAATATCTGTATAACACTTCTAGTAGAATTCAGAATTGATATTCTAACAAGCAAAGGAAAAAGGAACAATAATCTGTGCCAATATGACATAATATGTGTTCTCATTCTCAGTGGTGGAGTTCTGCTGAATTATTCAAAATGCCAACAAACATGAAAAAATACTTCCAATTAATAAAAAAAAAAAAAAATAAATACGCTCTTACAGAACATTCATTAATAAACAATGTATTTTCATAAAAAATGCTATCAAAATGAAAATGGATTTTTAATGGACATTTCCAGAACTAGCTGTGCAGTCATTATGGATCCATGACTTCAGGAGAATGCAGAGACAAACCTTGGGAGCTACGAGTCTCCAAACCTTTTACACTTTATTGTGCTCTAACTTCTGATCATTTTTATACTACCAATCCACAGATCAATGCCTACATCATCATGGCCAGGACATATTGTGTTTTAAAACAAAATCTGTGATTTTAGCTCCATATGCTGCCACTGAATTGCTCAAAATGTTGTTTAACACGTACACAATTGTGTTTTCTTGTTGAAGAAAATCTTTTCAACTAAAGTGTTTATATGTGTCTTATATGCTACTTTTTTGCATGTCATAATCATTTTTTTACATCCATGTCACAAATCACAATAAGCAATAGAAGGAAAAGGCACACAAAGTCTGCACCTTAAAAAACTTCAGCTCCCATATTTCTTTTCATGGGTTAAATTAAACCCCACTTTGCTGCATGTGCAAGGACTCTTTGAACTTTGGTGGTAAGAAATTTGTATGATTATTCCCCAGCAGCTGGTGCTTTACTGCTATTTTATACTCCCAGTTGTGGTAAGGCACTCATTGTCCAGTACTATGCAAGACTGCTGGTCCTACATTGTACCTGATGATGTTACATACCTGTGTCCAGCCAGACGGCTAAGTGAGCGGCTTTGAGGTTTCCGTCACATGGAGAGAAGCCTGTGCAAGCAAGAAATTAGTTTAGTATTTGTACTTGCTCCTTTCTTTGCTAGCCAAACAAACCCATGAAATGTAGAGGAAACCCTATGCGTAGGTAAGTTTAACCTAAAGTACTTTTTAGGAAGGGGTGTCTCTAGTTTGGGGGAAGTTTCAATACAGCTAGACAATGCCAAACAGTGGAAGCGAGGCAGATTTGTGTCACATTTGAGACACATTTGTCTTGTGTTTATAGGCTTCGGACTTGTGTAGATGGCATAAGTTTGATATTCTTCTGAGATCATTCAGAAATCATAGACAGGTTCATTTGAACTGGAGTTGACCTCATCCTGACCTGCATATTACCTGCCTAAAGTGACTTAAAAATGCCAAATTTATCTGAAGTGAACAAAGCCAATCAAAACAGGACCTAGGGCACCTTTATTCATAATTTCCATTCAGCTGTTAAAAAATAGAATCACAGCAAAATAAAACCTGACCCAGACCACTGTGTGTTCATTTAAAACACAAATCTGTCACATACCTGTGCAAATCTCATTTTTTGAGGTGGAGGGGGTTGCAAATACAACAGCCAACCGTCTCATTGCTTTTATAAATGTCCTTCTTTGTTTCTTCCACAGGATAAGTGATAATTTTCAGAGGTTGTATTATGTTACCTCATTAAAAACAGAAATTCCAGTCTTAAACTCAGCCAGTGTGTTTTAATTCTGAATATAATAAGTATGTGTTAGAGATTTTGCCAAATTTTTCTTCCTGTCCAACACCAGATTTTGTCTTACATAATGTCTCTGTGATTCCGGTATTTAATATGGGGAGGGATAGTCACGAAAACAGAAAGGTACAGACAGCAATAAAATCAGGTTTTAATAAGACTCCCCAGTGGGGACAAGGATGGCAAAAAGAATCTGGCAGAGTTTGTAATTCTTTCCTGTTTTATCCAGAAGAGAAAAAATGTTTTGGCTGGCTTCTTGGCTTTAGGGTTGTGGTGCATTGTGGAAGGTCAGTACATTTAGTTTGAATGGATTACCTATGTTTTACAATACAAACTTTGATGCACCATCACCATTTTTCAATTGCAATGATGAGTTTGTTGACGGATATTGTGCTTGTCCGTTGTGGTTTTAATGCAAATGAATGGAAAAATATACACTTGTTACAGTGACATACAGTTGCACTTGTTTCGTTCATTCCCAGAATCCCTTTTAATTGTGAGATAATTGTGTGTCTGAATCCCAAAACTGTACACCAGGTCACCTCTCTGTCTTCATACCAATCATCAAATTCTACCTGACTTCCTTCTAAAGCAATAAATTAGATTGCAAGCTCTTTCAAGATAGATCCTTGTTAGTTTAATGAGATCTGTATGCAGGGAATGTGTTGGAACGGCTGCTGTAAACTCCCACTGTGTTCACAGATGCTCCGCTCACTTTAATTATTTTAGAGGTCACACGTTCGAAGCTTAGTAGTCTTGGCCGCAATATGAATATTGAGTTCTACACTCCAGAGTCTCTAAGGAGCAGCTGCCAGACACAGCAGACTATTTCAGTTTTATGTTCTCTTCAATAGCCAAAAAAGATCTGTTACACCTCCAGCTTCATGGAACAACTGGGGAAGGTTACAGAGACTGGGTTTCACTTGATTAAATATAGGTAGATATAAAATGGCATTTATTCTATATAAATATAAGTCTGGGAAATATAGAGGAGATTTTCTGTATTCATATGTAAAATGAGATCTAAAAGTTGGAATAAGGAGTCTATATAAAGGGGATAGAAGTAAATAAAAATGCTGCAAGGATAACCACCAATGTTTATGTATGTTGTAGGATGGATTGTTCAGCAGAAATGTTTCTGGACAATTCAGATGTTGGGCATGCTGTAATAGGACTCATATGCCATAGGACTCCCTATGGCATAACAATTTGGTTTGTTTTGTGGACGGTACTAGCCGTTATCAGCTGTCCATTCCAACCGTTCCAACAATAAACTGGAACTATATATTGCAAAATTTATGAGCAGGCAGGTCTTTATTGCAAAAAGGGGTTAATACTTACCTGCCTGTTCGATAAGATAAGAAAAAACGCTTAGCTGCACATGTTGCTGGGATATGCGGGGTATCCCTGAAATCCCTGGGGCTGCTGGGGCTGAATGAACTCCTATGTACATGCGTGGATACTATGTCCCCCCTGCCCGGATAATAAGGATGGTCAAAGATCAGGAAACCAGCAAGAGAAGAAGGTAGCGGCACCTATGAAGGAGCAAAGACAGGTAACTGTAATTACAAAATTGCGATCATGCAGTTATGTCCATTAAATCACCTGTCCCTTCTGCAATAATGAACCTGCATGGTTGCAGTTTTTGAATATTTACATTTAGGTCCCTTTATTAACAAAGGGTAAAGATAAAATCAAGCTTAATAATAATAAATTTCATCACAATGGTTGTGCCTTACTCTTCCCTTTCCCGCAATATATATCCACTCCATGTGGATGGCATTTTATTTGGAAGTAGTAGTTTTGTTGAACAGAGAAGCTGATTGATTGGATTAAACAAAAGATACCCAGTGGAGAAAGGATCTATAAATCTGTATGTGATAAAATACTGGAAATATATACAACAAACATGTCAAATGTGAAGTATATACTTACATGTGTTTACAGGGCATTATGGTTGTTTTTATACACTAAGTTTTGGTAGTTTTTTAAGCACTTTGACAGCCAGCAACGATGTTTAGAAATCTAGTTATGCCTTAAAACACTGCACCTTTCTGTACACATTTGCTTATTCGTACTTTTACAGAACAACAGCATACCTTCTCTACATCACACACAGCAACCAAGATATGAGCCCTATTTGCTCAGGCCAGATGACAGCTGAAATCTTGTTGCTGTGTACATCAGGAACAAATGTTTCTCAATATTTATTAGTCATTCTTGCATTGAGTATTAGAAGTTTCTGTGCAGCTTGGGAGAAGAAAGCTAGACAATTCTAGACACTGATAAATCTGTTTTGTGAAGACACTGATAGGAGAGAAATAGCAGTGCCCTATTCTGTTTTGTACTATTCTGGAGCAGACCTTTTAATGTCTTGGTCCTACTTTATTTTACATCCCTTTTGCCTTGTCAGTTAGCTGCCTGTCAGCAGCAGTATGCTATCTTCTATCACTGGCATTGGAGCACATCTGTGCTAGAAGGATATGTGGGATTTCTAAAATAGGAGAGCCTATGTTTAAGTCGTTGGCGGTTCCTAAATAAGATCTTTTGACAGTTCTCTCTGTGCTTTGCCCATGCAGCACATATTTACATTTCCTTTAATCTGTTCAGCCACTGGGACCAGAAAAAGCTACACTATGTAGACAGTGAAGGTTGTGGGTTCTCCCTATATAAATTGTGTCACACAAACATCCATTGCTTGCATGGACAATGCACGGGTTTGGTTTAAAGGCAAACTAAACCCAAAATTGAACAAGGAGAATTCTAACTGTGATCAGATTGATGAGTGAATACAAACAGAGTATATAGAGTCAAAGTGATGAACTATTTTATAGGACAAATATGCTTGCACACTGCATTTTATTTATTCCCTCCCTGAATTCAACTAGTAAGAGAATCAGATGTGACCATAAGACAGGAAGTAGGTGATGAGTAATTGTAGGACCATGTTATATCATGGAATGAAGGTAAGAGACATGACTGCCATAGAAATGAGTATGATACATTTCTATTGCTGCTGCATTTTTCAGAGCCTGCCAGATTTTATAAGATAGCACAGTGCTGGGGTGTACAATAGCTTAGGTTGCCTGCAAACTTTAGGTCTGCTTTACTCCTGTGTAGTATCAATACCTATGTGTCTAGGATGGTATTGTATTTACATCATTCTTGTATACCTGAAGGAACCAAAGTCGCCTGCACAATAACTTTAGCCATGTGCTGCACTTTAGTGATTGTGCCAGTGGGTACTGCTCTGTCTTTTTTTGTTTTACTGTAAAACACATCTGGCTTTACTTAGTAAATTATGCAAGTAACGTTTTTTGTGCAGTAATCAGGCAATTAAAATTCAATTTACGAACACAATTAGAACAAGGTGTTTGTCATGGGTAATGCTCCTTGCATAATTTTATTAAAAAGCCTGATTGTTACAAAATCTTTTGCCTTTCTTCTATGATAATTGTTGCGGTATCACAAACCAATAAAAGAATAGCTCTTAGTGGTCTGTACTACTCTGCTTGATATCTCACTCACTGAGGGACACATATTGTGGTGTTAATTGGAAATAAACACAATAACATTTATTTAGAAATTACAGAGCTGTGTATTTATTTCTCTTTATCCTGTGTCTGAGTTATTTACAAGTTCCTTTTTTTTCTTTCAAAACATTTGTTGTTCTACTAATTACAATGTAATGTGCTGACATGGTGGACAAGTCTACAGTTGTATTATAAGGTAAAAAAAAAGGCAACAAGGTTATTAGGCTGCATACACACGTGCAATAATTGCCGTTGGAAAGGATCTTTCACGATCCTTTCCAACGACTGCACGGTGCATGAATGAGTATTGTACATATACCGGTAGCACCATTCTGCTCTATGGAGAGGGGAAGGGGGGAGCAAAGGAGCGGCACCCTGCTGCGCGCTCTTCTGCTTCACTTCCAATAAGATTGTTGGCCGTTCGGGCGATGGACGACGGGTGCTGTACACACGCCAGATTCCGGCCCTGAGCTGATTATCGGACGAGAACCATTGGACGTGTGTACGTAGCCTTAGCACAGCACTTGTCCTTCTTGTGAAACTCTGTACTATAAATTTTATCAGCCCCAGGGTCCTTTCACACAAAGGAAGAACACAACTCTAGTAAAATGCATTTTCATAATTGTAACCTCGGCTCTAGTCCTACAAGAAGTTGATTGGACAAGGAACACCCCCTTCATAATAATAACCTCTGCTGCTGTCTTATAAGAGGTTGTTTGGATAGTATTATTCATTTACTGCCAATCACCTCATTTTCAATGTGCTGATATCAGTGTGCTGCAAGCAAGAGAAATGGTTGATCTGATTCTAGTAAATGAATAATAATAAAAAAGGGTCGCTGCTTCATGGCTAAGAGTTCTGAACGTCTTATTCAGTAACATAATTATTTTCGTAGTCTTTCACAGATGCCAAACATTAGGGGAAAAGAAAATCAACACCCAATGTTTACCATGTCATCCAATGACAAGATCTGAAAAAAAGCCCTGCAGTGTTGAAATTACTTGAAGATGAATTGGATACTCTCAAATGTTTTTATGAGCACACAGAGAACCTTGGGCCGGGAATAGTGCTTAGCATTCTGGGGGTACCTTTTTGTAAAGGTATAAAAAATCAGATGAGCCAATGCTTTCCAGTGTATCATCTTTATGAAATTGCCAGGTGACCCTTTTAAAGTGAATGTGTGTTTGCATTTCAGTGCAACATTTATATTTACCCAATGTCCACCCCAGCTGCACATACTCACCTTCCTTTCTCTCCCCACCACTCAGATGAGCCCACAAAAGTAAAGACAGTATATGTTGTGTAAGCTCCAAGGCTTAAGGATTCTCTCCCATGTGACAGCACTGGGTATCTAAATGGTCATTTACCAAATACCAGTGCTGTAATGTAAAAGGAAGGTATGTGCCTTATACTCAAAGTACAGCCAAATAAGGTGGTAGAGGAGTGAATAAAAGTTGATTATATGTAGGGGTTGCAGGCATTTAAGTGATTGTGTTTCTTTAATGTACAGAGGGATTTGCAGCAGAAGACAATCATCTAATTGCTAAGCAGACAAACCAGGAAGATTTTTTAAACCAACTGACTGTAAGCACAGAATGCTGACATGTACAGTTATTTCTATTTACAAGATATGACCCATTTGTGCAATATGGCTGCTGGCACACATCAGATGAATATTGCCTGAGATGAATAGTTGTACTCATCTCGGTTGAGAATCTGACATATGTACAGCAGTCTGCCGATGTTGATCACGGATCTTTCAGGATGGATCCATGAATGACTGATAGGGAACAACTACCATACAAGTCAAGGGAGGAGAGCACAGCGGAGAGCTGCTCACTCGTCCTCCCCCATCTACTTAGAAAAGAAGGGGTGCTGTGTGTACAGTTCTCATTTTTGTGTTGTTAGACATTGAATTCACACAACCACATTTGTGAGCAGTAGGTGAAAGGATCACAGGCACTGCAGTGGTCTGCCAAGCTCTGCCTATGTTGTTGCTGTTTGTATGGTAGTATGAGGTGATATGCGATGGCTCCTTCATTGAAATCTCTAATTTTGAAGGACATTCATCTAACGTGTGTATGTAGCTTTCTTGTGCTGTAAGTAAAAAACGATATGGCCAAAAAGGAGTTGGGAACCAAGTTTTATTGTATGTTATCTGTCAGCTTGATATTAATTAGAGTAAATGAAGCAATCCCATTTATTCCCCTTTCAGGCATTGCATGCAAAAAGTGATCTAAACATGTTGTTTGTCTCAAGTTCTTTTTAACAAGTTCTAATCCTAACAGTTTCCAAAAATCATGAAAATTGGGAATTTTAAAAAGTCCCCAAACTTTTCTCATATGTGAAATGTCACAGGCTGACAGTGCAGTGTTGGAAAATATCATTTAAATAACTATTAAGTGTACATTGATGGAGCACAGGCTATGCTTTTCTATTGGGTGAGTGCAGCGTGCTCAATGTAGAGCAAACAAAGTTGGCTGGAGGCTTTTCTGTGGTTTATTTACTAAAAGAAAAACCACAAACTCCCAGCTTAATGAAATTTTATTTTAGGCAAGTGAAGAAACCTATGTTCCAGGAAAATAAGTAAAAAAATAATACTATAATATTGCTTAAAAAAACTATCAAATTAGCACCACATTTATTGCTGAAATCTTCTGGGACTAGCTAACGGTTTGACAGCCAAAGTGTTGGTCTGGTTTCTTAGTTGTGTTAGTGTTGCAGGAACAACAACAGCAATAAATCACATGTTTTAACAGGCTTTATTACAATGCATTAACATACATGCATTGCAATTCTATTTATTGTGGCACCCCATATACAGTAGCCAAAAAGACACCCATGCTACAGTGCACAGTAATAGTAGTACTGTGATGCACTACAAATCACTTTGTCAACCCAGTTTTGAAATCTGGTCTGGTCCAAAAAAGTCAACCTGTCAGTAAAATTAACATTTAAATCTACCTTTAAAAAAATAATGTACAGCCCCCAATCCATAAATAATGGTCCCATGATGTCTTTGTAGAAATTGACACTTCCAGATGTGTCAATCTCATACTAAAGGTTCCTCCCACCAACCTTAGGCAGCACTGTATTCTGTATTGACATGGGGTTGGCAGGAATAACTACTGAGAGCAGCAAGGTACTAGAAGATTAATACTCCTGAAAGTATGCTGCAGGAGACCAGAAAAGGGACAATCCTGGAAGTGTTGGTTTCTGCAGAGACCTGGGGTTATAATTTATCTGGACTGGATCTGTGTTTGGCAGCATGGGGAGCTGGAAAACGAGTTACTATATACAGCTGTCACTTTAAAGAGTAAAACATTATATTACAGGAAAGAATAACTCTTGAATTAAAAAGCCACACCAATGATTTTAATAACAACTCAAAACAGACTCAAAGTTAGGAAGACTTAAAGCTGTCAGAACAGGGTGCAGAATAAGTAGGAGACAATGGATGTCCCAAAGAGCAGAAAAGATAAAATTCAAGCATTGCTGGCCTTTCTTTGGCTGAAATAGAATTTTATATTTTGCACAAAGCTTGGCTTTATTCCCATCATGTGTAAAACTTTAACATCTTTTATTCCGAGTCATAAAAAAATGTCAAACCGTAATCCAGAGTTCTGCTCTTATTGGTACATGAAGATTTATAAAGCAGAAGCGCTAAGCCTTGAGAAATCGAATTCACAAATAATGGATTCCAGGAAAATGAAAGTGGTGGATTGATCACTAGATGAATGAAATAATACCTTCACAAAAGCACATTAGATAACAGGAACACTGTCAATCTTTCATGAAAGGCCATTCACGTCAGAGGGTTAGGAAAAAAGTCTATGAAGACAGCAAAGGAATTATAATTTATGCAATATAACTTTCTGGTGGAAGTCAATAGAAAATAATTATTATGGAATACATTTGTCATTTTGATGTAAAAAATGGCTATTTAGTTTCAAGTGTGAAGCAGAATAAATGTAGATCAGCACCACTACAGACCTCTATACACCAGTGTCACAAGGGGCTGTGCAGGAAGCATTCTTCCAACACCAAAAAGTGTACTCCATATATTGCAATAGCACCACCTGGACAGATCCAAGGTGGCCGGCTAGCTCTCAATAATAGATGATGGACTAGGGATGCCTGGGCAGGAGAGACGTTGCTCCACAGAATTTTGAAAGGTACCAGGCACAGGTGGTAGAAAATTTTGCAAATATACAGAGCATCCACAGAAAGATTGCTTGGGAAAGTTGTAGTGTTCTAAAAAGACTTTGATTGTCCGCATGCAAAGGGAATCATGTGCAGTACTACTACACCTGTTGTCTTCTAGGTCATCACTTGATCAGAGTAAGCAAATTATTTAGATACCAAAAAGAATAAAAGATCAATCTAAGCTACAGTGAGGGAAAGAAGTATTTGATCCCCTGCTGATTTCGTACGTTCGCCCTCTGACAAAGAAATGACCAGTTTATATTTGTAATGGTAAGTTTATTGTAGCTGCGAGAGACAAAATAACAACAAAAGAACCCTCAAAAACCCAGTGCTTGATGTGCATTGTAATGAGTGAAAAAAGTATTTTATTCCTTCGCAAAAGATGACTTAGTACTTGGTGGCAAACCCCTTGTTGGCAATCACAGAGGTCAGACGTTTCTTGTAGTTGGCCACCAGGTTTGCACACATCTCAGGAGGGATTTTGTCCCCTCCCAGATCCTCTCCAAGTCAGTAAGGTTTCGAGGCTGATGTTTGGCAACTCGAACCTTCAGCTCCCTTCACATATTTTCTATGGGATTATGGTCTTGAGACTGGATAGGCCACTCCAGGACCTTCATGTGCTTCTTCTTGAGCCACTCTATTGTTGCCTTGGCCGTGTGTTTTGGGTCATTGTCATGCTGGAATACCCATCCACTACTCATTTTCAATGCCCTGGCTGAGGGAAGGAGGTGCTCACCCAAGATTTGAAGGTACATGGAACCGTCCATTGTCCCTTCGATGCGGTGAAGGTGTCCTGTCCCCTTAGCAGAAAACCACCCCCAAAGCATAATGTGTCCACCTCCATTTTTGACGGTGGGGATGGTGTTCTTGGGATCATAGGCAGCCTTCCTCCTCCAAACGCGGCGAGTTGAGCTGATGCCGAAGAGCTCAATTTTGGTCTCACCTGACCACAACACTTTCACCCAGTTCTCCTCTGGATCATTCAGATGTTCATTGGCAAACTGCAGACGGGCCTGTACATGTGCTATCTTGAGCAGGGGGACCTTGCGGGCTCTGCAAGATTTCAGGCCTTCACCGCGCAGTGTGTTACCAATTGTTTTCTTGGTGACTTTGGTCCCAGCTGCCCTGAGATCACTGACACGTTCTCCCTGTGTAGTTTTGGGTAGCTTCGTCACCGTTCTCATGATCATTGCAACTACACGAGGGAATTATCGCGACAATTGTTGCCATCTTCTCACCAAGCTGCTTGGCGATAGTCTTGTAGCCCAGTCCAGCCTTGTGTAGGTCCACAATCTTGTCCCTGACATCCTTGAACAGCTCCTTGGTCTTGGCCATGGTGGCTAGTTTGGAATCTGAATGATTAATTGCTTCTGTGGACAGGTGTCCTTTATACAGGTACTGTAACAAGCTGGGGTAAGGAGCATACAGTGACAACACCTGGGAGCCTGAAATCTTGCTGGTTGATAGGGATCAAATAGTTATTTCACTCATTACAATGCACATCAAGCTCTGACTTTTGAGCACTGGGATTTTGAGGGTTCTTTTGTTGTTATTCTGTCTCTCACAGCTACAAAAAAACTACCAATACAAATATAGACTGGTCATTTCTTTGTCAGAGGGCAAACGTACAAAATCAGCAGGGGATCAAATACTTCTTTCCCTCACTGTACGTTGCGATGTTTTCACTTTAGTCTATACAGTTTCTAGTTTTATATTAAATTTGTAAGGATAATATGTTTGCTTCTTATAAATGTGTCATTTGGATGGCAGATGTTGGCACACTACATTAAGAACTTCTGACATCTTGTCATTAATATAAAATGCTGAGTCTCACTACTTTAGTCCCTGTTGGGTAAGACTCTCTTTAAATCATCCCAGCATTACCTGTTATAATCATATTGCTAGACTTCATGTGATTGCTGTGCTATTTATTAATTAGGCTATGAAATGGTTTTCTGTGGCGTTACTGCTGAAAGCAAGCAAGCTTAGCTACCTTGTTCTGCTATCTTTGATTAGATTATATGCTTCTATTAATTACAACACAATGAACGATGCTTCCTGAATCTGAAAAGATTGTGCTGAGGATTGTTAATAAGCACCAAAACACTAGATCTTCATTCAGTTCATATATTAACTTATGCTTCTAGAATAATAGTTTTTTGGGTACAATGCATTAAGAATGTCTCAAATTGTTGGAATCAAGTGCACTTGGACACCATAGCCAGTCATTCCATGTTGTCAGTCATCAGTCATGAAAATAGCATTTTCCACATGCCCAGCCTTATAATTCATCATGTCATCACTGGACAAGCATTACACCCATACATACAATAGATTGGCCTGTCAGATCACCACTTCAGATATCGCCTGATGATCTGGATTTTCATTTTTTTATAAAAATATGCTTTCAATCAAAAAACACTTCCGTAAAGAAGAAGATTTATGTGAATAATTCATATCCTACATTCTTCTAAAGCAGAACTAAAGTGATCAGGCAGGTCCGTTATTGCAGGAGGGACAGGTGATGTCCCTCCTGCAATAAAATACCCTTACCGGTCTGATTGCAATGTTTTTAATACTCACCTGTCCCTGTTCTGTGTGGGTGTCGCTATCTTCTTCCTTTTCTTCGTTCTGAGAAAGGTTACAATTTCTAAACAAACTCACCCAAGGTCAGACTGTGCAATACTCTGTGAAAAATAGCCTGTGAAAAAATAGCCAAAAAAAAGCAACACAGTAGATAATTCATGACAGTACAATTAGAAAATTATTGAACATGTATTGCTTGTTTAGAGAGGTTCCAGGAGAAAGCCTTTTCACTCTAAAAAGAACATGGCAGTACAGCTTAGGTTTGCAAAGTTTCATCCGAACAGGCCAGACTTCTGGGACAATGTCCATTGGACAGACAAGACCAAAGTGGAGGTGTTTGGCCATAACGCACAGCACCACATTTGGTGAAAACCAGCACAAACACCTGACACCCACTGTCATACAGGGTGGTGGAGGGATGATGATTTGGGCTTGTTTTACAGGCACAGGACCTGGGCACCTGGCAGTCATTGAGTTGATCATGAACTAAAGCTGCGTACACACGGCAAATTTTTCTCGCCCGATAATCGGTATCGGCCAATTATCGGGCGAAAATCTGCCGTGTGTACAGTCGGTCGTCGTCCATCGTCCGACGACCGTCCTGGCGGATCCATGGACGATGGACGACGACCGATCCTAATGAAAGGGAAGGGGAGAGCGCGCAGCAGGGTGCCGCTCCGTCGCTCTCCCCCTCCCCTCTCCATAGAGCATGAACGGTGCTGTATGTACAGCATCGTTCATGCATCGTGCAGTCTTTTCTCGTTGGAAAGGATCGTGAAAGATCCTTTCCAACGAGAAAAATTGCAGGTGTGTACGCAGCTTTATCCGTATACCAAAGCATTCTAGAGTCAATGAGCCTAATTTGTTAAAGTTCTCCAAGGCTGGAGAGAATACACTTTCATCAGTGAAGCTGGGTTATCCAACAAACCTGGAATGGATCTTGTCCAGGATTCCAAAGCAAGTAGCAAATGTCTTTAAAGAAATCCATTCCAGGTTTGCTGGATCACCCAAGTTCACAGTTGAAAGTGTATTCTCTCCAGCCTTGGAGAGCTTTAATAAATTAGACCCAATAACTGGGGCCATCTGTGGGACAGTAAAGCTCAGTAAAATTGGGTCATGCACCAAAACATTGATCCCAATCACACCAGTAAATCTCTGGTAGAATGGCTGAAATATAAAAGAATTAAAATGTTATGATGATCTAGTACAGACCTCAACCAGATCAAAATATTTTAACCCCTAACAGAGCTGCACATATATGAATGCCAAAAAACCTCAATGAACTGAGCAATGTCGTAAAGAAAAGTGGAACAAAATTCCTCCACAATGACATAGGAGACTGATAAAGTCATACAGAAAACACTTACTTCAAAGAATTGCTGCTAAAGGTGGTTGTACGCGCTATTTTTTCACATGGGGTGTACTTGTATTTTTATTTTTTGGCTTCATTTTTGTTAAATAAAAAACGATATGGTAAAATCTGTTGTGTTGTTAGATTTTGTGTTTAGATTTTAATCATTTCAGAAGCTGCCAAAGACCAGCATGTTTTTTTATGTCCTGATACATAAATCCTTAGAATTGATAGAGGGTATACTTTCTTTTTAACAAAGACAGCAAATGGTAAAAGTATCCAGATAATGCAGTTTCCAGATAACGTTAATATATAATATAAAGCACTGTCCTGTTAATTAAGTCAATTTAGCAATCTCTTAGTGTAAAGTTTCAGTAAGTCACCTTGCAGGTGTTTTAGCCACATGTCATGATCACAGTATGTTATGCTTTGTTAATCCAGCTGAATGGTCAGTTTCCACTAGCTCATAGTGTGATACACATTTTTCCGAGCACAAAATGAATGAAGGCCGCGTATATGACGGGACATACATTCTTTCCATGCACTTTCTTAACAGGAAGGTTTTATTGACTTAGACTTACTATTCCTGGCAGATTTTATGTCCACAGGCAAACCAAAATCAAACCCTCTGTTTGTCTCCTGTAGCACAAATCTGTTTTTGTCCTCCAATCATAGCATATTACATTAGCTAACCGGAGCTTTGTGTTGCTCAGTAAAATATGGGGGTAACCAGCGTTGTCTGTAATATTCAGTATTCAGAGATAAGCTCCCCAGTGACTTAGGATAGCTTCTACACAAGGTTAATGAGATTAATTTTATTGTTTGTAAAGCGCTGGCTTAGAGATATGAAAGATAATGCATCCAACTAGTCTGCAGGAAAGCCAAGCATTACTCCAGCTGATTACGCCAGATAATTCACACTGGCCTTGGGGAAGCATCCAAAATCCGTGATGTTGGTGCAAGAAAAACCAATGTAGCAGATGACTGGAGGGCCACATCACGTTTTGTCTTATTGAAAAGACCCTGAATAGTGGAAGATGTGCCTAAAAAAGGGAGCAGACAGGGGCCAATCCACTAGTCACTATCATTTATGTCCATGCTGGTGTTTTTTTCCCCATCATTGACTTTCCATGTGAAGAGATAAGTACACAGTGAAATTTTTAACACTTTTAAACAGGGAAACACTGGACTTTACTTCAAACTGTGGCTACAAATAGGTGACTTTGCTATGAAAGGTTACACCTAGAAACAGGATTCTAATATCATGGAGTTAATGTAATGGTAACAGGGGTGTATTTACTTTTTCCACGTGACAAATCTTTATTTTTATCCATTTTAAATTTGGGAGTGAATACTCCATGACAATTTTATGTATCATTTTTTAAGTACTCTTACCTGTAGGCACTGTTTGAATGATGATCTAGGAATCACAAGAATTTGGTGTATTTACTTTTTCACATGACTGCACCTTTTTTTATGCTGTGTCTCTGAGGGGCTTTATAGAAGGTACAGATCCACAGAATGAATGGAATAGTAACAAGGACATCCTTGCACTGATTATTCTCAGGTACAGTTTTCTTTTCAGCAAAAAGAACAGTATGCAGCACAGTAGCGACATCATCAATTCCCATAAGACTGGTGTTTAGATATACTGCAACAAAGTGCCCAAGCAGAATTTGCATTGCCATCATGGGGACAAGATTAAGACTAAAGGTAAGTCTTTTATGGTACTGCTTGGCACAATAAATATTTACAGTATATAGTGGCTTCAGACTCACTTTTTCAATTTTGTTGCACACCTGGATTGAAGGATTTTCTGCCATTTTTCTTTGAAAATCCTCTCATTCTCAGGCAAGTCTTATAGGTATCATTGGTGTACAAACATTTTAAGTCTCTGCTGAGTTGTTTGGTAGGGTTGAAGTCAGGGAACTGGCTGGGCCATTCTAGGACATTCACAAAGTTGTCCCTAAGCCACCCTTGTGTTGTCTTCACTGTGGTCTTTGTCATGTTGGAAGGTGAACTTTCGGGCCAATATGAGGTCCTCAAAATGATTGTCCACTGATGGTGCTGAGTGAGCTAGAGAGGATTTGCAAAGGACCGGGCAGCACAGTGGTTAGCACTTTGGTCATTGCAGCGCTGGGTCCCAAGTTCGAATTTTGACCAGGACACTATCTGCATGGAGTTTGCAGGTTCTCCCCGTGTTTGTGTGGGTTTCCTCCTGGTACTCCAGTTCCCTCCCACATTCCAAAAGCATGTAGTTAGGTTAATTGGCTTCCCCCTAAAATTTCCTATAGCCTGTATTAAAGACATATAACTGAGGTAGGGGCATTGGATTGTGAGCTCCTTTGAGGGACAGCTAGTGACGTGACTATGGGCTTTGTACAGCACTGTGTAATATGTTGGCGCTATATAAACACTGTATGAAAATCATACAAAGAATGACAGGAAATCCCCCAATCCAGGTGTACAAAGCTAAAGTGTACACTGGTAACAAGGTCTCGGTATTTTCTGAATCCACTGTATGTTAGTGGAGGACATTTAATGCATACCATCCATGACCCTGGTATCAATAGCATTATAGGTTTTCTAAATAGAGAGCACAGCAGTGGTTGTTTTCTTTCAGATTATTTCTTACTAATTAAAACATGTACTAAGCTATACAGCCATACATAATTTAGGATGAATAGGAGAGTTTGGAGAGAGATAGGAGAGTTTGCAGTTCAGTACAGCCTGGTAAACACATAAAAAAGAGTCTGGAGCCCGACCTTCTGGCTGAAAAATGACAATGAAATATTTATATGAGATATATTTACCCAAATAAAAAGAAACATCAATTTTTAGTCCTGTAAAAGTATATGATTAAAATACAATACATACCAAACACCATACATTAGTTTTAAGTTGTCAATAGACCAAGACAATGCATACATACAGGATCTGACAGTCCTCAGGGACACCAGCTGTGCACTCCAGAAACGTTCCAGTTTATGTCAGTAAAGGTTCAGTGATTCAGGAACCGGAGGCCAGTGCCGTCTTATAAGGGGAATATTACTATTTGGATAAGTTTTCTAACCTGTTCTAATACTTGCCCAACCTAACAGTGCCAACCTACCCTTGCATTGCCCATCAACCAAGCCTTCTAAATAATATGCCATTTATCTGGGAACCTTTATACTAGTATGGGAACACATAAGGCAAGTCCTTATGGCACTAACTGAGGTCTCCAGTATAATAATTGGATCACAGCTGGATTTGTATTTGTTATATGTATTGGTGTGTAGCATTATGACTTCATAGTGGTCATGTCAGTTGGGAGAAAGCTGGACTTGTAGCGAATATACCTTGGAATGCTCAAGCCATATAAAATACTAGGATGTAATTTAACCTGTCAGCAATTGTTAAAATGTAAAATATAAGTTTTAAGAGAAGCTGGACTCTAAATTTATCATCATTTATTCTACAGACAGCAGTCCTGTACATTGCCATATTGTTAAAATGGAAACACAGGTCACAGTAAGAAATGCACTTAGTTATTAAACTGTCAGTATGTGTAGGTGTGAAATATGCAGTTACTGCAGAAGCTTGGACATTCACTTGGAATAAGTGAATGCTGAGTAAATCAGGCAAACTAAGCTCCAGAGTATTCTGTATTTAAGATTGCAGTAATGCTACAAATTCCATATGAGTATGATAACAATTTTCCATCGTGTCCCCAGTATTCAATGATAGGTATTTCATCCATATTTTTAAATTATATTCCATCTTTCTATTTTTTTGCAATCAATTCATTCTCTTATTTATGAAGTACATAGGTTTAAATGAAAGAAATTCAAGAAGGACTATTATTAAAATTCACACATCTCATATATTACTTGGGCAGCATTACCAAATCACATTTCCCTTCTTGCTGTGAATAAAATTTACACTGCCCAAGGTCAATATACACAGCCAAAAAAAGGTCACACACGATGTTGCTTCATTGGACCACTTTTACCTTTGATTAAGGCACACATTTGCCATGGTATCATTTTGATAAATGTCATAACATTTTTTTACAGAGTTGCATTTATATTTTAATACTTTTCAAGATAAATTTTAATATTGTATTGATGACTGAAGAATCAGATCACTGCACATCTCAAAGATTTTCTATGGGGTTATTGTCTATTTGTAAAAATAATGTCCTTCGCTTGCTGAACCACTTTTTTACAATTCATGTCTGATGAATACTGGCATTGTCATCATGCAATATGCCTGCGCCATCAGGAAAGAAAAAAACCTTTGATGGGGAAAAGTGAACATTTAGTGTTTTGGAGACACAATGTCACTGAACCTAAACCTGACCAACTAAAGCAACCCCAGATCATAACACTGCACCACAGGCTTGGTGACTTGTTTGGCAAAGCATTGTATGTTGCTAGCTCATTAAAACTAAAGCAACGATCAAACCATCTCTGGCTACCATGAACACTGATTATGTTTGAGATAATAATAATAAATGTAATATGTCTGATTTCAAAACGACAGACACTGTCTGGTGCCGCTTGGATCTTATTATTCTGGTTGTTAAAATGGCTGGGCAGATTTTGTGATTAAGCATAATACCCAATATTGACCTGATTAAAGTAGACCTGGCATCAAAAAGTAAAGATTTGCTATTGTGAGCTATCACAGGGGGATTTCCTCAGGATAACAGGACAACCTTAGGGCAGGTAAAAAGGCAGCCTTCTTGGAATGTCCACACAACAGCAGGGGGGTTTATTGAACACGAGTTTAACAAAAAATGCTCAAAGAATTTACAACAAAAAGAATTAAACAATTAAACAATGGCCCGGCTGAGAATCTGGCTCCTCACAGGGTGCCCTGTCTCTTTATCATATAAACGCAATACCAACACTGTTAGGCTACGTACACACGTGCAATGGTTCTCGTCCGATAATTGGCTCAGGGCTGATATCGGACGAGAATCTGGCGTGTGTACAGCGCCCGTAGTCCATCATCTGAACGAACGATCCTAATGGAAGTGAAGGGGAGAGAGCGCAGCAGGGTGCCGCTCCGTCCTTGTCTCCCTCCCCTCTCCATAGAGCAGAACGGTTCTGTATGTACGGCACCCATTCATGCATCGTGCAGTCGTTAGTTGTTGGAAAGGATTGTGAAAGATCCTTTCCAATGACAAGTATTGCACTTGTGTACCCAGCCTTTACTCACAGTTTTGGAGTGAGGTTTGGAGGCTTGCTTTCCTGGAGCTCTGCTCTCTTCCCATGCGTGGAACACACTACTCGCCTCAGCCTCAAGCTGATCACCTTTTTACAGCACCTGAGTCCAGGTGAACACATCTCAGCCCTGCCTGGTATTGGCCAAAAAACCCACCGTTCTCCTGGCTTTTCCCAAAATACCTTCAGCATAAATTACCACTTTCTTCCCCATTATGCCAGGTAATACTTCTTTAGAGCCGCAACGTACCTGCCATCAAACACTTTTCCTACAATTTGAAGGGACACTCTTTCACACTATGTATATCTATATATCTGCCGTGTGAGATCAAAGTGGAGCTTAAGTGAAAAATAAAACAATTGCTAACAGGCAGTTTTGTCTATTGCAGGATATACACATGCTACATTTCTTCTGCAACAAAACAAGCGTACCTGTAGTAGAAGATCCCAAACCCAGAACATGACCAAGGTGTAGGTTCCGTACAGGGAGCAAGAATTTAGTTCTGCTGTTCCAGTTGCAGACTTTGACATTAAATCCCAAAAACTCTTCCTCTACCATGATGGTTGCTTTCATATCGAGACATAACAAGGCATTGTAAGTCATTAGTGGTAACAGATTGGGACTGAAAGAATACCACAGGCAATGTTTGTGACTAGTATTTTGCCCTTTCTTTACTTTTCTTTGGCCAGAGTCCAGTTTTCTTTTTAAATTCCATTAGCGGAGCTCAAGGCTAACAACTAACTGTATGGTTAAAATATATGTATGCTTACTGTTAAATAATATGTAATTTTACTCAAGTTAGTGACACCCACACAGGTCTGCTAGTTAGGGATGTCACCTAGCCATGCATTGGTTGATCTGGACATGACAAGGTAACAGATGGGTGTCTTGAGTAATGAAGCCATTATTGCTTGGTGTCCAGAATCAGCTGTAATCAAACTTATCATGACAGCTTGAATCATCTTTACCTATACAAATGTTCTCCAGCAAATCCTTCAGCAAGCCAACATTAAAAACACTTTTAAATTTAGGTTATGAACAGAGGTTTTTGTAATGTGCATGTAGAAATACATGTGAAGCCACACTGATCCAACAAGTCTCCATGGCTAAACCTTTTTTTTAACATTTAATTCAGGTTTCAGGCCACCCCTGCAAAAAAGGGTTAAACCTACATATTAAAAGTACAGTAGTATGATCAGTAAGTTGTAAAAAGTTATATTAATGCCCTGGACATTTATTTTTTCCTGATATTTACTACTCACTGCACTTTTATTTAGGTAATACATTTGAAATTAAAAAAAAAAGTGGCGTCCCCTGAAGTAAGAGGTAAGTGGAGATTTGTCCTTTTACGTCTGTGGTTAGTTGGAAATTGTCCATTTGCATTTGTTGTCAATGTAAGTGGTAGATCAATTCAAATTGCACATCGCCTGCTCAGTGATATTATCCCCCACCATTCCCAAGTGGAACATTTGTAGCTAATGTAAAAAACACAATATTCTCCCCAGAAGTTTTCATAAGCTCTAGGTGGGTGACAGCCCCTGTATTGTGACCCACCACACTTCAGTAACCACCCAAAAACAGCCGGGGGGTGCACCCAGTTAGAAGGGGCTGGGAAGAACAGTGTAACATTTGGCAAATACCATAGGGGCCAAAAATCCTGCTGAATCATCATATGCTAGGCACTATATTCAGAGAATAGAGAAATGTAGTTGGGTTTCAGAAATTGAGTTTGTAGTAATTGTAGACTGGAGTTCTTAGTCTACTTCACTCATGTTGTAAGTGGATTGGACCAGTCCCATGCTGTTGGCTTTGTGAAGAACACTCCTTTTAACCCACATCTCTCCTATTGGTGAACTTTACCTATTTTTTCCTCCTTCATGGTCAATTATCTGGTCTGCTGTCCAAAGCTTTGGGTTGTTGGCAGACCCTCTGCATCCTTTAGAGTCTTTAAAGCTGCAGGAGTGACCTACTGATGGCAAGTTGAAGAAAATTGCACATAGATTCCTAATGGTTGGAAAAGATTGTAACTATCCTTAAAGAAACCAAAGCTAAGTCACAAAACTGGGGGATTTATAAAGCAATGCAGAGAGCAGCTTTACCTTAGAGATAGCTGTAGTCCTGCCAAAAGGTACAGCCAACAACCAGACGTCAACATTCACTTAAAGCAGCTGAAGACCCAACAAACCATTCCACACAACATTTTAAAAAGTTCCCGGCCCCACTTACTAAGCTTGAACCAGAATAGTACATTAACAGACACTGGCAGCTGATGATCATGATGACACTACAGAGACATACAGCTGCCAAAAGTTTCATGGCTTACAGATAAAGCCTTTTGCATTTTAAAAACTGGACAAAGGTTCAAGCGACATTAAAAACACAGATAATGAATTCATAATCAATAGTAAAATATTTTTTCTACTTTATATTAATGTCTGGACTGGACTCCCTACTTCCTCTGCAGGAACCACATTTTACAACATCTTACTTTTTGTGCGCACAGAAATAAAAGGTTATAAGGACCTAAAGGACATTCCATTTCACTACTTCCCTAGACTGTAGTTAACTTTTAACAAACGTACTGGTAACAATCATGATGTCTTACTGCAAAATGCATCAGATGTACCAAGTGCCGCCTGCACTTGCTTCTACATCTCACTTTACTACATTCAGAAGAGCCGGAAAAATATAGAAGTAAAAGAAAAGAGAAATGTTTATTTGTGTTGCTGCAGAAGGCAGCAATATGGCAACTTAAGCAAAGCTTCCCATGTTACTAGGAAATATAAAAGTCTTAGGAATTAAACACAAATCCTCAAGGAGAAAGACAAATAACTCAGGGAGATAAGGATTTCTTTCTGTATAATTAATTAGAATATATATAATGACTTTTTTAATGAAAATATCTTATTTTATAAAAACTTTCTCCCAAGCTGTGTAAAGTGTTTAGAACAGAGGGAGGTTGAGGGCATCACCCTGGATATTTTTTTTTAAGTCCAAGAGCCCATAGCAACTATATAAATATACAAATCCATCATCCTTTCACTGATTCTCCTGCAAAAAAAAGGTTGAACAAACAGAAATTAGTGAAGAACTCCATGCCATCATTAGTGATTTCTGCTAAGCATATGACATCACTACAATGTAATTTCAGTAATCAAAAACCCTTTTTGGGAAAAAGCAAAAAAAAAATACATGGTGAGTAACTGGTATGTTTGGTTCCTGACCTCTAGTTTAGAAGACAGACACATTAGGATTATGCCTGGAGCCACAAATTTATGCCAATGAAAACTAATGGTGAACTGGGGAATAAAAGCCATCTAAAATTGTGGTGGGGAAGGTGTTAAAGCAAAGTGGGCAATGATGATTTATGATGAATTATATAATAAAATATCTGGTTTAGAAGATCAATTACCTTCCATAGTAGTTTCTACTACCAGCTTTGGAACATGATCAGGATTATAACCTTATATTCTGCAACTCAGATGTAGATTTAGCTGGGCAATTATTGTATCTGCTTTCCCAGGGCTGTATTGTTTGGTTAAAAAAAGCTGGCATCAGGGAGTAATGGCATTCTCTGTCCTGGACCACTTAGCATGGCTAACATTTTTCATGGCCAACCTGAAGTTTACCATAGCATGACACTACAGGAAATGAAGCCCTATCTGGGACTGGGCAGGGGGCATATCTACTTAGGGATGAGCAAATATGAAGTTACATATGTACACCAGCACAGGGCCTTGAATGTACAACACTGTACATGTGCTAGTAGGTAGAATGTGAATGAAAATACTGCAAGAAACAAAAAAAAGCTTGTTAGAATAAAGCTAATCTCCAAGCAAAATTCCAAATTTGCCAGTTCCTCCATCCGACCTCACATATCTCACAAGATCAAGCAAGGTTTTACATTGTAAAAGAAGACATACTACCTTAACCCACCATTCCCATCAGGTCCCTGGGCATTGCCCCCTGCATGTCAGGGTGAATTGCCCATCCCCAGTTGACAACATCATCTTCCGCCCAGTCAGAAATTGACAATATCAATAGGAAGTGTCCAAGTTAGACAGGCAGTGATGTGGACACCTGAAGAAACCCAAAGAAAAGAAAATAATGAACAAGATCTACTTATGACCATGGCTTTAGGTTAGCAAAAACATTTTATTTTATTTGATTTTATTTCTTCCAAGAAGATAGAGAATGGTCGGAGAAGTGTGGTGTTCATATACTCAAACTACATTTTAGGGATTTCATGACATTTATAACATGTACTTCTTTTGGGCTTTTGTGCTGGGTTGGTAAGTTTTATTTAGAATTACTTACCATTTATTGAACATTTATAAATTGGTCTTTCCTTTGGACTTTTCACCAGGACTCATAAAGCTGGCTAATGTCTATGCCATAGCCTGATGAGATTCTAACCTCTTAACACTCTATACAAAACTTACCAAATGACTTAATATCTCCTTTATTTTACATTGGATTTATCTGTGTTTTTGTTTCGCACAGTATTGGTTCGGGAGGATGGAGTTCAGACATTGTGAGCAGAAGCTGCTGCTTTGGAAACAGGAAATACATTAATGTTATTTCTGGGGCTGCTTGTCTTATCATACAGTGCTCTGGTTACAACTTTCAATAAGCTTGTTTGGTGTCTGCAATATAAAGGCTGAACTTTTCACCATGTGAAAGTTACCAATAACAAACCCATTTGTTTAAATAGCAACCAGTTCTGTCAATAATTGACTCGTTTTCACACGTCTGCATTGCAAACAGCATTCACCTATGTCACACCCTCCAACATCCTCCGCCAATTCACTTAATGTCTTTTTATTTAAATCCAAGAATTATTACTAATTTGACCATATTTAAGTAATAATATTATTCTAAGAAACTAAAATTGATTACTTCCAGTCTACTTTCATCCCTCTCATAATTATTTTGCTCCATATGTGTCTGTATTCTGAATGAAAAAATATAAAATGTGTATGTGTGCAAATATAAAGTTTTAGTATAGAGCTAAATGCTTTTTATCTGTGTCTTTTTGTATAGTGGGTATTGATAATATACATAAAAATACAAACATATTTACAGACAAATGTTGCTTTATTTCTGTAGGTGGCCATCAGTGTGGTGGTTGTCATTGCAGTGACTGGTGCTGTTATTGTATGGTCAGGGATATACTAAATGCAGAATAAAGAATATACTGAGTGTGAAATTGAGGTAACCTTTGGAAAATGGGGCAACTGCCAGTCCTAGGTTGTCTGGAGAAGAGGCATTAGTCTGTCAGTCTCAGTGGTATGGGTAGGTAGTAATAGGTTCAAGGGAGGATAAGGAGAAGAGAAATTTTTATTTTCTAAAAAACAAAATTGTTCTATGGAACCAAGATTCCTGTATTAAAAATGTATTATTAGGACCAGATCAATATTTAAACTCCTATTGCTGTCGAAGAAGTCAGAAGCACTGAAGAGGTTCAAAATAAAAATCACAAAACAACTACCTTTGGCCACAAAAAAAAAGATTTTGGGGAATATAGGCTGTTCACATAGAAAGAAATTACCCCCTGGCAAGGGATATTTAATTTAGCTTAGCTTAAAGAGGTGACGCTCTTCTGACTTAAATTATCCAATCATGTGCAAGGAAAAAATCTTGTTTTTTTAGGTTTCTCTGCACATAATTAGATATTTTTTGCAAAGTAAACTAGCACCACATCCCTTAAGCTAAATAAATTATCCCTTGCAAAGTGGAAATTCATCTTATTAAGCAAAAGTCTGCATTCCTTTAGTAAATCAGACCCATTGCATGTTATCCAAACTGTGAATCCATACTGGCCTCTGCCAATTTCTTTTACATTTTAGTTTCTCTATCACACTGTGTTCCCCATTTTCCACAATTCCATCCCCTCTGTGTTAGGTTGTTTACAAAGCTATGCCTGTCTGCCATAATGAAGCAGATATTAAATGCCACCTAGCATTCCATAAATATGCATCGGTCCTATTCCATCTCCAATCTCTTCTGATGATGCCCATCCTGTCTCAGGCTGGTGCAAACAACTGCACCGCAACTTTGCATATGAGGAGGAAGATTTTCAATGGCCATTTCTTCCAGTGTTCATACATGACCCCAAACCCCAGTTGATAAACAGCTCCATTCTTCTTCCCCGCCAATCCATGGCCAGTTCCACCTCTGCACTTTCTTTCAGTAGAACACAATCATACGTCACTTCTACCTTTCAGTCTTCATTCTACCCCTTTGTTACCCTGTTCATGATTGATACCCCCTCTGCTTCGCTTCCCATAGCTACAAGCATCATATTACCACTCTCTACCCCCAGCAATGTTTAGTCCCACTCTTCTTATTCTTCTAATGGTCCATGATCAGCCATAATTAGGTTCTAATTGTCTCTTCTAATTTTTATTATTCTGGGGTCATCATTTCTTCTCTGCAGCATCTTTTTCACACCTCCTAGTCCTTTGTCAGGGTTTTGTCTCTGTTTTCTCTCTGTTCCATATTTATATAATCTGGTTTCTGTCTCCAATTTCCCTCACTCTCCCCAGTATTTTTAACAACTAATCTACTTCCTCTCTGGTCAGCTGATAATCTTATTTCTCTTCCAATGTCCCATGCTCAGCTGTTGCTTCTCTCTGTGTTCCAAACGCTGTCACAATCAGGGTCTACTCAGCCTCCTCAATGCCCCCTATGTACTCAGATATATTTAATTAGTTTTTAAAAAAAGACAATTGTCCAGCCAAAAAAAAGAAAGAAAGAAACTTTTAGCTAATTTAGGGATAGGCAATAGCTGATCAACAGCTGATAACAAAAATGGATCAATATTTTACAGTGTATTTTCCTATAACCAGTAAGTGTCAGATATACCTAGTGTGTTTGAAAACTCAGCCAGACGTTTCTATTTTTTCTTTTATCTACTGAGATGGCTAGAACTACCTCTTAGGGAAGACTATTCTACATTTTAAAACTCCTACTGTTACCACCAGATCTGTTTTGACCTTTGTTTTAGGGCTAGGGAAATAGATGCATTGGGTAGCATAAGGGGTACCTTTAAAATTTGTCATTATCATTCTCTTATCCCTAATATTATTATTAATATTATTACACAGTATTTATATAGCACCATCATATTACGCAGCGCCGTACAAAGTCCATGGTCATGTCACCCTATGGAGTTTTATTTGGCTAAAGAGGAAAGTGTGTTTGAGAGCCATGCATGATGTGCAATACCACTTTGCTAAAACCCAGTGCTGTCATTTAAGTGCATCCAGCACCCTTCTTTGATTGCTGAGTTGGCTAGAACCATCTCATATGGAGGACTTTCATGTTTTCAAAGCTCCTACTGTAAATTCTATATGAAGAGGATAAAATAAGTCCCATTCTACCTCCTCCACCCCTCCCTTAGGGGTCCTATTTTAACTTCTTAATATTCTGCCTCCTTTTTTCTTCCTTCATCCTCCATGATCACGCCTAGCTCTGCCCCTTCTCTCCATGATTAGTTGCCGATCTAGATCTCTAAATTCAATAATCAGCTTCCACTCCATTTCTTTTCATGATCAGTTTTAGTGAGAACGGCCAATGAAATAAAATGAATGCAGTTAAAATATTGTCTGTGGCAGTATTACATGCCACTTTGTCATGAATGACTAAAGGGCCAAAAAGTTTTCTGCTTTAATATATAAATAAAGCCCAAATTTTTGCTGCGTTCTGCGACACAAATGGTCTCTTTAAAGCAAAAGGTCACCCTCTCCTTCTAAATTGTATCTAAAACTACAATAAATGTTTTACAGACATAACAACCTGGTCATAATTAGGGACAAATGTGCTTTTATTGCATGAATGATCAAAAATGACAAAACCATGCTTACCTTTACAGACATTTTAGAAATGTTAAGGTCTGTAAATCCTTTTTAAGCTCTGGTGAGGCCTTCTATCAGAAGTACAGTTAGAATGCATTACTTTTTCATGATGAGAGCTATCCCATTTGTTTAGTGTAACCTGACAATAAAAACAGTTACTATTACTGCTTTACATATTCACTGTAACAGAGAGCAGCAAAAACCAATCAGCCACACTCAGGCCACTAAAATAAACATGACCTGACTCAGTTTCTGCCTTTTTCTAGGTAAAGAGAAATGTGCTGATTAGCTTGGAATCTTGTACCTGGTTCTCATGTTCTGATCTCATCCATTATCTGTGTCATCCATTTGTTTAACCACTAAAGTACATACCGCCCAACCTTTCACATCGACCCCTATTTCTGATTCTGCCATAAAATAAATGATTGGACCTGGAGCGGATGTAGGCTATTAGTATCCTGAGCCAAATTGAAATCTATTAGGCATATAGGTCTATGTCTTGGCACAAGACTTATAACCTGCTACAAGTCTGGTCTGTGTCCTAGAACAGTGCACAAGGGGTACAGGTTAATGTCAGGGAATATTATGCACTTAGTTTAGGTGGGGGATAGGATACTTTTAACCCTTGTCCAATGAACATCAGAGCAATGTCACTGGAAATGATCTTTTGTGATTTTTTCCAGTGACAGATGAATAAATGACCACTGTATAAACAGAGCTATTCTGTGTTATGGAAAGGGAAGGGGGGATATGAGAGAGCAGCATCCCATTGTGCTCTCATTCCATACAAATGCATGGCGGTCCTTCCCAATCAGTCATTCATCAATCCGCTGTGCGTGTGTACCTAGCGTTACAGCCTGACACATTTGCTTAGACAGGGAGCGTATACGAGTGAGTAAGCATAACACAAGCATTTTTGTGAGATATATGCAAGTCTTCAACTTTATAACAATTCAAAAAAGGTAGGTTCCTTCTTATCCTCTTTGCTTAGTATAAAATAATAGCACACTCACTAGCAAACTGGAATGTATTGGCTACTTGCAACAATGTTTAGCTACCATACTATTTTTATACTTTTTTTTCAAATGTATTTATTGAATTTTAACGAACAAGCAAACAAAGAAATACATTAAGGGTGAAAATAAATGGCATAGAAAAACATAGGGAGGTTGGCTATCATAGATTGGGTATTAGAGGACACAATACAAGATTTATCATGCTGGCTGATAATAGCATAAGATGGTAAAAGAACATAAAAAGAGAGGACATGATCAACATAATCAGAACATACAGGATAAAAACAATTGGACTAATAACCACGATTTACAAAACTGGTTCCACTATACCTGTACTATACTAACGAGTCATGTTACCTGGGGGGGGGGAGGTAGTTGGTTACCCAACTACCTATTGGTTGTCATGGTCTGGGCATACAGGGGTGCTTCGGACGGTTACATTTAGAATGTTCCAGGAGGAGTATTGGACACGTTCATGGATTTCCCTCCGTTCTGGGTCTGGTATAACTTTAGTAATGAAGCCGTACCACTTTTCTTCCTGCGTTGCCTTTAGCATGTCTCTATGAAATAAAGTTTTGAGGGAATCTTGTACCATTTCCAACATGGGGAGTTGGGGTGTATCCACTGGTTGAAATTATCCCTCCTTGCTGCAGGAGGCATAAGCCATCCCATTCCCACTTATACTTATACTTTTTTTAATTAAAAGCTCCCCGTCTATTATTGAACTACAAGTTCCAGTGCTTCCTGCTTGACAGCGTATAGTCATGGAAATTATACAATGGGCCAAGTCTTTTATACCAAATGGCGATGTTTATTCTTGCTGGAACCTGAAAGCCACTTGTGTGTGAAATTGCACGCACTGGAACAGGACCTAATTATTGTGCCAATGACCTCAGGGAGATGGAACACAACAATTTAAGAAAAAGTAAAACAATCCTTAAAGTGGGCAAAAAAGAAACTTCTCGGGAGGTTCGTCAATGGAAATGTCTGTCATATGTCAAGCAGAACCTTGCAATCCGCTCTTTTCAAAGTGGCTCATTGTCCTTGACCATGCCTATGTGGCTGGAGACGACCTTTCAGCTCACTCCATATTTATGAGGTTTTTGGTGAGCCTGGTTACCACGGGAACATTAGCCGTTCAGAAAATATTTTGGAATATTTACGCTTACAAGGAATATTTTTCAACAATCATTAGCGAGTGTCTGTTATTCCTTAGCACTGTCTGCCTTGTTTAATACGATAATACGTGAACGTTTCTTGCTTCAAAAAGACTTGATTCTGATATTATTCTACAGTTTATGCTGCAATGACATTTTATAAAATATAGAAAGTTATTGAGGAAGCAAAAAGTTTTATTGGTAATGATTTTCTATTACTCTAATTCTCTGGCCTATATGGAAGAACTAACAATTAGGACTTGGTGTGTCCACCCCTACTTCTCAGAACTGAATACCTAGCCATGTGTTTATACCAAAAAAGTTTGGAAAAGGACTTTCCCTACTAAATATCCTAAACCCCAAACATTTCTAGTTTTAAATACAAAAAAACCTAGTTTTTAATATATAAAATCATTTTAGAAATAAATTCTTGACAAAGCCTCCAAGCCAGCCATTGCTAGCCAGGGTTCAGTAGGACCCAAGGGTTCCTTCAGAAGGTTCTAGGGCTTCTTGAGCTTTGGCTGATTGGCCTTCCATGTGATGGTGACCTCATGGATTCATGGCCATTGCCACTTGGCAGGGTCAGTAGCCTGACACCAAAACTATTTTTAGCTGTCTGTAAGGGACCACTGACCACTGATGTGAGGTGTAGTTTTTCCATTAAACTCCAATGGTTTCAGTAGGGTTTCGCCAAAACTGGAAAAACATTTCAATGGTTCCCCAGGGGTAAAGAGGTTGACAAATGTTTCTCTAACCTCCCTCTGATTCACCCAAAATAAACCATTTTTAGGTTGAACTTAACAACACCATGGTCTCTGTTTATAAAACAGTGAATCTGACAATTCCTTCTACATTTCCTGGTGGGAATCAGTTACTGCCATTGAAACACATTACCCTTAAATATTCCTATGAGGGAATATCTGATTCCTTGTTTTATAAATAGAGCCCTTTGAGATAAATATATAAAAAAGCTGAACTAACCAACCTTATTTTTTTGCTTTAGGCTACATGCACCTGTAGGTGACAGATGGTCAAATGAGTGCTTTACACACAATGCCAATGTGTTCTGTAGTGAGGGAGCGGGGAGGATGAGTGAGCGGCACCCTGCTTTACATGCATAGCAGTTGTTCCTGGCCATCGTTAATTGTTTAATTGTTGCAGATTGATGAATAACGTCGGGCGACCGCTGTACATATGTCGGATTCTCGCCTGAGATGAACATTATCGTTTGTTCCCGGAGATAATTATCTGACGTGTGCACAGCCTTTGGGTCCAATTCACATATCTCTGTTGCAGTGATGTACCCATAATTACTCCTGTTACTTAAAAGTACAGTTGAGTGCATCCTGTCCATTGGAAGGGATGCCACTTGAAGATTTTTATATTTTTGTATGTTTTTTGCGCCAAATAGACTCCTTCACTAATTTTCAAAATATGTATTTTTTTAATGTGCAGAGTGCCTGCATAGGCATTGCACCGGCACCCCTGGTTCTTTCAGCATCTGTAAAAGAAATTGGAGACTGAATAAATAGTTCTGGCTACTAACCCCCTTAAATTTTCATTGCACTTTAATATCAAAACATGACTCCCACTGACTCATTATGATAGCACTGTCACAATTTTCATTATGCCTTGTAAATATTGCTGGTTTATCACATCAACATCAACATGACAATTCTTTAAATAAATAAAAATAACGATAATTATGGTAACTCTGGAATCTCTGTCCACAGGACCTAGGAACATTCTTTTATAATGTGTGATATTTTGTCATTTGCCTTTTTTTTTTTTTAACTTTTTATTAAAGGATGGTTCAATAAATAACAATAAAAACAGAACAACAATCAGGGTTATAACAAAAAGATTGACATAAAATATACAAATGTGTAGAAATTTATAATAAATAAAAAAAATAAAAAAAAACAAGGAAAACTAAACAGAAACAAAAAAAGACAGGCATAATAAAGTATACTTATATAATATGGAAGGAGGAAAAAATGGTTACACAATCTCGTTGACAATATCAGATAGTTTCCATTCACATATTATTTATGACCACAGGGGGGTCATTTTCTAACATCCGCAAAGCATACCCGGAGGTATGTTCAAAGGTAGACATAATCTGATGTTTTATTGAAGAAGACTTAGACCCTGATTTATGAAAGCTCTCCAAGGCTGGAGAGAATACACTTTCATCAGTGAAGCTGGGTGAACCAGCAAACCTGGAATGGATCTGATTCAGGATTCAAAACAATTGCTAGCAAATAGCAAATTATTTTTAAAAATCCATTTCATGTTTTCTGGATCACCCAGTTGGGCCTGGGTCTATATAGGATTCCCATATTTCAAAAAATGTCCTCACCTTAGTTTCCTTATCCAGAGATGCCTCAATCATGGCCATTCTGACAACATATCCCAATTTTTCCTGAAAGCCATTTGCTTTTTGTTTGTTTAAGACAGTGGTCCACATAAAATTTTGCTACTTGTACAATACTTAACAGTGCTGCATGACAACTGCAGATGATATTAGTTTGAAACGGGATTATGTGTGTATTTCTTTTCACAAGTTTTATTCTATTTTAAATTAAAAGTGCTGCCAAAAAAACATTCCCATGTTTCATTACCATCCTTCTACCCACATAAGTACACTTTTTATACTCACTGGCATGGACTGGCAGCCTGGCATCATAGATGGCATGTGTATCCAAATGCATCTATTGGTAGGTATGGGTTAACTTGGCTTGCTCCACTCTAAATCATTCAATACCATTTGCAATAAAACAAAGGTCACTTAACCAGTGCTAAGGAAAAAGCAAGACATGTGCATAAACAGAATTAGCATGCAAGGTTTGGCATGCTCTTATACACAAAGGTGAGCTGGTGTTCTTTATGTGTCAGGGCTGTTTTTTTTATATAGTCCTACTTTCTTACTTATTTCTCTTTCATCAGACTTACTTGGATCTACAGGACCTGATTGTTTTTACATGATATTGAGTCACAATAGATATAATGACAATTTGCAAGCTGAATAGACAGATTTAGAACCTGTCCCTTTATTTATTCCAATTGTTTTAATTCTATTTTATGTGTATTTTACATTGGTATTTTTGCAATACCTCAAACTGCCTACAGACATACCATTTCCAGTGACTATAGAATGAACACATGCTGTTCAGATCTATGTAAAGGGGAGGATAAGTATGAGGCACCCCACTGCATCCTCCTCCATAGGAAGTGAGAGCGATCATCCCTGCTTAGTCTTTTTGTTTTCTGAAACAGCAGGTTCCTATAGGACACATGCAAGATTGTCGCCGGGGACCAATATTATCATTCATCCCGACAGACAATTATCTAGCATGTGTACATAGCTTTAGTGTACTAATACAATACTATGCCTGCAGATTAGGAAATAATAGTTGGTTAGTAGTTAGTGCGAGGGTTAATGATATGTTAGAGTTCATCTTAAAACAGAGATTTAGGTCAAAATATTTTTGGCACTGATATGATGAGGTATGTTCAGCTTTTTAGAGTTAAAATTAATGTTAAAATGTATCTCTAGGATAAACTGTTTTTTAATTTGAAATAAAATGAGGAAGAGTTGTTATTTCTTTCTGTGTCCGCACTGGAGAATAGAAAGTAAGGGGAAATCCAAGTTATTTGGCAAGTGCACTTTATTTGCAGTTGACCTCCTTTTGATCTTCTTGTAGCTGCTTTCACATTCCCATAGACTTGCATTAGGGGAGAAGCAGTTCTGATGTGAACAAATGCCCATCCATACAAGTTCCTCACTCGATCAGATTGTCTGACCTATGTCAGGCTGAATACCGAAATATATAGATATACCAATGTCAGGGATTTAATGGAAAAATAACTTCTGTTGCTAAAAATCAGGTAGTGAAAATCTAGCCTTGGTTGGGATCTGATGATATTTCTCAGTTATGTAAGAAATCCCTGTTATTAAGAAATCCCGTTCACTAAAAATACCACTATTACTTTGCAGAACTGATTGTTATAGAATTTGCAGCCACATTTTTGTGCAGTGCCAGTTTTCTCTGACTTAATTAATTGTGTATTTACATATTCTTTATTCTTCCTAACTTTCTGTACTTACTTTTATATATATTTTATTTTTATTTTTTGCTCCTTACAATACGACTGAATTTAAAAAATTATAAATGGCTGCTGTACGTACATGATAGAAAGGTCACAGAACGCGGCTCTGGACATAAAAGAAAGTCTGACATGGCAGGCCTGTGATCTGGTATCATCTCAAACCCTCAAGACTTCCTGGCACAAGGAACAAAGATTACAGTGGACTAGCAAGAATAATGTGCTTAGGAGAGAGTCCAGGAAGGTTTAGGGATAGTAGATGTCACAGAACACTTGGTGGGGAGTCGGCAAGGATATCCAACATAAACCAGATTGGCAAACTGTTTGATATCTATGTTTGTCTACATGGTCATACCATTCATCTAATTCGTTTTTAAGGTGTTTTTTAATTATATGTATTTTTATTATTATTATTATTATTAATAATAATAATAATAATAATAATATTATTAATAATAATAACAAACAGGATTTATAAAGCCCCAACATAATACGCAGTGCTGTACATGAAATATTTCTACTTTTTACAGCACGGTGGCTCAGGGGTTAGCACTCCGGCCTTTGCAGCGCTAGGTCCCAGGTTCGATCCCCAGCCAGGACATTATCTGCATGGAGTTTGCAGGTTCTCCCCGTGTCTGCGTGGGTTTCCTCCGGGTACTCCGGTTTCCTCCCACATCCCAAAAACATGCAGTTAGGTTCATTGGCTTCTCCCTAACAATTGACCTTAGACTAAATTATTCACATATGACTATGGTAGGGACATTAGATTGTGAGCTCCTTTGAGGGACAGTTAGTGACACGACTATGGACTTTGTACAGTGCTGCGTAATATGATGGCCCTTTATAAATACTGTGTAATAATAATAATAATAATACATGGTTTTCTTGTTCTGGGGATTATGAAAAAATAAATATAAATACATATATTAATATATATATATATATATATATATATATATATATATATATGGGGGGGGGGGCATGGAATCTGCATGGAATCCAATAGGTATTATGCCTATGAAAAAAATGTCACTCCTTAAGTTTGCTTATAAGAATGTGAGGCAGCACACCTTTCTTACTAAAAAAAGCCTAAAATAAGCTTTCTTGTTCAAGCAACTTTGAGAACATTCCACCCACACCTCCCTCTGGTGCATTCACCTCCTGCTGAGGCTTAATTGTACAGCATTTGTCTATGATTAAGCCACAGCAGGAGGTGAAAAGTGCCAGGAAAAGTGTGGGTGGAGTATCCTCAAAGTTGCTTGCACAATAAAGTTGATTTTAAGCTTTTTTGGGATACAGTAGTGTGTAGATGGATATTCTTATTACATAAGAAAGAGGATTTTAGTTCTCCTTTAAAGTGAGGGAAAACAACCAGATATGTGACCACTTTTTACTCTCAGTAAGAAATTTACCTGCCAGTGGCTGGCCGAAAACACAGTGACCCAGACTATAGAATTGGAAACTTTACTTTCTTTACAATGTCAATAGGTGCATCAGCAATTCTAGCACAATGTAAAGGCTTTAAACTAACTTGGTCCCCAGAAAAAAAGGACAAAGTTGTAGAACCCTCTTCATTCATGATAGAATATAAAGGGTTATTGTACACTGCTTTTGTGCACATGGAGGCTTCAAATTCAGTGGCCTATGAATTGAGGCTTCATGGTGATTTATGAAAGTAGCAACAGCTTTTAGCAACTAAATTAATATATATGTATATGATTTCTGTACCATTGATTTATGTATATTTATATTATTTATTCTACCTTCCTACAGAAAACTGTCTTTGGATTGGATATTACTGAGGGATTTGGCCCCTTAATGGTTTTGCTGTGGGGTCCTTTAACATTTGTAGCTCTTTCAAAAACATAAATATTGCGTGAATCCCTCTAATTCAAAAAAAAGTAGGAGGTAATGTCTTGGGATATGCAAGATGACATTCTCAAACTGTTTTGATTTCTAGTATGGATCTCATTATCATATAACACCTTCTATGCTTCTATTTGGGCAGCATGGTGGCTCAGTGGTTAGCACTCTGGTCTTTGCAGCGCTGGGTCTCAGGTTAAAATATCAGCCAGGACACTGCACAGAGTTTGCAGGTTCTCCCAGTGTTTGCGTGGGAACTCCGGTTTTGTCCAACATTCCAAAAACATGCAGTTATGTTAATTGGCTTCCCCAATTGTCATATCTATATTTTTAATGACATATGACTATGGTAGGGATATTAGATTCTGAGTCTCTTTAAGGGACAGCTGGTGACATGACTATGGACTTTTTACAGTGCTGTATAATATGTTGGTTCTATATAAATACTGTGTAATAAAAAAATAATGCCCTCCCTGGAGCACTGTTGTCCTGAATACATTGCACTCAGGCCGTGGTTTCTATTAAGGCCACACTAAGGGGAAAACCTAAACAAGCTCTCTAGTGATATCACAGTCACGCCAACACATGACAGTCCAGAAGTTTCCATGCCAGCGGAAGCCATAAATGCATGCTCTAGAGATAATTAGTAGCTACCAGTAAAGGTGCTCACAGACAGCAGTCTTCTGGCCATTTTTATGCTTCAATTCAATATCTATAATCTAATATTGAATTTCTGTAAAACACTGGCGGCTGAGGCTTCCCAGGGGAATAATGATTGAACAGAAAAATCTGAGTCTGATCATTACTGTTTTCCCCTGATAAGCCAACACACAAAGCATATGGCGCATATTAAGATCCATATATGCCAGAGGGCATTTGCATGGTGTCTACATTCTCTTTAGACAGATAAATAAGTGATTAGTAGCTGTCAAATCTTACACATTTTCTTTCTCAAACAGGTTTAAAACAATAAGACATTTACATTTTTATTATATTCATTCCTTTGAAGATGTATATTACCAATGTATCCAGAAAGTTTATTAGTGGCAAAGGTGGCAGAATGTGAAAGTGGCCTAGAAATGCACAGAACAGGCTGTCTCATGTGCCGGTGTATAGCATTCCTTTTTGTCCTGTAAAATTCCCAGAGTATTATTCCTTGTAGAACATAAAATTATAAGTGTCATTGCCTATTACTATATAGAAAGCAGATGTGACCAATGGCCGGCTGCAATGTAAAGGCAAGGTATAATTTGCAGTAAAGACGTCACATAAAGGACAAGTCATGGGCAGGTGTGGTTTATGGGGTAATTAACCTACACCCTGCTGAGTAATGAGGCATGTGAAATCTTTGAAGGCTAATGACAACATCAGGGGTTAACAGCACAGTCACCCTACAGTGACATATGAGGCACACCCTACAGGTTCTCAGGACATTACATGCTGTTTGTATTAGCTTCCCTTATCAGTACAGCACTTCTAATAGCTCCTTAGGATGACAGTAGTTAATCCAAAACTGTCTCAAGCTTAACAATGTCCTTTGCATATGTTCTTATCACCATTTTCAGCAATTTCATGGACTTATTTCAGTTATCTCTAAATGGCTTTCATTAGGTATGACATGTAAAAGGTGAAAATAAGATCTGCAAAGCATCTGTTAAAAAAGGTTGTCCAGTTTTATCAAAGTTAATTCCCTTTGATGTTTGAAGTCAATCTGCCAACTTGCTGCTACTGTTTTGCTCTTCCAGTACAAATAATTTCAAGGGCTTTAAAATGATTGAAGTTTTTAAAAAGGCCTGCCAAGTTATAGAATCTTCGAGATCAGAAGTATTATGCTTTGGACATATCCAAGACTTCCAATTTGTTTTTTAGGGATCTGAAAACTGTTAAATATTTATTATACTTTATGGTTTGATTGATTTAATTGTACACAGTGTCAGACCATTGTTTTTACTTGATGTCACTGACAAAAGTTTCTTAAGCTGCGTACACACTTCCAATTTTTATCGTTCAAAATGAATGACGAACGAACGACGAACGATCGATTGGGCAAAAATCGTTCGTAAAAAAAGTAACCAACGACGCCAACGAACGAGGAAAGTCGTTGGAAACGAACGACCGGACCGGCGGATCGGATTGGACAACGATCGTTGACCATCGTTCGTGTGTACGATCGTTCGTTGATCGTCCATGGTCTGAGCATGCGTGACGAACGAACGTTCGTTCACTTCCTGTCGTGCACGTCACTACCTGTATCGCTCAAATGATCGTATCTATTGTGTGTACAATATCTACGAACGATCGTGTCGTTATCTGTATGTGCAGGATCGGTGCTATACGATCGTTCGTAGATATCGTGCAGGATCGTTCGTCGTTCGTTTAACAACGATAATAATTGGAAGTGTGTACGTAGCTTTAGGGAACCGTGATCAGTTAAAGTTAAAAATACCTGTGAGATATCTGTGGTTTTTCCTTTATAATTTGATGCTGAAGGTTTTTGCAGCCTGTCTTCCTTCTGCACTATATAGGCTAGAGGTTTACGTGTGGCTGAGCTAATGTTTATTTTGTTAAATCTCACTGACAGACTCAGGTTTAGGACTCTGGAAAAGTTTGGCAACAACTAAAATGACACTTTAAATCAACCTGCTACAACTAAATGAATTCAGAAAGGTCCTCACACTACATACTAATGTAAGCGACCTGCACACACAGATTGTAATGCAAATAGACTGCTGGTGAGCTGTGTTGTTCAATCAGAAACCCAGTGAGGATCTCAACTGTTGGTTAATTATTATTATTATAACACAGTATTTTTATAGCAACATCATATTATGCAGCGCTGTACCATGTCCATAGTCATTCCATTAACTGTCCCTCAAAATGGCTCACAATCTAATATCCCTATCTCAATCTCTCAATCAAGTCTTTAATCGAGTCTAAGGTACATTTTTGGGGGAAGCCAATTACCCTAATTGTATGTTTTTGGAGAAAACCCACACAGACAGGGGAAAAACCTGAAAACTCCATTTGGGATTTGAACTTGTGACTTAGCACTGCAAAGACCTCTGAGCCACCATGCTGCCCATATTAAATAGTAATAAAAATTGAAAAATATGTTTATTGTATTATACTTTAATAAGGAAAATAAATAGTAATGTGTAGACCTTTAGAATGAATCTGGAAATAAGTGTTTTGCCTATCAGTATTAGATTAGAAGCTCTGCACAATGCATTATAGCTTTGATTGTCTTACAGGGCTGGCCTTCTCCCTCTGTCCTCTAACAAATTATAGTTGTAAACAAATTAGTCTCAGTCTAAATCCTTCAATGCACCAGATTAACGGATTTCAAATACTTATACTAGCAGTATTTAAAAAAGTAACAATTTTAATTAATACATGACTGGATTAAAGGGTCCTTTTTATTTTTTGCCTAGGGGTTTAGTTTTAATAAGAACTGTCCAAGAGCAATTATAGAGCATGAAAATAAAAATTTAATGGACTTTTGAACAATAATGAATTTGTGAATTTGTGATCAGTCATGGACTGAATTCAAAATTATAATAGTATATATTATAATTCCTAAACAATAATAGCATTATAAGTAAAAGAAAATGTATATCTAAAAATATGTCTGCAGAGATATCCAAATTAATATTATGTGGACAGTATGATAAATAGTTCTCCTCTAAGGAAACATGTCTAACAGATGTAACCTGTACTGATATAATATTGCAAAACTACTATACAAAACTAAGCTTCACTAGCAAAAGAAATCTTAAAAATAAGGTTACTTTTTAAAAAAGTATTTAGTTCAGTTTTAACATATTCGCATCAACCAAGTACTGAAAGTACACTCCAATTTCCACTCCAGAAGGGTTTTGTTCTACATTCTGTGTTTCTGCTCATTTACTTTGTTGTTTCTCATTTTGTGAGAATAATTTTCAGCAAACGAATGTGGTACAAGGAATGGTTTTGATTTTCATATGATGGCTAACCAATTGACACACAAAAATGTCTTGCTCAATTAATTTTTGATCAATGTTCTGCTTAAGAATTGACCATAAATACTATGCTATAATATTATGCAATCATCAGTCATTTTTGATCAATTCAACATTTTCGTCTAGCTATGCTTTCCTGAGAGGCACTGAGAAGCCAAAAGACAAAGTCGGTTTTGTTGGACATTGTTCTTTAACTCTGGGGATTATTTGGCAGCACTTCCTTCAGACTCGTGAATGGGTTTTGAGAAAATGTCACCCACTTCTTGGGCTATATGATAACACTCACCTTGTTACCTCTTTCTTTTTTCTTTCTCTTTTCCCTTCTTTCTCTTCTTTGCCTTTTTCCCTTCCCACCCTTTCTGAAGTTTTGCATTGAATCCCTCTTTACTTTCTTATTCTCTTTTTTTTCTGTTCAAATGATAAAATGGCTGGATTCATTGCGTTTTCCTGTAAGATGTTCTAGAGCCTACTTTGTTTGAAATGCTGAGGAGGTTCTGGTTTTGTTTGTCAGTTCAATACACTCTGTACTTATGTTCAATGTTTCTGGAACTGTGTAAATTTATATTGTCTGACATATTGATTATCTTATATTTTCTTGTTGTGCCTCATTGTGTGTTTTCTCATTAAGTTCTTCCAATAAAACTTCAAATATAGAAAAAGGAGTCATTCATGTATGGCCACATGATACCCAAGTTAGGAATCACAGTAGGTACCAGACTACATTTCCTAGCATCCCTGCAGTTCAGTAGACACCATAGACCTGGTTTATTAAAGTTCTCCAAGGCTAGAGAGGATTTATTTCCATCTGTGAAGCTGGGTGATCCAGCAAACCCAAAACATATTTCTTACAACTAATTTACTGTTTGTTAGCAAATGTTTTCAATCCTGGACCAGATCTATTTCAGGTTTCCTGGATCACCCAGATTCACTGATGAAAGTGTATCCTCTCCAGCCTTGGAGAGCTTTAATAAGTCAGCCCCCATGTGTCTCCATAATTTGCTTTGTTTTGGCTTTAGTTGGGTTTTAAAGCCTGTCTTACCTGTGCTTAGGTTAGGTTTGTTCATGCACTGGTGGACATGACTGGTTATATATAAATATATATATAAATATTTGTGTTGTTTTGTGATTTAAATGTATTGAAATATAATATAAACTGCACTTGAGCTTGTCGTGGAGCAGCAGGAAACCAAATAATAGGGTTTGCTTTGGATGGTTCACAGCAGATTTCATTGCCTTACATAACTTCAGCTCTAGTTTTTCCCTAATTACATCTTGCCTTGAAGATTGTACATACAACACTTTCTCTGATATAACATTATTAATCAATGCTGCATTTTCCAGGCTAGATATGAAGCAAGTGTTAATCCCTTAGGAGCTGATTGATGTTCGCATTAACTCAATGAAATCATAGCTGTAAACAAATGAATTTATGCAATTGTGTGATATCACTGATGTAACAGAGGACACCCTTCCTGTGGTTTTTGTTACATTGACACCAAGCATTTCCTCCATAGAAACATCAGCATCAAGTAAAATCAATACTTGGAACCGGGATTAAGTATACAGGAGATACCCAGAGGTCCAGGGTTTACAAGGCAACATTTGACAGATGAGTCACACTTTAAAGTATAAGCAGATAATACCCCTGAGGAATCTCATATTACATCTTGTCCTTGCAAGGCACATCTCTTGGCAACTTTTAACACAGATGGCAACTGTTCTTACATGTCAAAAACATCTCCTGGATATCCCAGAAGCAGCATGAGCAATAGTCAGTAAAATGAGCCGCTCCTGATAGATGAGAGGACTGTGACACAGAATGACAGCCCTGAAGAAAATGTGATAATGTACATTCATAATACAATAATGTGCTGACTACTAAGTGCATCATAGGATTATCATTTTACCTTCAAAAAGTACCTTTAGTTCCAACCCCAGGCCAAAAACTAAATTGGAATATGGACCTTAGATTGTGAGTTTACCCGGTTCCCGCTTTAGTGGCCTGAAGCCAAAGGTAACCATTACAGCTACACTGCTCTTTAAAATGCAGGTGTAAGGACACCACAATAAAAAGTAATAGAATACCTGTCTGCTGCAAGCAATTGTATTGCTGTTTCATAATGTCCAGTGCTACAGGTTCTTTGAATAAGAAGTCTTTTAAAAGTACCCTTTAAATATTTCTTGTGCAGCTATGTAGGAGGTTTTGGTAATTTTGCAAATATATTTTTTTAGATCAATTTTGAATAGATGTTCTTTTATATTTTAAGGATAGACCTGTAGATCCTACTTTTCATGGTTATCTGAATATAAAAGAGTGTGGCCAGTAAGGATGACATTCTAGCATCCATTCATACATAGACCCATGTTTTCTAATTACCTTATCTTCAGTTAAACCAAATTACCATCTTAGAGTCTCACCTAATGCCATATATTTTTCAATAACAGGACTCTAGTTCATAAATTATGACATGGTAAATTGTACAAATCACTGAAACTTGAAAGGTCACTTATTTTGGACTTCAGTAGAAATACTAAACTCAGAACTTAGTTGAAGCAGATCTCTCATTAAAAAAAAACTACGGGTAAGAAGCCGGCGATCCCTCTGCAATCTTAGTCCTCTTGGTCATGTTCCTTGTCGTCTTCGTTCTGGTGTGGACTGGACACCATGCAGTGCCATCTTCCTCTTCCAGTTTCTTCTTTCTACACCTGCCGATCTTGTACTGCATGGATGGAAGATCAGGGGAAGCAGTTTTGAAAAATGTAAAGAGAAAGTGCTGATCTCACTGCGCATGCATTTTATTACGGTAGAGAAAAGATCCGAGATCAGGCCTCCTGGGATATGTGACATGTGTATCCAAGGAGGCTGCAGGTTTCCCAGTCTTTACTGCCACAGCGGTAAAGACAGAAAAGAGGGGTCTCCACTTCAATTAAAAAAATAGTATTTAAAAAAAATAAAAAACATTTTTGTCTTTGTATAAAAAAGTAAGGAACACCGTCTTATAAAAAGTAAAAAATGTGGTGATAGGTCCACTTTAACCTAATGCCAACTTCAAACAGACACCCAGGAACCATCCCTGCACTTTTATTCTGCAAGGCAGCCAACAAACACATTACTGGACTTCTCTCTCTCTATAATATGAGTATTATAAGTAATATAAGTTTTTGAACACACATTACGATTTATATTTGTTCTTTTTATATATAATATATAGTATATTTAATATATACATCTATAGCTATGCATTATGCTCCAAGGACCTTTCTGGGCTATCTGCATTTTAATCGTGCTATAATCGTATAAGTTACATTTTTAAATGGCTGAAGATGTTTATTTCGGTCACTCCTAATGTACATAGCACATTTTGATTAGCCAAGAATGCTTTAATTATTTTAGTCCTCTTTAGTTTTTCTGATTCAGCAAACTGTCTGCACGCTACAAGTGTGACATTGTAACACCCACTTTAATAGCTAAAGTACTGAAATATAAAGGGCAGCAAGCAAAATACAAAAACCACAGTAACTGTGGATGTTAAGGATATTAATATGCATTGGGCCTGATTTTTTAATGCTCTCCAAAATTAGAGAAGATAGAGTATCTTGAGCAAACCTGGATTGGATTTTTTAAAAACAGTTACTATCCTGGACAAGATCCATCATACGTTTGCTGGATCACTCAGGTTCTCCTATAATTTTCTACCTTCTCCATTCATTGAGAGCTTTAATAAATTCTGCCTATTATATTATAATCACTGTGCCAAATATTGTATGTTAACCAATGAATCTAATGTCTTCTAGAATTGATGGCACAAAGAAAAATACAGGTAAAGCGTGTACCCTTGTAGTTTCTTTGCATGTGCTGACGATAGGCTCCTACTTCTATACAAGTATTAGCAAAAAAAGTAGCCAGTGTAATGACAAAATCTTCTAAATTTAACAGCAAGGCCAACAATGGATTTATCTCTTAGCTTTTGGCAATGGCAGCTCATACATGACATATTCACTAATTACAGTAATTTCAGAATTCAGCGATGACTCAGAGCCAGTGTTGCCGACCAGATACATCTCCAGCTTGGGTTTACAAATCCTTATTAAATAAACAAAAATACTGATGAACAGGATACTCAAAAATTGGAACTGTCTTTTTTCAATTGCCAGTCTGGAGCTCACACTGTGGAATCCTTAATTGATGGTTAGAAGACCTGTCCAGCTGCCACCAGGATTATCAAAGCATACAGTAGGACATTCCGTACACCTTTGGGACAAATAGATATTTCTCCAAGTACAGCAGAAGGTCCTCCTAATAATGCGCCAAAGCCCTTGTCTGAGCTGAAATGAACTGGTTTTGTTTAGAAATGATCTGTGTGCTTAAGCCACAAATAATGTCAGTAATTGCAACCTAACATACTATTAAGCAGATGCAGAATGTCGGCAGGTAAAAGCAAATACACCTTTCAAATTCTCAAATATAGTGTTTTTTTTACTTTGCTACTCTAACACTGTCCTCATTAAATCTGTAAAAAAAATGGAGAAAAACTAAAAAAACTTTGGAGAAAAACAGCTTCTGCATAGGAAAAAGTAAAATTTTAATCCTTACAGCGAGTTCCTGGGAACCCCAAATAGTCCAAATCTCATGAGAAGAAGCTTCAGTACAAAGTAGCTTTGTCTTCTAATGAGAGTTGGGATCCTCAGTGTTCTCCTAATCCTGCAAAAAGGATTATAATTTTACCTTTGTCTAGTCCACATAGGTAGACAGGTGTAAGGTAAGTACAAATTTAGAGTGTTACTTGTGACACGTACCAAAATTAGATTTCTAAGTAATTTTTACTAAAGCATCAGCATTTTTCTTTCTGTGTATATGCCTGATGCATATTATGTTTACCCAGCACAACATTTTATATTTTAGATTATTTCTAAAAAGTGTAAATACAATGTTTACTTTACATTGGCTAGTATGTCTGCAAACTGGGCATATGTGCAGCCAGCTCAACCAGAAATATTACTTTGGCTGTACATGAACAGCTAATAAAAGTTGGGATATTATAAACAGTGATTTTTATTCAGGATTAGAGCTAGCAGTTTTATTTTTGAATGGTCAGCAAAATAAGATTGTATATGCCTATATGTTATAGCTACAGAATAATGTGAGAGATTGTGTTGTATAAATGGATTATTAGTAAACTTGGTACATTGCACTGTATTGTGTAGCAAATTAAGAACACAATCCTAATGTTACAGAAAAGAATAAAGTAACCTTCCACATTACCTTGTACCTGTACAATGCCAGATTCAGCTGAATTGGGCGTAGAGACTCACAACCTTAATAAAAACACCATTTAACAGATGTAGCCCACCACTCCCCAAATCTCTAAACTTACCTAGTTGTTGCAACTGAGGCCTCTGGCATGGCTTCTATTTCTCCTCTAGTTTTGATTAGGTCATTGAATGAGTATAAACAATGCAACTGGCCTTGGCAGTGAGAACTAGGTAAGTAAAGGGATGAGGGCAAAATATTAGGTAAACTGGGCCTGATATATTTAGGATCTCCACGACTAGAGAAAATAGGAAGAACCTGGGTATTTTAGTGAACCTGGAATTGATAGATTAAAAATCATGTGCTTTTAGTTGCCAAATGGACAAGATTCATTCCTGGTTTGCTTTGCTTGTCTAACCGTGAACTGCAAGTTAAGGTCAGGGAGTACTAAGCCTATAAGGTCTTTAGGCCTTTGCAATGTATCCAATTCCTCCTTAGCTCCAGTGTTCCCCTCATGCAAAGCAAGATAATCAAGTCATTTAATTTAACAAAGGGAAGTTATTACCACAGAATATTCTAGAATATAGAGTAGCAGGGTGCATCAAATTAAAAGGTATGCCCAACCATTAGGATAGGGGCACATCTGAACCCTTGTTTGGTTTTGATGTGATCCAGGGTTCCATTGTGGAGATTTTCACCCACAAACTGTCACAGAAGTTGTGAGATTTCCACACTTTTTTGTTTGTTCTTTTCTGTTCGGTAAAAAACAATAGCACAAGAACATAAATTCATGGGAATCTCTGTAATGTAGCTCTGAATAACACAAAAAATCTCACATGTATTCTCTTATTCACTCTTAGTAATACATAGACACAAAAAACTGGGTATTAAAGTTTTAAAATATACATAAGAGAAACTGTTGACCCAGGGAACATCCGATTGCCTCACAGGATTTTGTTTGCCTTCCTCTAGATCAACAATGTCTATAGGGTTTTTATCTGGGATATGTTTGTTACCCTAGTGGTTGAACAAAATGGTCTGTTTTCAACCTGACTATCTAACTATGTACCATACACTTTAAAGTCTCCTTTTCTGTAACATATAGGAAGGGCTGTTACACATACAATTTGCATTTTACTATTTGTGAAAAAAGTTCTATTTTCAAATCATAAAAGAAAGCGGAATATTGGTAAAGCTTATACTATAAGATGTGTGGATGAAGAAACAACTTATCATTTATTGGCTAGTGGTGAAATGATGGGGGAAATTTTAACTTTAAACTACAGTGTTCCCTCGCCACTTCGCGCTTCATGTTTTGCGGCTTCAGTGCTTCGCGGGTTTTTCCAAAATATTCATCAAAAAATAAAAATGAAAAAATACAATCATGTCGGCAGCCACATTGCGGAAAGGAGCGTTGTTTCATGTTGATGCGTGAGAGAGAAGGATCCCTGCATGTCAAACAAAGAGATGAGTTGACTCAGAGTACATACCACGGGCTCTCATAAAGACGCGTGATTGGTTTCCGGTGCGACATCAACCAATGAGAGTACGAGTGGATTTATCCCTGTGAGTTGATTGTCTGCGCATCATCGCAGCCTCACCTAGCATCTTCTCTTGTTGTATCTCGCCAGTCTTGTCCATGATGTTGACTGTCTCGCATACTGTATTTTATAGGAAATCCTACTTTGCGGTTTTTCAGCTTTCGCGGAGGGTTCTGGTCCCCATTAACCGTGAAAAACGAGGGCTCACTGTATAGAGTTTTGTAAATAAACAGTTTTGTTTAATTTATTAATAATAATAATAATAATAATAATTAATAACCAAACAATATAATCATATGCAATATTTCTAGGTGGCTGTCTAAAAAATTGTAAGCATAAAAAATAAACTTTAACATAAAAGCGCGTAACTTTGCCCAGGCTGTTATGATGCCATCAGTCTGCTGCAGTTAGGAGGAAGTAAAGCCACTTGACCAGTGATCACACTGCAACATTATAACATTGCATCAATTACCTATGAAATATAAGGAACTTGAATGATACAGCTCTGCTCCCAGCAGCTGGCACCTAGCCAGACGCTCGATCACCCGCACAGAAAAAGCTTCACACAGAAGCAGTCTTCACATTTGACAGCTGGCAGCAGTGGGTGGTACTGCCCCGATCTATTCTCTATGGGGCTACCGCTTGGAGCAGCTACAAGAAGCGTGCCCCTAGAGGCAGTGGTACCCCGGCATGGGGAAGCAGTAACTGCACTGCAACCTCATGGCCAGCGTGAACACAGCCTAACTGGAGGATGCAGCAGGGTCTGATCTGATTTCCGAAAAACAGCCACAGGATTTGTATGATTGTGCCATCCTTCATCGAGAACATGCTCATATTATCATACATATAGATTTGTAGATAAGCCTTTACCTGCCTGTCTATATGCTATTATCCTGTTATTAATAAACAGGATTTGTGTATTATTATTACACAGTATTTATATAGCATCAACATATTATGGAGCACTGTACAAAGTCAATAGTCATGTCACTACTTGTCCCTTCAAGGTGTTCACAATCTAATGTCCGTACCATAGTCTAAGGTTAATTGTGGGGGAAAGCCAATCAACCTAACTGCATGTTTTTGGAATGTGGGAGGAAACCCACACAAACATGGTAAGAACCTGCAAACTCCATGCAGATAGTGCCCTGGCTGGGATCCGAACCTGGGATCTAGCGCTGCAAAGGCCAAAGTGCTAACCACTGAGCCACCATGCTCCCTGTTTATATAGCGTCAACATATTACACAGTGTTGTACATTAAATAGGGGTTGCAAATGACAGACAGATAAAGACAGTGACACGGGACGAGGAGAGGACTCTGCCCAGAAAAGCTTACAATCTATTGTCTTCATCATTCTTTCATTATTAATGTTCAAAACTGAAAATTCTTTTTTTACATTGTATAAAGCCCAAGCACAGCAGACACCAGCATCTTCTCTCTATTGTTTTATACAACATCAAGGTAATGATTACATCAGCCATAGCACAGGGCATTGTCCAGGGACAGAAGCTGGATAGGAATAGACATGTGACATCACTTGGCAGCTCTCTATGGGTATAAATCCTAACAGGATGCCACTTGTGATGAATGTCTCTAATACAGGAGTACACCTGCTGTGCTGCTATCTCCCTCATCCATACCACATCCTGCTTACTTAAAAATAACAAGGTTACGAGAGGCAATATATAATGTAACCATCAAATCAAAATATATATATTATATAGGTATCTAGCAAAGATGAAGGTTCTCACACAGACAATGATAGCGATCTCATCTGGTATTGTGTATTCACCTTACTAAAATTTTTTATTGAGACCTGAAAAATTCAAAGAGCTGGCCAAAGATGGATCTATTTTTCATCTGAACCAAAGGAGATTTCCATGGTAATTGATATGAAGTATCAACCAAACTGTTTTTGATCAAGGTGAAAAATTAAAAAATTAAAAATAAAATAAAATCTGCTACATCACAAGCATATGAAATATGATTAAAACTCCATGGACAATTGTTTTATAACAATTGTTTAACTTTTTTTTTTTAATGTAAATTTGTATTAAAAGTTTTCAACATATACAGAAAGAAATTACAGATACATACAAAAGTATAACAGAACTGTAGGCATTACAATATGAGCTAACTTTCAACTTTATAGCAAATACATTTTTTTTAACTATATAGATATTATAATAATAAATTGTTCATTTTTATCATCATATTATTAGTTTTATTATTTATTTGTAAAAAAACAAAAACAAAGATTGAATATGTAAAATGAGAAAAATAAACATCGTTTTAATGTGTAGTCACTTCTGGTACGTGTCATATGTGACAAGAACAAGCACAGCTCTCCCATCAGAGGAAGAATTCTGTTGTTTCGCCTTGTGTTAATTAGTCCCAGAGGTAGGAGAAAAATCACAATCATAAAAAAGGTGTAATATAGGCAATGCAGAAGAAAGGTGATGTATGATTGTTAGATTTTTAATATATATAAAACATTTGAAAATAACTAATATTTCCAATTTACAAATACTGTGTAAAGCTTGAACTAGTTGCAGTTACAAATTGCAATGGGGTTACAATATTCTTTATATATTATTTAACTTCAATGCAGGATCTGAATCCTGTTCACACTAACTTCCAAAACAGAACCTCCTTTTACTAAAGTGTTTTATGAATGTGACCAAAAGGCCATTTATAGCTTTCTGCTGTAAGAAGCTTGAAAAGTAGCCCACCACCAGAGATCAAAGCTGGGCCCTGCTAACTGCCACTGTATAAATGCTAAAATTTCAAACATATAACCTAACCTATTTCCCAGGGAATGTCGGCTATTTGTTTTATCTGACACAACTTGGACAGTTTATTTGCAAGAGGAGCCTTGTGGAAGCCATTTTGTAAACTAGGGCAAATTAATTTTAGTGCATATTTATAATGCAAATCTGTGATATATTTACTAAGCATTCACGGAAGGGCAATAAATCACTGTAATTTAAAATACATGCACAATAAAGATATACCTTCAGGGAACATTTACATTTGTGCAGTGCGTTAAGACATGTGTGTTAATGTGAGATTTGTTCTGCATTATTGTGTGTTGCATTAAGACATCCAATTTATTTTAAATAGGCTTCTATTAGGCTCTGGAACATCCACAATTTTAAATTATTCTTTTTTATTGATGCTTTTGCTATGAGTTGAGTATTGATGAGTATGAGTATTGCTATGAGTTGAGATGCACGTGCACTGGGGAAGGTACAGGTGCCAACTAAATGAACAAACATTATCACAATGCAAAAATGTTTTTCAGGTCTTAATAATTGTTTGAATGGCATGATTATTTCTTAATAAATGGGCCCCTGATAGAGAAAATGTTTACAGTTTTTAAGTTTTTTTATTTAAAATATATGTTGAATGAATGAATAAATGACAGTATAGTGGATTTTCATCATGCACATTTTTTAGGTTAGTGTGATAAAAATATATATATAAATATTAGTAACTAATTTTGGATACAAAGTCAGCACTATTTTGCAGCACTGTACAATAAATAAATAGGGTCTACAGATGACAAAACTGTATACATAACAAGTATATACTATGAGCCAGGAGCAGAAGACCCTGACTAATTGAGCTTATAATTTAATAGGTGGGGGACATAGTATACAATATGTAGAGGAAATGGAACTAATTAGTGATGGCTAAGATATGACGATGGGTAGGAAAGGTTGAAGAAGTAGGTTTTTAAGGTTTGCCTAAATGTATTAAAAGTAACGGAAAGCATGGTGTGAAGAGGGAAGAAGTTTCAGAGAGTGGGAACAGCCTTGGAAGTCTTGGAACCCAACATGGGAAGTCATGAAGTCACTATTAGGTCATTAAACAAGTGAATTAGGTGGTCAGGGAATTATTTATGTTAAAGATTGAAAATTACAGTATAACAAGAGCAGTGGAGTGATTTAAAAGAAAAGCATGATATCTTAAAACTTTATGCAAGATGGGGAGACAAGTGTGAGTTGCACATATAAATTTGGGTGCCATCTTCATACAGGGCAGGAGGTGTGAAAAGAGAAGAGTATGTGTCGAAGGACTGAGCCTTGGGGAGCACCGACAAGGATCAGAATAGAAGAATTACAGTAAAAGGGATGGGGGGGGGGCAGATAATTTAGAGGCAAACCAAGAAAAGGCACCAATACAGGCTGTCGAGTAAAAGAGGGTGATTGACAATGTCAAAAACAGGAAAAGTCCAGTCTTCTTCCACTTGCATTTAGCTGCTCAAGCAGCTTTTTGCTGACATCTTGTGTGAATGTTTTGCCATGGTCATGGGTTGCTAAAGTGGTGGGAAGTGGGAGGTGAGGGGCTGAGAAAAGTCTGTGTCTTAGATTATGGATCTGTCTTAGCCATCAACCTGTTCTGAGAGGGAGAGCAAAAAGGTTTGAGAGGTTACTTATAAACAATATAAAGTTATGAGAATACTATGTAGATAATGTGTATAAATAAGATAAAAGAACAAACCATTTTCTATCTATTATTTTTTAGCTTTATCAGGTAATGATTCATTGCTGAAGGCCCTGAATAGAAATATTGAGCGGAAAGTTTTTTCATATTAAATTGCTAACATAAGTACTGAACATATGGACTAATGGTAAAACAAAGAGGCAATCAATAAGAGAAAAAACAGCAGATTGCATAACATCTATGAATAAATTACTGTTGAGCAAATGCACGCTTTTATTTATTGTGTGGATGCAATGTAATACATTGGTGTACTGTAAATGTAAATGGTCTCTTGTAGAGTGTTGGTGAATTATAACAACATTTTTTTATTTGCTGTCCTTTATGGTAAATATACAGAAAACCATATATTAGCCACTGCTGAAAAATAAAATACTCCACCTACCACCTATCAAAAAGTTGCTCACCTCTAATAAAAAATCATATCAATATAATGAGCAAATGGGAAGAGCTCATATAAGTGTACAATATTGTGACACACCACTTTGAGCTTTTGTGTCGTACATAGTGCTGTGGATACAGTCAGTCAGTCAGTGAATAGATAATACCTTTAATGGCCAGCTATAGATAGAAAACTAATTTTTTAGGCAGGGCACAGAACTGTTCAGTTTTGTACCACAACTGAAGAAAAAACTACAAATAATCATTATATTCATTTATAGATCTACAGCAACTTGTATTATTTTACCAAAATTATGTTTCTGCATATTTTCCATAATATTGGACTATACCTTGTCTGAAATAACAGAGCGAATGTTGAAAATCAGATCCTGATCGAAGAATGTTGGTCACTGACCATCAAATCATTGATAAATACACCTGCAAGTGAACATATAAAGAAAACAAATGCAGACTAATTTGAAAGTGCACCTGCCCCCAGAATATGGACATTGAACCATTACACATGTTTATAAAATGGACATTACATTTTTTACATATTTAAAACATTATTCTCAAAGCTCAAATCCAAAAACATCACAACAATCTTTCATAATCCTTTCCAACGACCAACGACTGCATGATGCATGAATGAGTGCTGTACATACAGAACCATTCTGCTCCATGGAGAGAGGAGGGGGAGAATGAGGGAGCGGCACCCCACTGTGCTCTCTCCTTCACACCCATTACGATCGTTTGTCACCCATCGTTTGTGGATCCGCCAGGACGATAGTTCTGACGATGGATGACGGGTGCTGTACACATTTAGGATTCTCATTCAGTATCGGCCCTGAGCCAATTATCGGACGAGAACAATTGCTTGTGTTTACCTAGCCTTAGAAACACCTCCTAAGCTGCGTACACACCTGCAATTATTTTCGTTGGAAAGGATCTTTCATGATCCTTTCCAACGACAAAAGACTACACGATGCATGAACGAGTGCTGTACATATAGCACCATTCTGCTCTATGCAGAGGGGAAGGGGAGAATGACGGAGCAGATCCGTGGATCCGCCAGAATGGTGGTTTGGACGATGGACGACGGGCGCTGTACACATGCCCAATTCTCCTGATATCGTCCGAGAACCATTGGATGAAACCATGTGTACGTAGCTTTAGTTGTTTGCTTTAGAGGACTTGCAGCCAGCCAAGATATGGTCTCTTTAAAACAGACTTTTCATGTTAAAAATTCTACAATTATTTATTTACAATGCTTAATGATACAGAGATGATTGTAAACTTTCTTTACTGCTTATTTATAAATTGTAAATTTATAAACTTAGTGTGCATGATCTGGGCACAGGTAAGCTCTAATATATTACATTTTGGACCATGAGTGTAGATACAATTTATTATTAATTAAATATTATACTAAAGTACTTTCTTGGTGTGAACGTCTACTTTGGAAATGGAAAAGTTCTACTGTAAAAATTTGTGATCACTATCTTCTCTTAAAAAAACGATGCCGGGATATGTCTGGTATCCTTGCATTTTATTGTGTTGCTGTGACTGAATAAACTCCCATGTGCATGAGTGCAAGGTAAACCATCTCAAGAAGAAGAAGATTTCGGCATCGGTACAGGGATAGGTGAGTGTGTTTAAAAAATTGAGATCAGCCAGATATATTTATTTTATTGTGGAAGGGACATTGTCTACCCCCTTTAGCGATAAAAGACATGACAATTAAGTTGGCTCTGCGTCACAGAGCACTTAAATTGACAATGGGTTCCATTTTTTTTGTCGTGTCCTATCAATTATTGGCATTAAATAGCAGTGATGTCAGGTCAGGTATTTTTTCATAAATTGTCCAGAAGGTGACTAACAGTAAGTGACATGTGGCGGGCATTGTATAGCCATTTATAACTGAGATTTCCTATCAGAAATGTCATGTAGCACCAACTTACTGGAAGTGAACTTTTTTGGAACAGGTTAAACCACCTGTTTTTATTGTTTGTGCCCCCAATGATGTTTGTAACCCCATTGCAGTGAGTTTTCAACTGAACAATGGGGAGGATCTTTAAATGGGGACACATATCACAGGGACATTTCCATAATACTGCAATGCAACAAGATAATAAAGTTTTTTCTGTTTTATTTACTCACACCAACACAGTTTCTGTTTAATTTATTAAATTATCTTATTGGAAATACAAATATATATATTAGCCCTTACAAATAATTAATCTATTACATGATATTTTTTCGCTTTTGCTTTGCCCCTTTTTTCAAAATTTTTTAAGAATTTGATAGGATTTTTATGGAGCCACCTGTGTTTCTGCTGTGTTTCTATTGCTGCCTTCCATTGCTTGTTTTTATACCATATGTGAAAAGTTGTATGGACAATCATGAGCATTTCCATTATTGTAGGTAATATCCTTTACAACTATGGTTCTCTGTTGAACTGAAAGATATGTATACATATTACAAGATGTTTTATGTTTGATGAAATATATGTCCATATATTGTAGATCTCCTGGTATGTCCTGAAAAAGCAGTCACATTTGCCGCAAAACATGTCGGCTGAATAAACACCACTCTTCTTGGTGTCCATACAGGAGATTGGATGCTCTTTGTATACAACTTTCTATGTAGCTGCCATTATCATTGTTTTTGCTATTTTGTACATAAATAAAGGTTTTATCGATTTTATACTGGATTCCAATTGGCCTCCAAAGTCCCACTCTTGTGCCTTTTTGTTTGAGGTATAAAACGTTTTTACTGTTCCCTACTCTTCCAAAAGTTAAAAACTCTCCTGTGCCAAGTTCTCGTGACACAAAGAAAAAAAAGAATATGTGAATTTCTTTGACTATATGAATATTTTGAGGTACTTTATATATGTTCTAGTTGTTTTCTGACCTTTCTTTGTTTGCCTTGTAAATTAATCTGTTTTTGCTTTATTTTTGTTTCATGTTAGACTTTTTGTTCTCATTTACTCTCCTTCTGCTGAGTTCTTGTGTTGACAGATACACTTTTTTTGGATGCAGGCTGCTGCAGTACAAAATAAACACATCAATGAGATTCAATTTGTTGTACCCTGATGTATTAAGTATCCTGCACATGGAAAAGATACATCTGAAATTACAGCTGATCCAGACTAGAGCAGATGCTTCCGCCTTCATTAGTATAGAGGGCCAATCAAAGAGAATACATTCTTTCTTAATTAGCTAATAACGTTGTCATCAGCTCTTTGTGTGGGCCGATTAAAGGCCCACTTTAAAATCTAAAAACAACAGTACAGGAAATTGTTTTGAATGGAATGTACTTTTAATCTTTTTATTATTTTTATAGATCATTTATTTTTATACTTTTGTTAGGTGAAGTGTGCTACTGCAGTGCACAGTACATGTTGAATTTGTGCATTGTGGAGCATTGCAAATCATTCATAACTGCACCCTAGGACACATAAATATTAAACAAACAGATGCACTAGCAATGTGCAGATGGCAATACTCTGTGTATTGCAATGACTATGTATTGGGTCAGTTCAGAAAAATCCATTTGCTAATGTGCATGAAGGAGCCCTAAATCTGATCTGTGAGGTCCTCTTCACACTAATAATGTATTACAGCAACATAAATATTAAACTACACTGTCTAGGTGTGTTGGGGTTGCATTCAAAATCATTCAATGCATCCCTGAGCTGCACCAAGCTGCAAAATAAAAAACAATTGTATTTTTACTGCAATTTACCACAACATCCTAGTAAGAATAATTCCTAAATCTTCACAAAAGCATGCAGACTGCACTGGCCAAGTCTTAAGCTACGTATACAGGTCCAATGGTTCTCGACCAATAATCGGTCCAGGGCCGATATCGGAGAGAATCTGGTGTGTGTACATGGCGGATCCACGAACGATGGACGACAAACGATTGTAATGCAAAGGAAGGTGGAGCGTGCTCAGCAGGGTGCCGCTTTGTCGCTCTCCCCCTCGCCTCTGCATAGAGCAGAAAGGTGCTGTATGTATAGCACTCATTCATGCATAGTGCAGTGCTAGTCATTAGAAAGGATTGTGAAAGATCCTTTCCAAGGACATTAATTGCACGTGTGTATGCAGCTTTAGCCAAAACATATAAAAAAACTTAAATTCTGAGCATTTATATTAGCTGGCATCACCTTCAAAAAGCTATTAGAGTTAATAAAGCCTATGATCCCATGTAGGTTAAGAGTGGTGTAGGTGTTAAGTTGCAACCCAACAGGTATTTCACCGTCTTGGCCAGTAATTACACAGCTTGGTTCTGCTACTGGCATTAATATATACTGGCCCAATGACAGATCCTTATTTGGCTGATTACCCAGAGCAATGCCTACAATCCCGCTTGCTGTTAGGCTGCTGACAGGTCCTCTTGAAGGCTTCTTGTGATAGCTTTTCTACTGTGCTGCTGGCAAGAGTCACAGACTGTAATAATCTGCCACCATTTGCTGTCTGAAATGATACATGTCAGTGGCACTACTATTTTTTACAATCTAGGAGATGTATATGCCACTTTGTGTTACTTTGTGTGTTATGCAATAATGTATTGAACCTTACATTTGCTGAAAAATTCCCTGGTGGACAATAAATGACTGCCTTTGAATCACATGGACCTGGAAGATTCTCCTCCAGGGAATGTTTCAGTGAATGTCAGGAGGAGGAGAGGACATTGTCCCAAAGAGCTTACAATCTAATTTTGTGGATACAGATACAATGGCATATGTGTCCCATGTATTCAGTGAGTAGTCTAAGGTTTTATTTAACAATGAACTTTTAGGTCCCTTCCACTGTCAGCACAATTTGCCAAACCTACCATTTGCACGACATGCATAGCATGACTCCTGTCTAAATATCCCTCCCCTACATCTGCTAAACATCCCTCCACCTGCACTCTGCAATGCTCCATTGCAATTATTATTATTAATAATATTAATAATAATAATAATAATAATAATACACAGTATTTATATAGCGCATTACATATTACACAGTGCTGTACATTAAATAGGGGTTGAAATTGACCGACAGATACAGACAGTGACACAGGAGGAGGAGGGGACCCTGCCCCGAAGAGCTTACAATCTAAGAGATGCAATACAAATTTCTTTAAAAAAAGCCCTGCTAAGACTATGCCCCTAAAATGTCCACACCCACATTGCCCATTTTGTTTTGGAAAGGAGACAACCCTACTTGAGGACCACATGGAAGTCCATCAATGTTAGACTCCTAACCCACTTGTTGGTCAGTACTAGGTGATGCTTCTTTAGACACCTATACGAAAATCTTCAACAATGCAACAATGACAGACCTGCCAGCAATATTTGCTTTCAGCAGGTAGTGAGTCAGTCATGTGTTATTGTGTTTGGATCAACCCATTGAGGCAATGCTGACAGTAATGTGTGTACTGACTGTTGTCTGCTGCTTATCTCTACATCACCAAAGCACAAACAGAGCCTGCACACAATCAGCTGCATAGAAATGAAGAGCAAACAGTCTGGTTAATAGGCAAAGCAGTGTCAGATCTGCCAGAGCAGCAAATTCATAGGTAGTGACAGAAGCAGGAGAACAGGGGCCCTACATCATGTCCCCTTCCCTCTGGGCACCATGCCATCCACATTGCCAATAGTGACAATAGATCTGCCACTTCTGGAGCTGAAGATGCACAATGAAAGTGTGGAAGAAGGTAAAGGAAAAATGTAGGGTTTGCAAACTGTTCGTTTTAGGTTTTATGTTACATGAGGCAGTATCTTTTTTAATCTTATCTTTTCTTCTAAAGGTGCGTACACACTTCCAATTTTTATCGTTCAAAACGAACGACGAACGATCGATTGGGCAAAAAATCGTTCGTAAAAAAGTAACCAACGACGCCGACGAACGAGGAAAGTCGTTGGAAACGAACGACCGGACCGGCGGATCGGATTGGACGACGATCGTTGAACATCGTTCGTGTGTACGGTCGTTCGTTGATCGTCCATGGGCCGAGCATGCGTAATGAACGAACGTTCGTTCACTTTCCTGTCATGCACATAGTTCCTCTATCGCTCAAACGATCGTATCTATTGTGTGTAGAATATCTACGAACGATCGTGTCGTTATCTCTATGTGCAGGATCGGTGCTATACGATCGTTCGTAGATATCGTGCAGGATCGTTCGTCGTTCGTTTTCCAACGATAATAATTGGAAGTGTGTACGTAGCTTAATTTTGTGTAAAGTGGTGAATGGTTGAAACATCTGTAATTTAGTTTTTTTGCTTAAAGCCGCATACACACGTGCAATAGTAGTCATTGGAAAAGATCATTCACAATCCTTTCCAATGACTATGATGCATGAACGAGTGCTGTACATACAGCACCATTCTGCTCTATGGAGAAGGGAGGGGGAGAGCGACAGAGTGGCATCCTGCTGCGTGCTTTCCCCCTTCTCTTGCATTAGGATCGTTAGTCGTCCATCATCCATGGATGCGCCAGGATGCTCGTTCAGACGATGGACAATGGGTGCTGTACACATGCCAGATTCTCGCCCGATATCGGCCCTGAGCCGAATATTGGACCAGAACAATTGCACGTGTGTCACGATTATTGCACGTGTGTACATAATTCCAGGCATTGAATGACATTAGGCTATGCATGCGAGTGTACAGGCACAGCACAATTCCGTGCTGAGATTAAGTACCTCCCATGCGCATGTCCAGGAGCTACATCATCCCTACTTGGCCAATGAACATGGTTGAATACATCAAACCCAGATTACTGGTGAAGATGACAGCAGCAGCAAAATAGCAAGGATGAGCTGTTGTAGCACTGGATGAGGGAGGGAGCTCTGGCAGTTAAGTCTGCCATAATGTACAAACATGCTGAGCATAATTTCACATTATAGCAAAACCCTCATCAACAGCAGCAGAGATTACTTTTTCTTAAAGGAGAGAGAGAGTTCCTAACTTTAGTGTCAATACATTTTTATTACGTTTTACAAAAAAATAAAAATCGTACATTGCAAAATAAACAGCCAATCTTACAGTCAGTTATTTACATAAAGAGAAGGAAGGGGAAACACACTCCATGCTTCACTTATCTACAAAGTAAGATGGCCTATAACAACCATACCAACTCGGCTACCCCAGGTTGCATACTCCCAAATTATGCCAGTCCCATAATGGCAGTACCTTGGGGCACCAGTAAACACAGAACATCCTAAACAAGACAAAAAAACTGGTCAAATACTCCACACTCCTTTTTCCATAGGTCCCAAACTCTCTGAAATTTGGCCATGGAATCTGTTAAAATAGCTCTCATCTTCTTGTTAGCCAGGAACCAAGCAATTTTGTGTTTTTTTGAGGACCACCAGGCCTTGGCCAGTACTATTTTAGCAGATGTAAACAAGTGGGTCAGTCATTTAAATTGGGTACCAGTACATACCGAAGGTTGTACGTTAAGGAGGGCTTCCGCAGGGCATTTGGGAAAGGAGCGCCCAACTATAATATAGGCCTTTTGGTAGATACGCATCCAGAAACGTTTCACCTTGGGACAATCCCATGAAATGTGATACACCATGCCCACGGTCTTACATCCTTTGAAACATTCACTGGAGCAGCTGGGTTTAACCTTAGCTAGACGGATAGGTACCATGTACCACCGCAACATTAATTTGTAATTGTCTTCCACTGCTGATGCTTTATTACTACAGTGTGCCACTGTGTGCCAAATCTAATCTCACTCCTCCTGTTCCAATGACATGCCAATATTGCCCTCCCACTGGGTAATATAGGGGCCTCTGCATCTGTGCATTACATAAGGCTGAGATTACCCCCTTTGCTAGCGGGTCATTCACACATCACAATTTCTCTCTTATTGGATCACCTTTATAGTCACATACTGTTCTTACAGGTGTCTTTAGTCTGGTCTGGTGCCATCCCATGTCATATTCACCCTTTTTTTCCTCCAGCGAAGAGAGGGTTTTATAGAATTCAGACATTGTTGCCCTCTTCTCTTAGTCCAGAATAGGAGGGGGAAGAGCCTTGACAGCTTGGGTTCATGGGAAATAGGTTGGATTATGTGGGTTTAACCTGCTGAGGGAGTTATTATTAAAAAAGAGTAAGCAGGTGAGTGTTCAGGGAAGAATGCAGGAGACGGTGAATATGTAAAAAGCTGACATGAAATCCATTATTTGTATTTGTCCAAATCTTAATTTTGAAATTTAAAAAAACACTGACGCTCAAGGTGAAGCATAAGAGTAAGTAAAGCTAAATAGGAGGACGCATATAAAGCAAGCTATCATATAAATGTATGTATATATATATATATATATATATATATATATATATATATGGTCAGGTGGTTTTCTTTAGGATGCTGTGCTTTAAGACACAGTTTTTAACTCAGGCTGAAATTGGAGAACCATTCAAAGTTCATTTCCCTGTGGTCCGGAATCATTACATTGCCCAGATGTCTATGCCCACAAAATCTTTCTGCAATTATATTTTACAATGTATCTTTTAGTCTGTGGTCTCCCCACTAGAAATTACAGTAACCATTTGTATTTCTTCGCTGAAACATTGTTTCTTTTCTGGGTAATGATGATGAAACTAGCAGTTAAAAATAATGTCTTTCACATGTGTAATTTAGTCGGCGAAACATATTAATTGGATTTTTGTTAAGATAACATTTCCAGAAAGAAAAGCCTTGTGCTTATTAAATATTCATTAGTCTGTATTTCTTCCTGTGCCACACAAATTTGTATATAATCTTATTTTCCTTTTCTTGGTGACCCATGGGAGGTCGGTGTTGCCTGGATACAAAAGATGACATGTAAAAGGTGAACACGGGGACTAGGACAGCCAGGACAATACTATCTATCATATCACAGCTTCTTCTACAGCTGTGCCAGTCAGCATTATGTTATTCCCACTTCTCTCTCACTTTCCCCAGTTCTCTCACTCTTTCTTTCTTTAGATATATATATATATATATATATATATAGTATAGTATGCACAAGTAGTTTTTCTGTCTGCATTATTTGTCACTTATGCTAACACCTGTATATGTCTATACATAAAATACCTATTGGAATTTATTTACCATAGTGACACACATAGGCCATAGCTTCAGGCAGCAGGTGTATACTGGGCAATGCCAAGCTTCAACATTTCCAAACTGCAATAATTTTTTTTATGTTGTTTTCCTCTTCTAAGCACGCTTGGACATTTGTAAATAAATCCAGTAAAAAATGTTTGGAGTGCTGAGTGCAGGGGATGTTCATAGGAGTCAGAAAACTCCTCACTGTTGAGGAAATGTGAAGCTATCTTTTCTTCTCATTGTTGGTTGTCTGTATGTTTGAAAAGACATAATAACTCGTAATGCAGCCTTCATAGCACATTCTACTGGAGCTCAGCAACAGGACACGTGTACAGAATATTTTATGATAATATGTTGACCAGAATACAGAGACCCCTGCAGCTGCCACATTTGTTAAAAGTACTACTACTTAAAAACTGATTTAAGATAATGGTGTGAAGCCCATACTGGCCTCTGATAAAAAAGGACTAAAGAGTGATACCCAATGCAACAGTATGCTTTCAGTACACTTTGCTGTCTGGGGAACCTCAGAAAGCTTATAGTAATCTTGATTCATCAAACGTTGACCACAATGATGTACAATCTCATCAACCACAGATTGTGTATAGATATGTCACAAACAAGTTTCTGTACTTCTTGCCTGCTATGGGTTAGGAAAGGAAGCACATTGGAGATGCCCAGACTGGTGATCATATAGTGGAGATGGTGGAATGATACCCAAATGTCCCGCCATTCCCTATGTTCCCACCATTCCCAAATAAAAAAATCAAGAGCTATACTTGTACCTGGTACAATTACTATTAGGTCAAAGGGCCATGAAAAAGCAAGTGATACTGTACTTCTGGTAGACTGTTTCAGGAAAGTCCCTGAACTAAAAAATAGATTCTATTTCCTGTTTTAGGTGCCAAGTTTTGGGACACATGGTATATCTACAAGCTTTCTAATAACTAATGATATTTATTAAGTGGTGATGTACTAGAGAACTAATGATGATCTCTTCAAAAAATGATTTTAGTTGGTAAAAAGTGATTTTGCTAAATACGCCGAATACCAGACTGGCATCATAGGTTGTTTGCAAATGAAGAGACATTGTATGTATGAATAACACATGGCCAAAACAGAGACACAATCCTGGAATGGATCTGCCCTGTGTACATTGGATGTGGTTTCCAGGATGATTTTCTTGGTAGAAATATCCTGCATTTTATGGTGCCTAAATCCCATTAAAATCCTATTGGCAATATCATGACAATGTGACAATGAAAAGTAGGCAAAGCAGTACCTCTCAAGCTGAAGTTGTGATATGTTGTGCTTGCACTTTATACTTGCAGCAACTATTTTAGTTTTTTTCCTAGACATCATTTTTAATATAACTGAAAGCAACATTGAACTCTTAAAAAAGATAACACTCTTGCAAATAGTGAGGTTTTTTTCTGACCAAAGCGGGTTCAGAATTTTATAGAGGGGTTTGTTGGCATTGATTCACCAAGTCTGGGGTATTATAAATTTGTTTAACCAGTGGCAATACAAATCAGAAGTAGGTGTCCCAGAAGTAGGTTCAAATAAGGATATATATTGTGAAAATAGAAAAAAACATATTAGCAAATCATGGTATACGATAGAGATGAGCCTGGGGATTGCGTGAACATGCACCCCTGGAAATCCTCTGTGATCCCCGGGCACTAGATATTAAATAACCTCTAGTGCCCTGGGGATCCCTAACAGGGGGATTCCCAGGGCTAAATGCAGCTCTGGGAAACCTCCTGTTTTAGTTTCCTCTTCCGATGGCTTCGCAAAATTGGTTCGCCAAAATTTCGCGGAACCATTGGAAGTTCTAGTATACATTCCTAAGTATGTGATACACAAATCAATCAGCGAGAAAGTCACAATTCTATAGTGTGATTGTCTCTAGTTCCCTCTTTATTGCAATAATGTAGTACTTAGACAATGCCCATCTATTGCTGAAAAAATATTGATATCGTATTTAATAGTCAGATGAGGTAACTACCAGAAACCTGCAACAGTACAGAAATTTTGACTTGGTGGAGCTTTTCTCATGTTTGGTATTTTAAATACCACGATCATGAGAACTACTGAAATGTGCAGATGAATATATTATAATAAAAATTAACCAAAATAATTATTATTTAGCTAGAGATTTTCAATCTTTTTTATTTCAACTGGGAAAGTTGTATCTCTGTATTGTATCTTTTTTTAACCTAACATAACTGGTCAGCACAGTGTTTCCAGTGTGACATGGGCAGTCAGTAAGCAAAGCATTTGTGTATCAGTTTGTAATTTAGGATGTATGAGCACACCAGCTTTTACCCATTTTGAGCCAGTGTCATGTTGTCTGTCTGATAGGATTTGTCCATGCACCAGCATCCAACCAATGTAACCACTTAGTACTTTATCATCAGCCTAATATAACTGGGCAGCACATCAGCATCTGTTCCTGACTTTTTGGGAATGACAAGGTCTGACATGATCTGCTTGGCAAGAATATTTAGCACAGACTAATTGACCTGAAAGCACCAGTTAGCCCATCAGCATCTGCCTGGTGGCCTTAATGTATTAGCTCAGCCCAATACCCTAATTCAGGCTGTCTGCAAAAACCTGATAAAGTCAACCAACCTTTCGTTGGCTGTCTAATATAACCAGTCAGCAACTAATTTACCAGGTAACAAGTCACAATTCACCTGATCGAACTGGTTGGTGAGTCCACATATGTTCAAAAGAACTTACCAGAATTCTACAGACATCCTAAAGTGACACTACTTCCCAGAAGATATGCTTTAAAATACCCATTATATCTGCTTGACAATTCTAGTCATCGCATCATTGTTTAAGCGCCAATTACTACCATATTAGCATGCAGACAACATAACTTTTTTCTAGTGTTTCCTAAAAAAGCACATCAATGTTCATTTCAATGCTTTACATCAAGTACATAGCCCTAAAGTCTATTGTAGAACCAGAAAGGTTTGTTCAGATTTATTGTAGCTATGTCTGATATATTTTATTATTATTATTTATTCAACTTCTATTAATATAGTATTTAAGTATGTAAACACACCTAAATAGCAGTGAATCCATGGAAAAATACTTCCAATTTTTTAACCTGCTACTCCAAAATACAATTATCACAGGACAGACAATAGGAAGGGTGGAAAAAGGTTTACAAACACTGAAATATACAAACACCTTCGATGTGGAGAGCCTGCTGTTCTTTTTGCTTTTGACATGTGACATCATGCCAATATCTAAAAAAAAGCTTTCCAAGTTCCAAGATTTTATAGTTAGAAAAAGAAGGTTTTGTAGGTCTGGAAAGGAATGTAAAGATCCACAAATGATTTGAAATCAATTATTTCACTGTAAGGAAAATAAGTTAAAGGTGTTGTAAATTTTAAATGACCTTTTTTTTGTCTAGGACTGGCTGACCCAGCAAACTTAGTTAAAGAGCTATCCATCTGATGCAAAAGAAAAGGATTTTGCAGGTAACTGTTGGTGTCAAAAGTAATTTGACAATTGTATTCTACATTGGCGGTATATCAGAAGAAAATGCCAAAACTATTGTTTGCCTTGCATGAGTTTACCCTGTCTACAAATCTTAACAAAGTCAACAAGTTCAATGGGGTGTACTTACTTTTTCCAGAAATTAAAAGAAATCATGTTTTGAATATAAGGCTTCTCAGGTAACTTTAAAATGAGATGGACAGTAACTAAGGTTTGCTTGTGATTTGATACAGACAATCATTAGGTGAGTCATGGAAAAGTAAATTACTCAGTGAAAGCCTTTTCTTTCTTATGAGGCCAGAACAAAAGCAACTAGCCGAAGAGTAAAGATAAACTGCACAGATTGATTGATTTTGTGTCCTATGACACCAATATACAGGGCATAGAATACCTTTCTGATATATCTACAATGTAAAAACAGCACATCGTTCACTGCTAATGATAACATCTCTACATTTAAAGAAAAAATAATTGTTAAAATTGAAAAAGAACTGACTCGGGTCTGACACCTCAAACTCTGATGTGTGGAAAATATGTTTCTATAAACTTAGACATACAGTCAGTGCTAAATAAACCTGAATTCAAAAAGATAAAAAAAAAAAAAAAAAAAAAATATATATATATATATATATATATATATATATATATATATATATATATTATAGGAAATATCCAGAAATAAATCATGCACATTTTGTTTTAAATTCCTGCTTAAAAAGGACACTTCCTGTACCTAAGCGCTCCTGTGACTAGGACTTTGTTAACATCAGATGATTGTCACCCAAGGGAAACTGTCATGCTTGTCTTGGGGGATAAAATCTGAAACACACAGCGGTCCTCCAAAGTTGTCTGTCGCTCTATGGTGTTGGATTCTTGAACAACCAATCAGGAATAACCAATGTGCTTTTCTCTGAAAGAGAGCACAGAGGGGTTTCACTTGCTTGCCCTCTTCTATTGTAACTCAAGAATGGCTCTCATAATCTTACTTGTGTACCTAACCTTGATAACTTTGTATCTGAAAAAAATGCTCTTTGTTCTCCTGAGATATTGCTGGAGAAGAAGCAGTGTATGAGGATCTGCAGTGCATGCACCTTCCTGCTTCTGCCTAGTTCTCTCACTGTGTTTCCTCCACCTTTCCAGCCACTTCTTAATCATTACCCACATTTTATCAGATCACCAGACACTGGTCAGCTCTAAAGCTACGTACACACTTCCAATTATTATCGTTGTTAAACGAACGATGAACGATCCTGCACGATATCTGCGAACGATCGTATAGCACCGATCCTGTACATACAGATAACGACACGATCGTTCATAGATATTGTACACACAATAGATGCGATCGTTTGAGCGATACAGGGAGTGACGTGCACGACAGGAAGTGAACGAACGTTCGTTCATCGCGCATGCTCAGACCATGGACGATCAATGAACGATCGTACACACGAACGATGGTCAACGATCGTCGTCCAATCCGATCCGCCGGTCCGGTCGTTCATTTCCAATGACTTTCCTCGTTCGTCGGCGTCGTTGGTTACTTTTTTTACGAACGATTTTTGCCCAATCGATCGTTCGTCGTTCGTTCGTCGTTCATTTTGAACGATAAAAATTGGAAGTGTGTACGCAGCTTAATATGGGAAAACAAAGCCCTGCTCTGAAACCAAGATTACCACCTACACACAGTGCAGAACATAGCATGGTAAGTATGTAATGAGAATGTAATCAGCTGCAGGAAGCCTACAGAAAATACTAGTTACTGGTTTTTGCAATTTGCTTCATTTTATTAGCACAGCTTCCACAATACACGTCCCTTTAACAAATCCCGCACAGCTGTCCGCTTCTTTGGAAATATACTTGTCTTCTGCTTTAAAAATTGATCACTTTAGGTTAAGAGCTATTCCTAAGGGCATGAACACACACTAGATTTATGTCACTGCAAACATCTTTTGTGATTGAATAAGTGCTGTATACGCAGGACTGTTCAGTTCTTTGGAAAGGGAAGGGGGGAGGACAAGCACGGGGTACCTCACAGTGTCTTCCTCTATAGGAAAGTACAGCAAATGTCCCCTCTTGTTTATTGATTCATTTTAATAATATGAATAATAAGATCAATCAGCAATGTCAGGGGACAGCCTGCACCTAGAATTTTTGCCTGAGATGATCACAGTCATTCATCTCGGGGCCACAATTATCTAGCGTGTGTATGTAACCTAACCAAAGGCCTTACTACATATTTGTTTTAAAAGTCAAATAGGAACCTGCTGATTTATCTTGTAGCATTTTTCTTCATGAACCACTTCCAACTTCTTACTTTCCCTGTCTCCTATTTTGAGCTGGTATCAGGCTACATACACACGTCAGATGATTCCCGTCCGATTATCATTTTGGGGCTGCTATCAGACGAGAATCTGACATGTATACAGCGGCTGTCCGACGTCGTTCATGGATCCGTCCTGGCGGATCCATGAATGACGAACAACCAAAAGTGAAGGGGAGAGAGCACAGCGGGGTGTCACTCCATCGTTCTCCCCCTCCCCACTCCATGGAGCAGAATGGAGCTGTATGTACAGCACTCGTTCATTCATCTTTCAGTCTTTTGTGGTTAGAAAGAATTGTAAAAGAGTCTTATGTATGTACCCAGCCGACATTTGCCAAATGTAGCAGATAAAGCAATACATACGCTTCTAACATTTGTAACAACATACGTGTGTGAATGTAGATCTTCCAAAAAATGTTACACAAAAGTTGAAAAGAGGAACAGACTTGATACTTCTGCAGATGAAACATTCTGCAACAGGTTTCTCGTTAACTTAGAGACGTTGGAAAGTCTATGTTACAAGTCAGAGGACTAATAAAAAAGGAATTTAAACTTTATAAAAGATTTGGGTATTTGAGTTTGAGAACTTAGAAAAGTTGGGAGGCCTGAGCATATAACATACAGAACAATGTACAGAGTGGAGCAGTATGAAGGATTTATTAAACCTGATGTTATAAAGCAATCCATTACTGGGGAAACTAGACTATTAAGAGAGAGCCTGGGTGATTCAGCAAACCAGGAATGGATTTCTTAAAAAAACATTTGCTATTAGTTGGCAAATGTTTTCAATCCTGCAGCAGATCCATTTCATGTTTTCTGAATGACCCAGGTTCTCCCTTGATAGTCTATTTTCTCCAGTTTTGGGGAACTTTAATAAATCAGGCCCAATGCAAAGCAGAACATATAAATGTGTGTGGATGGATATGGCATACAGTCCAGTGAACAGGGTAAAATGGTCCAGAGTATATAATTTATTGTACATTAAATTTTTTCCAAGGGTGCAAATAAGACTGGAGATAAATACAGGGGATAGCAGCAGATGCACCCTCTCTTACAAATATTTAGTATGATTAAAAAAGGATACTTTTTAGGTTTACTGGTTCCCAAAAAAGTAAAATGTATATGTGTGGTATAGTAAATATAGTATAAAACATAATATCAAATAGTAATATAATTAAATAAGATAGTTATCAAATAGTAATATAATTAAATAAGATAGTTAATATACAAAAATATAGATCACGTATATAATCCTTTGGTGTGCAGCACAATGTTTGCATTGTTTTGGATAGAAATCGTGAACACAGTGCCATACCCTAGTAGCTTGCCTGTCACTTCCAGTTTCTCAGTCCTTTGATTCCTACAAGGAAAACAGTTAAGTGACATCTGCTCGTTCCCATTGATCACACCGGCATTACAAAGCATTAGAGTGAGAAATGTATTGAGAAGCACAGCCTTGTCCTTGTCATACCATCCCCCTCTCGTTCATGGCGCCCTTTTTAAGCCTATGGTGGCCAGCTGTGCCTGATTTCCATGGATAGTGCTAGGCTTTGCTATATTCACACCAAAAAGCTGTGATTGTTGTTAAATGTTGTTAAAGTGCATTAGGCTGATGTGCATTGACAAGCGTTTTAGTGTTGCATTTTTTACTTGAATGGAAAAACGCAAAACAACGCATCCAAAATGAAATATGTGGATTTTTTTCTGTGCATGGTGGTGGGAAACAGGTTATATTAAAAAGTCAATTTCTCTTGCTTCTGTATTTTGCTGCACTAAAAAATGCTAAACAACCTGCCTGGTGTGAGCGAGGCATCACATAATTTTCCCAATTTCCCTTAGTTGCTATCTAGTGGATATTCCAAGTCCACCATACATAGCCCAATTGCAGAACTTGCAGGAAATCATGCTGGTTATGTCTGGCCTGTTGCAAACTGCTGTGCAAATAGTAAACAAAATTCAAATGTTTTTTTGATTTTGATTTGATTGGTTTTAATTAACTAGATAGTATAACAATGGTTTTCTGAGCTTGGTAAATAAGATGAAATTGTTATTATTAATCATCCGATGATGTGCCAATAAAAATTCTGGTTTTGTTTTTATTTTTCTAGGAATATGATTGGGTACTCATAATGAACTCAGGTTCACCTTATTTTTTTGTCATTTAATGTTCAAATTGAAGATTCACATTGCTGAGTGAACAGTCAGGAAAAAGATTTTTGAAAGGGATAAACAGAAAGAGGTTTTTATCTTTTTCTGTGTTTTTCAGTACTTTGTATTTTTTTTAGCATAGAGAAAATGCTTTGATTGTAACTGCCTTGAGATGGCATTTCTGCAGATATGCAAAGTTTTGACATTTGTTTTCTAATTTCGAATATGTGCATTTAGTGTGAGGGACATAACTCTAACCCCTGTGACCCCCATGGAGAAAAGGAAACTATCAAACAATGTAGAATTGGAACATTTTGTTTATGCCTACTAAGGTCACATTTCTGCATTGGCTGTCATGGCTTCTGAGTCCCAAAATCTCAGTTACCAATTGATGGCTACAGCAATATCAGTTAATAAATGTATCCTGGCCAGGTTCTTGGTTTGTGGTACCTCCTAATTCCTGGTCAGAGGGTACAGGGATTAGGATGTACAGAGGACATGTTTTAGAAAAGGTAACCAGTGACCAATGAATAGGGGTCCCTTTCTCACTGACTGGCTGAATTTACACTGGCCATCAGTTTAGCAGGAAAACCAAAGTAACAAGGGGTCTTACCCTTTCCAACATTGTTACATGGGATGACACTGAGTGTGCAAGTTACAGATGCATTAACACTGACCTCCAATGTAAGAGGGGATATACAGTGCCCTCCAAGTACATTTACACCAATTAGCAATGTAACAATGGAATTCACATTGACCACTGTTTTAATAGAAGTATTTACACTGACCACCATTACAATGAGCATATTGATTGTCAGTGTAAAGGCTCTTATTATGTTGTTTGTCCATGTAAATGTATCTGTTAAATTATTAGTAGACCGGTGTTTTTCAACCAGGGATTTTGGGGAGGGTTTTGTTGGGGGTTCCTTGAGCGATGAGCAATTTGTGCCTCTCAGGTCAGTTTAATGATCCACCAATGACAGCAATGATCTATTTGGCTATCGGTAAGGGTGAAATTCTTCCCACTGGCTGGCAATGTAGGAGACATTCTTCCCACTGACCACCACACCAATGTACTGTGAGCTGTGGATATAGTATTTATAGAAGGGGTTCTCTGAAGACCTGAAAGTTATTTCGGGGCTCCCCTGTGTTAAAAAGGCAAAGAAAGATGGCTCTAGACAGCCTGTGGATAAAATGCACAAGCCACACCCTTACTCAACATTCACTGGTTCTTGTATATACCCACATTGTCATTAACAGGCTCTGATTGGCTGTAAATCACTTCAAAATTTTCAGCTCCTCCGTGTTTCCAGTCAAAAAGGCAGAGCTGGCTGAGAGCTGGAAATGATTAGGAGGGCTGCTAATGTGTTATAATCAATAAGGTCTAAGCGGAGTGCCCAGCATGCTGGGACTTGTATTCCCTGCACTGCTGCAGGCTGTCCATTGCTTCCTTTGTACAGCTGGTGGGACTCAGGGATCTCAATCAGATCTCCCATCATTCTGCTTGTCCTGTCACTATTAATTATCTGTGAGATGGAAACACAGCTTGGAGCCTAATCAATATCAATATTGTTTAAAATCAATAACTCTATTCATGCACCCCATGTGTGTCAATGATCCTATGCTCTTATCATGTTCCACCATGTTTGACAGTTACCCTCTTTTCTTGGAATGCAACCCATATGTGTCAATGACTTTAATCTCTAAGGATGCACCCATATGTGTCAATAACTGTTTTCATGTGCCCCATATGGCATGTTGTCTTGGCGTCACCTTTGATTCTGCCCTCTCATTTACCCCTCATATTCAGAACATTTCCAGGTCCTCTCACTTTCACCTACGCAACATCTCCAAACTTCGCCCCTACCTGTCCCCTGAGACCACCAAACTCCTTTTACACGCTCTTATCATCTCTAGTCTGGACTACTGTAACCTCCTCCTCTCTGGTGTTCCACTAACCCAACTCTCTCCTATACAATCTATTATGAATGCTGCAGCCAGACTCATCCATCCTTCCCTCCGCTCCTCTTCTGCTGTCTCTCTTTGCATTTCCCTTCATTTGCTTTCATTTCACCTTAGAATCACATTCAAGTTCATGTGCTTTGCCTACAAATCCCTCCACAGCTCTTGTCCCACTTACATTTCTGACCTGGTAAAAAAAATACTCCCCCCCAGCCACTCTCTCTGCTCCCCTGATGACCTACAACTGACTTCCTCACTCATAACCTCATCACACGCAAGAGTTTTCTATAGCTGCCCCAACTCTCTGGAATGATCTTCCTCTTCCTATTCGTCTTGCCCTACTTTCTGCCATGTAAAAAAGCACTCAAAACCCATTTTTTCAAACTTGCCTACTCGTCTTCTTCTGTCTTTTGAAACCGCCACTACCTCCCACCACTACATATCCCCCTCCTATTGTGTGTTAATTCCCCCACCTCCTAGATTGAAAGCTTTTTGGGGCAGGGTCCTCTCCTGTGTCACTGTCTGTATTCGTCTGTCATTTGCAACCCCTATTTAATTTACAGCGCTGTGTAATATGTTGACGCTATATAAATCCTGTTTATTATTAATTTTAATAAAAATAAATTCACCCTAGGTGCCAATGCCCCTATTCTCTAAATATGCTCCCCATATGTGTGAGTGATTCTATTCTCTTAGCATGCACCCCATATGTCTTATTAACCCTAATATCTAAGTGTATACTTCATATGTGTAAATAACTTGATTTTTCTAAGGGTGCAGCCCATGTGTATCAATGCCCCTATTCTCTTAGCATACTCCTCACATGTGTCAATGATTGTATTCTCGTAGTCTACACCCTATGTGTCATCGACTCTATTCTTTTAGAATGTACCCCACATTGACCTTATTATCTTAGCATTCCCCCCATATATGCGGTTTATATTGGAAATTCCCCTTTTTATTGGTGCCTCTATCTGTAGTGTATTGTGTATAATAAGAGCCGTGCTAGCATCAGAAAGTGCTGAAGCATGGAAATACCTATGTGTACATGTCAGTGCCTTCCAGTCATCTGACAAATTCATGCAGCATTTCCTATTTTCTTCCACAAGTTTCACAAACCACGTATTTCTGTGCTGTACTTGTTGAAGAATCCAACCTGATTATGAAAAAAGAAACAGTAGGGAAAAACAAAGTAGTTTCCAATTCTCCCCTCCTATTGTGTTTTACTTCCCCCACCTCCTAGATTGTAAGCTCTTCAGTGCAGGGTGCTCTCCTCCTGTGCCACTGTCTGTATCTGTCATTTGCAACACCTGTTTAATGTACAGCGCTGTGTAATATGTTGAAAATCCTGTTTATTATTATTAATATTAATAATAATAATTATAATAATAGTAGCTGTGCAATAAATATTACATATGTTATGGTGTCATGTCAGTGGATAATGGTCACCCCTCTTGCTAGGAGAATTCATCACCTTCAATAGATAATGGAGGGTTCTATACCAGCACAGGACAAGTTTGTTCACATCCTGGTTCGTCTTCATTTTTGAAGTGTCCCAGCATAGACCATAAGATTGTGAGTTTGAGGGACAGTTAGTAATATGACTATGGACTTTGTAAAGCGCTGTGTAATATGTTGGTGTTATATAAATACTGGATGATAATAGTAATAATGGACTTGTGCCCTGTTCTCTATAGGGGTTTATGTATAACTGAATGGTAATTTTCTAAGAATGGCTGTATTGGCATCAGTCGTTGGGAGCCAAAATAATTGATGCCTTTAAGGTGTGCGTGGTACATGCATTAGCAGGTTGCTGTGCTGTCAGTTGCCACCTACAAAATTAGGGTGACGCAAATCCACTGTACATGTTACAGCACCCCACAAAGCATGGTAACACACTACTGTGTGTTGTGGTACTTATGTTGAAAAAATGCAGCATGTCCATTCTTTGTCCATTGTGGTGTGTTGGCATTTCTTTCATTTGAATGGGCTGCCTTAATACAAGGCAATGTGTGACACAATGCATTGTAACGCACCTGCACTAAAGCATCAAAAGATGCTAGATAATAACATCTATGCTAGATGACAGGATAACACGCTCCTAATGGTTACAATTTTTTTTCACCTAAGACTATTGGGTTTCCCATATGCCAAACTGTAAATAAACTGTGGTACCGCCAAATGAAGTAGATTCTTCCATTCATAGACTAGATTTTAATTATACTGTCTCATCATATCCCACTCCTGGAACTCAACAAGCTTATAAGCTTTTAAAATGTATTATTCAGCCTGCACTCTCTCTGCTGACACTATTGCCTCTCCTCCCCAGTCTGATACCTCATTTTCTCTCTGTTTCTTTGCTCTCCTGCTTTCCCTGTCTGTACTCTTGCACCTTTTTTCTCTACTGCTACGTTCTGGTGACGTCTCACCCAACCCTGGTCCCCCCCCACACAGCCTCTCTCTTCCATACACTTTCAGCAACATACTCTCTTCTCCTAACCTCATCACCATTCACCCTACCCATACGTTTTTACCCCCTCTCTCTGACAGTGTGTAGAATGCCAGATCTGTTGGCAATACATTAACCTCCATACACAACCTTCTCCTTTCTAAATCTCTGAACTTCCTGGCTCTCACTGAAACTTGGCTTTACTCTTCTGACTTTGCTCTCTCCTATGGAGGCCTGCACTTTACACATACCTCTAGGCCTGGCAACAGAATAGGGGGTGGAGTGGATCTCCTTCTCTCACCTAGCTGTACATTCAGAGTAATTAGCACAGAGCTCACTGTCACCAAGCAAAATTATTTCTCCGCTGTCATTTCCTCTAAAGCTTCCAACCCACGCAACCTCTTCTCAACCCCACACCTGCTACCTCCACCACATCCTTCTCTGCCCAAGACATTGCCACCTATTTTAGAGATAAAATAGACAAAATCAGACATGATGTCTCTGCACACCGGGCCACTCCAACCATACCCACCTCTTCCACCTGTAAATTATCACTGGCCTCCCTCAGCCCTGTTACTGTGGATGAAGTCTCCTCTCATCATCTCCGTCTACTACCTGTCCACTTGACCCAGTTCCCTCTGATCTACTGCGTGTCCATTCCTCCACCCCCCATCCTAAACAAACTATTCAGCCTCTCCCTTTCTACTGGTAAATACCCCTTCGCTTTCAAACATGCCATAATTCGCTCTATCCTGGAGGAACCCTCACTGGACTCCTTTAGCTCTTAACCCTTTTAGCTACCGTCCTATCTCCCTTCTCCCATATGTTTCCAAACTTCTTGAGCACCTTTTCTACAAAAGACCAACTCTCTCCTTGACCCCCTCCAGTCTGGTTTTCGAGCTGCCCATTTCACCGAAACAGCTCTTACTAAAGTGGCCAATGACCTCATCAGAGCTAAGTCTCAAGGCAACTTTTCCCTGCTCATTCTCCTTGATCTTTCCTCTGCTTTTGACACTGTTGATCACCCCCTTCTAATACAAATCATGCACTCCATTGGTATCAGTGACACTGCTCTCTGTTGGTTTACTTCCTATCTGTCTGACCGCTCCTTTCAAGTTTCTTTCAATGGTAACTCCTCCTCACCCACTCTCCTCCCTGTTGGTGTCCCCCAAGGGTCAGTCCTTGGACTGGTTCTCTTTTCTCTGTACACCTCCTCTCTCGGTAGTCTCATATCCTCCTTTGGCTTACAGTACCATCTGCTGATGACACTCAAATCTATCTGTCCACCCCTGACCTGTCTCCCTCAGTCCTGGATAAGGTCTCATGCTGCCTATCAGCCATCTCATCATGGATGTCTGACCGATTCCTGAAACTCAACCTGGATAAAACAGAACTCATCATCATCCCCCCTCAAATTCCAAATTCCCTCTCATTTACCCCCCATATTCAGAACATTTCCAGGTCCTGTCATTTTCGCCTACGCAAAATCCCACAAATCTGCCCTTACCTGTCCCCTGAGACCACCAAACTCCTTGTACACACTCTCTCGGCTGGACTACTGTAAAGCTGCGTACACACTTCCAATTTTTGTCGTTGGAAAGGATCTTTCACGATCCTTTCCAACGACAAGGGAGTGCACGATGCATGAACGATGCTGTACATACAGCACCGTTCATGCTCTATGGAGAGGGGAGGGGGAGAGCGACGGAGCGGCACCCTGCTGCGCGCTCTCCCCTTCCCTTTCATTAGGATCGGCTGTCGTCCATCGTCCGTGGATCCGGCAGGTCGGTCGTCCGGACGATGGACGACACCGACACGACAACGACTGTACACACGGCAGATTTTCGCCCGATAATTGACCGATGCCGATTATCGGGCGATAAAAATCTGACGTGTGTACGTAGCTTAACCTACTCCTCTCTGGTATTCCACTAACCCGACTCTCTCCTCCACAAATTATTATGTTTATCTCTTTGTAGTTCTCTTCATTGGCTTCCATTTCATCAAATTCAAGCTCCTGTGCTTTGCCTTTAAATCCCTACACAGTTCTTGTCCCACTTACATTTCTGACCTGATAGAAAAATACTCCCCCATTCGTTCTCTTCGCTCCTCCAATGACCTACTAATGACTTCCTCACTCATAACCTCATCACATGCACGGCTCCAAAACTTTTCTAGAGCTGCCCCCACTCCCTGGAATGGTCTTCCACGTGCTATTCAGCTTCAACTTTCTTCTCCTTTAAAAACCCATCTTTTCAAACTTCCTACCTGTCTTCTTCTGTCTCCTAAACCCATAATTACCTTCCCATCATTCCATATCTCCCCTCACATTGTGCGATACTTCCCCCACCCCCAAAACCCCTGTTTATTAATAATACTATAGTAATTATAGCAGGATTTCTCTAAAGACCTGAAAGTTATTTTATAGACTCCCCCATGTTATAAAGGCAGTAAAGCTACCCACACACGTGCAATAATCGTCATTGGAAATAAACAATTTACGGCTGCTTGTTCGATAATCGTTAACAAAAAAAGCGCCGATTAACAAGGAATGTCTCTGCTAACGATCAACTATCCTGGCAGATCTGATTGGACGACAATTGTTTGCTATCTATTGTGTGTACGGTCGCATAGTGACCGTGGATGGTTCTCCGATACACATCACTTCCTGCATCATTCAAACAATCGCATCTAGTGTGTGTACATTATTATTATTGTTTCACAGTATTTATATAGCACCATCATATTATGCAGCGCAGTACAAATTTGGTCCATAGTCATGTCACTAACTGTCCTCAAAGGGGCTCACAATCTAATATCCTTACCATAGTCATATGTCAATAATACAGTCTACATTTTGGGGGGAAGCCAATTAACCTCACTGCATGTTTTTGGGATGTGGGAGGAAACCCACACAGACACGGGGAGAACCTGCAAACGCCATGCAGATAGTATCCTGGCCAAGATTCAAACCTGGGACCTAGAGGTGCAAAGTGAAGAGTGCTACCTCTGAGGCACCGTGCTATTATATTTTATATTATATTTGAATGATCGTATCGTTACAGCATGTACAGAATTGTGCACAAATATTATTCATATTAAACAGGATTTATATAGTGCCAACATATTACACAGCGCTGTACATATAAACAGGGGTTGCAAATGACCAACAGATACAGTGACACAGGAGGAGGAGAGGACCCTGCCCCGAAGAGCTTACAATCTAAGAGGTGGAGGAAGTAACACACAATAGGAATCGTGAATATTCGTTAATTTAGGTAACGTAGGCCTCATACATGGCCATGCAATCAGCAGCACACGTGTGAGGAGATTGCAGTGCAGCTGCATTGCTATGAGCCTGTCTGCCCCCATATAGCGGCCCATGCTGAGGAGAGGGGCTTCTATATTTACACACACCCTCTGGGGGGTTAAAGAAAGGGTGATCCGGGGTCACAGCCAGCTATGTGACCTCTCATTCTGCTAATGGAGCCCTGAGAGCTCTGGAGGTCAGACAATGCAGAAAGAGGAGGAGGGGGAAGCCATGTGCAGACCGGTGTCATGAGGAGAGGACGGTAATGTAAATAAAATACAGCAAAAGGGGAAACGGGGAGAGGAAAAGGGAAGAGACAAGAGAAATGTGACGCCTCAGGAAGTGAGTGCTGAGGAGAGACAGACAGAGAGAGAGAGGCAGAGGAGGAGGAGAGAGACAGAGGGGGAGGGGAGGTGTGTGCTGGCTGAGGAGGAGGAGAGAGCCGAGCCTGGGTGTTTGTATGCAGGGTGCGGCTCCATAGTGCGACATTATACCCCCAAATTACACCTTAGTGACCCCCACCTCCTCCTCACACCCCCCCCAGAGGGGCACTGAGCTGCGACCCTCCCACACCCCTTCATTACTTCACATCTCCACCCCCCAGGACTTTTCATCTCCCCCCTTTTTTTTGTAACCTTTTTTTATTCTGATTGCTCCACCCCCAGGAAAAAAAAAAAGAGAAGAACGTGGAGGGGAAGGGAAGAAGTTCAGCTCATTCTATTGGGAACTTGTACAGTTCTTTTGTTGCTGCAGTCCTGGAGGTCCATCTGGGGGGGAAACCCTAAGGATATTTGTGTGTGGGGATTGTGCAGACACCTTGCTTGGATTTATACTTTGGTACAAAGAAGTGGAATAAGTTTGCTGAGATCTCCATTAACTCATCAGGAAGGTAAGAGAGAGAAGTTGCAAGTTGTTGCTGATTTTTGGATTTAGTCTTCTAAAAGTCATTGTGTTGTATTGCTGGTGATTTGGGAAATGATGGCATTGAATTCTTGTAACCTTAGCAGGGTGTGCGGTGCGATCCCTACATAAATTTTACATGAAACCGGTATTTCTACATTGATCACTTGTGGCCCTTGGGGAAGATTTTGGTGGCCCTCAAAAACCTGTAGCTGGGCTGCTGTACTTGGCTTCCTTTATATGATACTTTGTAGCAAAAATGTAACCAAGAGATTCATCTCAATGTAATATTTAAAAAAAAAAAAACTGCATACTTTTTTTTTTTTACTCTTTTTATCCTTTTCTGTTTTTATGCCCTTTTTTTTTTTTTTTTTTTAAATGTATGAGCTTTGCTTTGCAGATCAGCCGTTCGCCCTTCCCTATTCCACACCGTCCTGCAGGTTGTTGTCTCACCCGGGCCTTGCCTGTATACATTGGAAGCCGTCCACCGTGGTTGGATTGGTGTTGCTTAGCAGTTTGTTAACGCAACAACGAGCTGGAATCGAATCAGGTTTCCAGTGAAACTGCTGGCGGCTGCGTGCTGCTGCACTTTGTAGTGAGTTTTTTTTTCTGCTGCTTTAATTTGATGTAGTTGTGCAAAAAATGTGATTGGTTATCGAGCGTCTCCTGGTGTCGCTAAGCAAAATGTGAGGATGCAGACTGTTGCGCTACCCTGTGTCTGCACCGCTCGCTTTACATCTCTGCAATGTCTGGCAGAAGTTATGGTGAACCAGGAAATAAAAAGTCCTATATGGCGTTCAGTGACAGGATTGAGCAAGCCGTGTGATGGCGTAGAACATTTAATACGAGAAAGGTGAAATGACCTGCAGGACGAGCTGATTAAAATTTAGGAAATTGGCACAATTTTTTCGGTGGACTATTGCTTTGGCTTTGCTTTTCCTGGCATTACTGCTTTGTGCTCCGTCAAAGCAGTTTTCATCAACTTTATCTGCAGTGGCAGTAGGGGGTCGTTGTCCCTGGGATATAATCCTCCTGCCTTGTCTCTTCGCATACACTGGAGCTCTTTGTTCATTCCAAGGCATGCACATTGTAACCGGTTCTCATCAGGCTAAGCTCTGTGCTGATCAGCCCACAATGCTAAATTCTGGATTCAGATCCAACAAGCAATATGCTGAGCAAAGCATGTAAGCGGCCTCTCCTCATTGGGTGCTTTTGTTTTAAATTTACGTCTGCAGTGAATGTATTGGCATCATTGGCCTTGAAACTGTTCTACCTAAAAAAATAGAACTGGGATTGTGCTCATTATAGGGTCAGTCATGTCACTATCATGTAGAGGAGCTTGCACTCTATTGTCCCTACTATAGTCCTAGTAAAATAATCCTAAAATAGTGCAAGTCAACCTAAACCCATGCAAACACAGCAGACCATATTGTCTCCATGCAGACTGAGATTCAGGCCTGGGATTCCAGGTTCTTCAAGGACAGCATCATACATCCATCATGCCTATCTATAATATGTTCAAGTCTTGAGAAGTAACCAATGTCCACCAATCATTGAGCTCTATATACAAAGCAGTGAATCTGACATTCCAGGTCCATGTGTTTCAGTAGCCGTAATTGATTTTCCACCAGGCAATGTCAGATTCACTGCTTTACAGACCTCATTGAGTCATAAAAGTGATTGAGGAAGCCGGGTCCATGTTGTTTATGGTTGGATAAGGTTGTATTGTTGAGTTTAGAATGTACAGGTCCTTAAAGCCAGACTCCAGCTTTACCTGGCTTTTTGGAGATTCTGAATGTTCTCCTGTCTTGACATATGCTAGATATTTTTTTCATGCACATTGTTGAAGCCATAGTACCTGCATCAGAAATGTCAGCTAATTTCTAATGACTCCTAATGTCATTCAGGTGATTATTACACCTGTGCTCTTCTATCCTGCCCCAGTAATCTATTGGCTGCCATTTATACTCTTCAGTGCAAGACAGCATCATCCCAGGGCATAACATAGGGCAATCTGTGCAGCCCACTCCCATGAAATCATGGGGAATATATTGACAGATTCAGGTGCCAAAAATATTGGCCTCCAATGACTTCCAACCATTGGCAAAGGAAAGTACTGTGCCGGGGGACCTTCGGGTGATGTCACGTATTTCAGACAAGTGAAAATGGAAGCAATGAGACAACTGCTTGAGCAAAGATCAGATTTAACCCAAAAATTACATTTTTCTGATCAGTTGAATAGGTCCCCCTGTTCTGCTTGGAGTAGACAAAAGTAAGAAAATGCCATATGTATGTATTTTGGTGTTTTTGCTATACTTGTATCATAAGGAAAGCGATTCTACTGAACCCAAGCTTGAGCCCGCTTCATAAAAGTAAAGGCTGGGTGACAGAAAATAATAAAGCCTTTGGATCAGCATGATATCCAGGAAACAAACAATTTTAGAAGATATCAGTGTTAGCCAAATATATTGAACTCATCACAGGGTTCCTTTAAGTTTTATAGTGACGTCTGATTATCTCAGACTATTTAGCACTGCACAGGAAATCAGTGTTGGGATTTTCAGTTGGGAAAAATTGCAGCATCTAAAATCATTCTCTGACCTTGCCCTTAGTTTCATGTCATTAGGTTAATTTTCCACTGCTTGAGTCATTCATAGGCATTGCATAATTTTCTTTTCTCTTGATAATGCCTTCTAGCTAGAGGTTGCTACATGCAACAATTTAGTGTGCTGGTGCTTCCTATGTTATTGCTTCTGCTCTGTGATCCTGTTCCGTGAAGCTGGAAAAACACCTTTCTATATCTTTCTGTGTGGAAGGATGACTGTTTACTGGTGAAAATGGTAAACATATTTATTTTTAGTTGTCACATGCTTTTCCAAAAGTACTGGTTTGTTGCTGGCCTTTGATCTGTGACTCGTTTTAGAAGTGCTGAGCATTACTACCTTTTACATTTTTTAGTACCATGCTCCTATTCCCAGCCTGAATTTCCTTTAAATCTGCTTAATTTACCATCAGAAGATAAACATCGGTCTTTTCTGTTTGGTTGTGACCTTACGTTTAGGATAAATTCATCTTTAACGGAAGCCTGATCTGAGAGAATTATGGGTATTGTCATTGTTGAGCTTTTTCTGAAAAGTTCCCGGGCTGTCATCAGTCTGCCCTGACCTCCTGGCTTTATTACCTTCTGAGTCATTGTATTTAAAAAGTGCAGTTCAACACCTGATCTCAATGTGTATTCTTTGCAGCGACTCCATATTTTTCTTCACTGGTCCTTTCTGAAGATATTCTTTCATGTCTGGAATGTAAGGCAGGGTTATGACAATGGACTGAAGTAAGGAGCAGAATATGTGCATACAACTGGCCTTCAGTCTTTTCCAGGCTAGGCCATCAAATGATTCGAAACCTGCACCTGCAATAGTGATCCAGCTGGTCGGTTCTCACAAATATTTAAACCAAAGTTTTGCAGGTTCAGTTACCTTTTCAGTAGACATGGGAGGAAGGGAACATTGGAAATACTAGTTTTTTAAGCATAGCTCCAGGCAAAACATTTGTCTTTCTTTTAGAACAATTGAGGAGCTGTTATGACTTTCATTTTTTTCCCCACATTTGGAAGATTTTACACTTCCTATGAGAAGGACAGAAAGCAATAGGTAATCATGGCAAAAAAAAAATTTGGATTCACAGACAAAACCTGTCAAAAACTCTAACCTTCCGCACTCCTCACTCCCATATCCGTAGAACAGGTTGTTCTGAAGAGAGCTGAGCATGGTGTCCCTACAGCGATTGGTTCCTTACCTGTAACCTCAAACCATAACAAATATTTTGGGTGACAGTAATTGGAAGTTTTTTCTAATAATTGCTATATATTATGAGATTGTTCTGATTAGTTAGAACTTTTTAAAGCTCCAAACCAAGGTTGGCTCAACTAGGATCTTTGGAAATCTAGGGTTACTCCACAGGTCGTTAGGGGTTCCTTGAGTGGTGGCGGATTGATTCCTGCCCAATGTGTTTGGAAAGAATGCCTACTTACAGAGCCTGCAGCATGGACCCAATAGGATTTCCTCTAGTAACCAGCATGTAGGAATCTTTCTCCCCACTTACACCCAAAGTTTGGAATTCACCACCGCTGTAACCTGACATATTTTCCATTGACTGCCAATGTGGTATGGCTAATGTACTCATGTACCATGAGCTGTGAATGTAATCTTTTTTTTAGCATATTTCTGGAATCTGCAAATGATTTTAGGGATTCCCTTAAGGTTAAAAAAATAGTAAATGTTGCTTTAAACTACATGTTGTTCTTGTTCATAATTATTGTGTCATGCCCTTAGGCAATACATATGTACCATGTACTTAAAAATCATTAGCAGCACTAAGGGCTTTTGTCATAGATAAGTGTTACATAATTGCATTAGTGGTGAAAGTGAAGAATAATTTTACCTTTTTTAACTTGGTTTTTATATGTATTATATTTATATTTCTTTGTTTTTTTTTTTACTAACTAAATGGAAAGACAAAAACATATACAGTATGTTTATATTGTATGAGATCAGGCCTCATACATCCAATTTGCTGTGGTACATGTGCGGTGTGTTAGGGCATTTAAATTTCCAACCACAATAGTCTAAATTTTTTGCGTACAGCCTATTTGGCAATTTGTTACTCCAACCCAGGTTTCATTGGGGTAGATATCCGTGCACCAACATGTGTAACTATGCGTTAAAATGATTCACTAGTTATCCAAGTACCCTATTTTGAATGGGCACTGGGCAATGAAAAATTCGGTCTCAAACACATCCTTTATGATCTAGGTTTTGCTGACCTTGTGATGGAAGATATAATCTGCCATCAGGTACCTTGACAGCTCTGAGTCCAGGGGACTGCTGAACCAAGGACGCAGATGTGCTGGCCAGTCTTCGAGGGTCAGATATTGCTGGCATTGTCGCTGGTTTTTTTTTCTCTATTCCATGAAAAGATCTTGGTGGTGAACAGGCAATACAAAGCGTCAGGACAGAATGGAAGATGAGGGACGATTTGGGATAGAAGATCACTTGACTGCCGCTTTAGTTGCCACTTTAGTTGTGTAACAACGGGTCCTATTTTTTGCTAGTGACTGGTGGTGGTGAAGTAGGGGAGTTAGTAAAGAATACAGGTTTGCTGGCTGTCTCTGGTTTTGCTAGTTTTTCAACCATTAACCAGGAGCAAGTATATTCAGCATGAAATTTGAATTTAGGAGGTTGATATTCTATGGGATTTTGATTGATAATAGAACGTAAACCGCACAGAGCCTAGTGTATTTGTGTTCTTAGTAAATCTGTCTTTATGACTTGGCTACGTGGGAGAAGGCCATAAAGCTTTAGCTATGTGTTTCCTGACTTCCAAAGAGTTGGCCTCCTTAAGATTTTAAGGTTGTGTTAACTAATGAATTTCACTTTACTGCAACCACAAAGGAAGTATCATGAGGCCATGAAGACAGACTGGGCTTCGTAATTTACATAGCTTAGTAGGTGGTGACCCACAAATCAGTATCTTTAATTTGTTTTAGAAACACACCCTTTAACCTGCTTCTACTTTCCTGTGCTACCATGGCATTTGAACCCTCTGTTGGAGCTAAACCCTGTATAAGCTCTGTGTTGGACCCTTATTGATAACATAATTTTTATTTGGGAATGTTAGGGTTCCCCTTTTGTAGAATATTCTAAGCCATGCCAAGCAATTATTAATAATATTTCACAGTTTTTATATAGCGCACACAAATTACGCAGCGCTGTACAAAGTCTATAGTCATGTCACTAGCTGTCCCTCAAAGGGACTCGCAATCTAATGTCCCTACCCCAGTCCTATGTCTTTGATACAGTCTAAGTCCAATTGTGGTGTGAAGCCAATTTAACTAACTGCATGCTTTTGGAATGTATGAGGAAATCGAAGTACCTGAAGGAAACCCGTGCAAACTCCATGCAGATAGTGTGCTGGCCAAGATTCGAATCTGGGGCCTAGCACTGCAAAGGCCAGAATGCTAACCTCTGAGCCACCGTGCTGCCCAAAAACAATGTTTTTTTTTACTCTATTAACATGACTCTAAAACCTCATATTCATTCTTGTTAGCAGACACACTTGTGTCATCATCACTGTCATTCTTAATAAAGATAAATTGTCCAACTCTGAAGAAGTTTTGAATAAAACATCCTGTATGAAAAAATGTGACAGCTGACCTTTAATGGTTCTGAATTCTTTCAAACAATTTACAATCTTCACTTTTCTTATGCTCTTTTTTTCAAGCTAAATTGATATCTGATCATTTCTTAATGTGTCTGCAGAATTCTCAGAACTTTGTCTGATACTTTGTCATATCTGTTTCTATTCCGGCCATACCCAGCCTGATTGTATCCGCTGATCTGAGAGTTTCTGCTGGTCTCTTGCTGTTTTGTAGCATGTGTGCTGTAATTCTTTGTGTGATTCAGTTCATCTGATTTTGTAAATCTTTACTGACTCTATAAACCAATGCATGGTCAGCAGTTTTGCATGTGTTAGAGGATACATTTATAGGTAGCTCTCCAGGAAAAAGCTATACAAATAGCAATATTCTCCTGCTGACAATTCATGTAGACATAAACAAGCGCCCTGCCCCCATATCCCCAGTGCAACCATGCCTTGGCACATTGATGAATTGCTGCAGCACCACACATATCACTAAGAAATGTAGCTTCACAGACAAAGACCAACCACTGAAAACATTTTTCATTTCTCTTCACCCTGTCGTGAGATCTAGACCCTCCCTACACCAGGCTGGGTCTGCACTATATGAGATTTTAGAATCTAAGTATAAAGATTTGGGTACTTGATCTCCTATAGGTGTTTTTTAATTTGATATATTTTTTCCTTTTTTAACAACTTTTATTATCATGTAATTATCATGTAGGGGCAAACCAAGTACCCAGACAAAACCCACTCAAAGACTAGGAGGTCATACAAACCCTATGTGGATAGTGTATTGGATGAGAATATAACTTGGTACTGTTGTACATGTATGGCAAGATTCCACCTGAATAAATAACTTGTCTTCCCACTTATGGGCATTCTTACATCTGCCATTACACCATGAAAAAAAGCCCATATGTAATAAATAATGGAATTGTCAAGTTCTCTTGCAGCAACGGGCAGAAAGAAGAAGCAAACATACCTATTCTGTCCCCTCGAAATCTACTGGCAGTCATTGGTATTTAGAGGATCTACTATATGAAATCATTTGAAGAACGTGTGCACCTATCTCAATAGGGGCAACAATTGTTATTCATTTTTAGAACTACTTACAGTTATTGGGCAGCATGGTGGCTCAGGAGTTAGCACTCCAGTCTTTGCAGCGCTGGGTCCCAGGTTCGAATCTCGGCCAGGACACTATCTGCATGGAGTTTGCAGGTTCTCCCGTATCTGCGTGGATTTCCTCCGGGTACTCCGGTTTCCTCCCACATCCAACAAACCTGCAGTGAGGTTATTGGCTTTCCCCCCAAAATTTACCTTAGACTACATTGATGACATATGACTATGGTAGGGACATTAGATTGTGAGCACCTTTGAGGGACAGTTAGTGAAACAATCATGGACTTTGTACAGCTCTGCGTAATATGATGGCGCTATATAAATACTGTTTAATAACAATAATAATTTTTCCCCTGCAAGAGGGCCGGCTGCCTGCTCCTAGCTATGCAGAGTGTTCTACCTCTGCAGCATATGTTGCATGTCTAGCATTTCCCTGCTAAAGTATGAATAGAAAACACTCTGGCATAGTGAAAATTGCTGTGTATTGTATTACAAAAGATATTAAATATGCTTCAAATCCATCAATATACGTTGGAAATTCTATATTTCATATGTAGTCTTACTTTCACCACCTCCTAAATTGTAAGCTCTTCGGAGCAGGGTCCTCTCCTCCTCCTGTGTCACTGTCTGTATCTGTCTGACATTTGCAACCCCTATTTATTGTACAGCGCTGTGTAATATGCTAGTGCTATATAAGTCCTGTTTAATATTAATGCAATGTTCCACACAACTTGAACACATAAATAACCTATTTTGTTTCACTTTTTGTGTGTGTGTGTGTGCGCCATTATATTACCCCTCAATGACCCCAGAAGCTCCAGGAAATCAATTGGAATCTATGGTGGTTGGGATATAAAATTGGCATCTATAAAGTCACCTGTACGCAAAGTCCAACAGGAGAAACACTAGACCCAGTATTTTAATACTATATAAAAACCATAATATAGAGCCATAACTATATAAAAACAAATTATTTGTCAATATCCCTAGTTCTCCAAAAGTTGAGGAATTTCCTTGCTATAGTGCCCATGGAGGCCTATTCTACCTAGAAGATGACCACAGCAGAGTTTGGATGTTGGAATAGAAGTAAAAAAATAAAGTTACTTTATCCCTCGCTGCTGCAGGCTTCAACTTCTCTTCTCTAAGTAGCTTTGCGTTAAGGTCACAGGCACTGATGTCATTTCCTACAATGTGGGGTCAATAGCCTTCTATTGTAAGGGGAAGACATTGTATGCTTACAACCCAACGAAGATTGGAGGGTAGGTGAACCCTGGAGCAAGGAGTAAGGAAAATAAATCTTGTTGTGGTTCCTCTAAGCAAGAAGGAACAGTCAACCATTGGAGTGCAGGGATAACCCCACTGCAAGTAAAATTTTAAATTGTTTTTGTGGTATTGTTTTTTCCTTGCATTTAGCTTTAACATACCATATATTTTGCTGCATTTTCCTGTATGGGTTTTGCAAGACAAATTTTCTGCAGGTCATACAGCATACTAAGTTACAATGCAGTACTATGAACTCCGTAGTCTGACTGCATTACCATGCCTTTGACTACATTATCATCAATTGCTATGGGTTCCTAAAACACTCTTTGATGTATTAAAATTCATGTAGTGCTGCAATATGAGTGGGCCTGATTGATTTGATTCTATGCTGTGGTTTTCCATCGCTAGCTGATTGCTCTGTACCGCTGGGAATTGCTTAGATGGGAATGTTCCCTCTCAGTTTATATATATAATTTTTTTTTTGCTAGGATTAAAGTCATTTTTGTGAATGAAAATTAGTAAATGAGCTTCTTGTTTTCTCATGTATAAAGGTGATTCAGATTAACAGCCCAGCATTTGTGTACAGTAGGTGGAAACAAAGCAATCTTAAATGTTTTTTTTTTTTCTTTTTTAATGTCCTGGTATTTGTCGCAGAAATTGCAGCTGGTTTCCTACTTTGTGTGAAATCCCTTGGATGTGCGAATCAATGAACTGAAATGAGAACATTATTACTTGTAATGGGAATGGCAGATAGAGGGCCACTTCTCTGCCCTGATTTAGTTATTTGGTCCTACCAATGTAAAGCAGATGCAGCCAGCCACAGCTCTTCAGCATGTTGCACTATAATGCATCAAACCTATCCATGCTTGTTGTATCATAGACATTTTCAGAGTTTTAATTATATCATGCTCTATCCTAAAGGAACAAAAATGTAACTGATGGTGAATTATTTAGACTGGAATTTTTTTGCATGTAATTGTTAGTTCCCAAAGAGACCCCATGACCTACTAAAAAAAAAAAAAAAAAAAAAAAAAAAAAGAATTTAGTTTACTTGCAGTTTTTTTTCTATGATTAAACTTTTTTAATTTATTTGCAAAGGTTTTTTTACTAGCAGTTTTGACTTTTTCAGGAAGAGTCAATTTCCTAGGACAGCCAACTCCCTCCTTGCATGTCATATTCCTTTCCTCTACTGCAGGGGTCAGAAAACTTTTTGGACTGCTAGGCCATTTCAGGAGGTCAAGAAGGCACACTAGGCCAGAAGAAACAAGGTGTCCAAGGAAAGATTTTTTTCCAACCGTGACTGCAAGCAGCCAGTCTTCTGCTCATCCGCGGGGTAGTCTCTGTACGTGTGCGCTTGCTTGGCATCAAAATGCCCTTTGACATTCGACCGCTTGAAAGTGCTGTTGGTGTCGTTGCACACTAAACACAGGGCTTTGTTGCTGCGTTGGATAAGGAATAACTCGTCATTCTATTCGGGGTTGAAGACACAACGTTCAGGGTCAAGACTGGTAGCTGCGCATTGCTTCTGCTCTATAGGCTTAGTAATTGGGGTTACTGTGTGGGAACTCGATGATATATCGGGAACTCGCGATAGCGAGACAATTCAATTAGGACAATGCCGTATCTGGCCTAAAGGCCAGAGTTTGCCTACCTGTGCTCTACTGTAATGTCTAATTACAGTCTGAGCTGCAGTTTATGAATCTGCTGGGGGAAGAATGCTTTAGAGCAACCATTCTCAACCAGGGTCCCATGAACATTGGGCTTCCTGCAGAGGTTGCTAGGGGTTCTTTAGGCTTTGGCTGATTGATCTTCTGTTGATGCCTGCAGGCTGCCAGCAGGAGTGTGAGCGGAACATCGAGGATCATTTTAGCCGTTTGTATGGATGGCATTATGACCCCCATATAACAAAGGCAGTATTTCCACCACCCATCAATGTAAAGGTCATTTTTCTGCTAACCCCTCATAAATTGGTTTAGGCAGGGGGGCCCTTGGGACCTAATATTCTGAAAAACGCTGCTATACACTGTCACATGGGTGACAACTCTGAGTCTGCTGGGGCTGCTTACATCGCACCCAAGAAGATTCAGCCCAGCACCACTCTCCGGGCTTTAATTGTATAACCAAGCTTCGAAGGCTTTTTGCAGCTCAATGACAAGAGTAGAATATAATAATTGCAGGTGTAATGTTATGGGAAGATTATTGTGTAAATGAAAAGTCTGGCAGCAGGTTCTTCTGATTATTCTAAAGTAGACCTGTGATTGGGCAGCATGGTGGCACAAGTGGGTAGTACCTTGGCCTTTGTAGCACCAGGGTCCTTAGTTCATATCTTGGCCGGAAACGCAAGTTAATGACATATGACTATGGTAGTGACATTAGATTATGAGCCCTGTTGAGCGACAGTTAGTCCTGTGTAATGTGTTGGAGCTATATAAGATATTAGTATATAATAATTAGGCTTTGGACAAGTACTTACATTTTCTTGAGAGTGAAGTCTTAGTAGTAGTAGGTCAATTTTTGTTACAACGCCAGCTGGTTTTACAGAATTGGGATACCATGCATTTTATTATAGTTGTTGGTAAACTATAAAAACAGCAATTCTCATTTTTTTTTACCAGACCAATCTGTTGGATTGCTGGAATACATTTGATTACTGCTTTGTTGCTGCGTTGTGGTTGCCATTGTTGCCAAGTCTGGGTCTGTTGTAATGCTGAATGAAGTCAGAAATCCTGAAATCATTTGTTTACCTTTCCATGCAATGCAGTCCTGTGCAAAAAATTTGGAAATAATTGTGATTTGTGTGCTGGTTACATCATGTTGATTGACTGAACATAAGTAGTACATAAAACATGTAAAGATTCTGCTGCTTTATGAAAATGTATTTTTTCTGTGTTTACACCTGATCAGAAACAGAAAATGTTGTATTGTGCCTGGTTGGGAGACCTAGGAGGACCAGGTGCCAAGTAAGACCTTTCGATTGTAGAGTCTTATAGGGAATATGTGCTTTGCAGGTGGAGAGAATGTATTTATACTATTTCTCTTCCATGCCTAATTGCTGTGTACAGGAAGATAAATAACTGGCACTTTTAGGTACGGGTAGCATTTAGCGCTGGATGTTTAAAAGGCTAATTTTCAGCCACCATTGCTGTTGCAAAAGTTTTTGGTTGTTTGCAAGCTTCAGTTGAAAGTACATTGGTGTCCTTGCGGTATTGAAATGTAATGGGAAGTATAGGGGGAGGGTTATGTGATTTCAGTGTACCTTTTGGCTGTATCTAGGATGGAGAAAAATTGGGTGAATTGTTAGTAAAATAGTCCATACACCGATCATGCAGACTTCTTTTGCAGTGTCCATTTAACATCACCCCTGTATTAGGGGGTCTCTATATACCTAAAAAGTTATTCACCTAACTAGATTATCCAAACCTGGAACCTATTCAGTTCATACCCAGCATCATACTCTGAGCTGCGGGTGCAGGTGGTGAAGAGGCTGGTAAATGTTATTGCAGAAGGGACATCAATAAAAATCCTGTCTGATCACAAGGAATTTTATTATTTTGTTTTATTGTCAGCATCACAAAGGTACTTTTAATTCTGTTCAACTTTTATTGTGGTTTTTTTGGGCACAAAGGATTTAGCTTGTCTGAAATATATTTAGCCCAGGACAAGTAAATCTCAGCAGCAGATCTGCCTGGGTGAGATAATGGTGATCTGTCAGAGCAGGTCATGAGCTTATTTTAGTGGGTAGGTTATCTAATGCTGAGCGATTATGACGTCTGTACAGGAAACTGACCCTTGAATGATTGATATATAACATCTAAGTTGACCTTTGATGACTCACAAGTTTGAAGATGACATCCAAAAGGATTTCAATCAGTATGCATGACAATGCAGTTTCCACTAGCTTAGGAAATGAAGAGATTGCTGAAGTAATTAGTGTCCAGTATTCATGAGGCTCCCTGCTAATGAGCTGCATTTACATGCATATCTGATTGCAGATTGGACTCCTCCTGACTGTATGCACTATGCAAGCTAATTAATTAATTGACCTCTGAAACCACCACAAATTCCGATAACAATTGGGAATATAAAACGTATATTATTTAACTCAGTTAAGACATGCACAAAGCAGTCTCTGAATTGTGTTGGCTGGCTGTTATCCAGTTGGTTTCAGGCGATCCATATGTACCTCTCAGAAAGGAAAAGAGGTAAAGGTATGAAAGCAACAAGACTTTTTCCATGTATCTTTGTGTTACAATATGTTGATCGACATGGAGAAGGGAAGCTTTGATGAAAAGTGATGTCTGGAGTGGTAGCCACCAAGCTGCCTGCCGTGTTGAGAGATTCCTCTGTGCATGACTCGATTAACAGTTCTGTGACAGCATGATAAAATGTATGTGAGTTCTTGGCTTCATATGCTGTCTTAATTGGGCCCTTAGGAATTTTAGGCATTCATTTTATATAGATGGTAGGGCTTTATGGTGATGTCGGAGAATCCCAGAGCACCGTATAATCCTCTATGATGGAAGGAAGGGTTGGAGGTGACCAAAACCGACTCCCACTTATTTACCCACCCATGGGGAAATTGCTGTCCCATTTGTAAGTAGTAACAGTGTAACAAAGAGATGTAAGTTGGTTTTAAAGCTTTTCATCACTTTATCACATCTCTGTCATGTTCTACATACTTCATACTTTTTTTTTGTTTCATGGTGGTAAATTATGAAGATGACTTTCTCCTGCATAGCTTATGAACCTGACACTTTTTTCAGACCTTTTTCTTTCAAGCTCCTTTTAGATAAAAGTACTAAAAGTATTTAGTAAAAGTACTAAAATGAACTTCTTATATTTCCTGTCTCACAGATGTAACAGGAAGCTAGAAGAAATATCCCAAAGTAAAGAGAATACTTAAGTTGCCATGGCACACGACTTCCCCTTGGGACTTTTTTTAAATAAATAAAAGTTTTAGCCTAGAAAAGCAGATCAATACTCGGTATATACTCCCTGTCCCCGTTCTGCCACCAGTGCTGCCATCTTTCTTCTCTTCCTTTTTTCTAACTTTGGCTAATCTTGATTGGCCTGGGTGAGCTGACGTAACTCCTGGAAAGATCAGTGGGATTTCATTTGAGCTGAACATTCGTAATTTTGTCTGATGTCTCATAGATTCAAGAAAGCGTGCACATGCTTCTTATGTTTGGATATTATTGCTTATCCCAGAGTTCTTTGTTTGAAATGAAATATAAAAACCATTACTCACACGCTGACACATTTAAGATTGTTTTGTTTGGATGTGAAATTTAATAGACTTTGTAAATACTACCTAATTACATACCAATATGATTGATATATTCAGATTGAAGAAGCTTTATTTTTGCCATGGAGGGTTGTTTGTGGTGTGGTTCCGTATTGGTAACCTACAGTGCAAAAATCGTATAGCTACAACGTTCTAAAGTGCCCATTTAGAAACAAGTAACATTTTTTATCATTTTACTATTTGGCACAAAATATACTGTAAAGCTAAACTTCAAGCAAACAGCACAGATTAAATACAGAAATGGGTTTTACCTGCCAAAAAATTTGTAACTTCCTCCACCCTGTCCCGAGGGCCAGTCACACTTTCGGGTGCTTTAACGTATGCATGTTAAGGCACATTGTGTTAAGGCTGCCTTTTTGGTTTGAATAGGTTTTCAATGTAGCTGCACAAAAACATAGCTGCATTAGTACTGTAAACAAGGAAACCACAACCCCGCCATGCACAGCTAGCGTAATTGGTGTCTCAGCATTTTTGCCACCCTTTAAATAGGCAGAAAACCTGCACAGTGGTTCAGGGCTTGGGGACGCACTGCTCTGCCAGATGGCTGTAAGGTGGGTGATTATTTTTCACACGTCACTTCTAATTAGTTTGGACATACATGAGCTGCATTAAAGTAGGATTGCACTAAGCTTAGTTGTATTTAAAATGCCCTGATAACAAAACCTATTTAGTTATTGCTCTTGGTGTATTTGACCATGACTCCTGAGCAAGCTCGGCTAACATCCAGAGTGATCCAGAAAACCTGGAATGGATTTGGTTCAAGACTGAAAAAAATTGCAAACTAATTGCAAATTATTTTTTTAAGAATTCCAATCCAGGTTTGCTGGATCACCAAGATTCTTTCATGGTAATCTATCTTCTCCAGTCTAGGAGAGCTTTAATAACTCAGGCCCCTTGTGTTGTCACCAGGCATCTGGTGCTTGTGTCTTGTTTGTGTTCTCTTTAGATTCAACAGATGATGATGTACTCAATGAATAAAGCTTGTTAACTTTCTAAAGTTTGTTTAACTTGCAAAGTAAATGTTTACTTAACTTAGTTATTGGGGTTAGCTGCATTCAGTTCAATCATCCAATAACAGGTGGGCAAAAATAGTTTTTATTGTACATAGCACATAATAGGGTGTACTACTTATTAAGTGATCATAAACTTTGCAAAGTAAACATGCTCCATTGCTTTAGTAAATCCCTTCTCTATGCATCAAAATAAAGGAGAGCAGAACCACTTTATAGCCAAATACTGTTCTTTTTTTTAAGCTCATGATATATTCCAATCCTGTATAGCTTTTTGTGTTCTTGTTTGCTGTATAACCTTTGTATATAATTTTTTTTCCTCTGGCTGCATGTGATCTTCCATGCTGTGCGAGACTCACCGCTTCTCACTGCGGGAGAAGAGATTAGGATGTTTGCCTAAGGAAGCCAAGCAAGTTATTTATAAAATAAGTATATCACTTTGTTTGTTTTAATAGGATGGTCCTACAGACGTGTTCTCTCTGCCTGGCTTTGGCAATGGTGTTGGAGTTCACAGACCTTGCACGTTGTTGTTAGTAATAATTAAAGCTGAGCAAATTGCTGATATGCGCTTTGCAAGAGCAATGTTGACAGGTCGGCAGTCCTTAAGGAATCTGCGTGCTTACCACTTTCCTGATGCCACATAATAAATTTATGTATTGGACATCTGTCCCCGGGCTGGGTGGATGCAACAGCCATACAATAATGCCAGCGATGGCATGCCTTCACAATTTTCACCTAAAACCAGAACTAAATTGTGAGCGCTAACAAATCTGCAGCCTGTTAGTTCTTTTAAAGACTAAAAACCTTCCTCCAATATTTATGGTATCCTTGGAGGGAGCAGGACCCAGAGCTACAAAGCAAGAATGCTATCTACTTAGCCACCATCATGCTTCCGATGAAGAGTACAGGCTTTTCACATTCTTCTTGGTTGTTTATATTGTCACATTCTAAAGGTCAGCTATTAGGTGAAGCACAGTACCCATACCCTATGAATGAACATCTAATGTTTTCTGTAATCCACATTCATTCGTGTTTTGGGTCTTAATAGGACCCAGTCACCAACATAAATATTTGCAAGTTGGAGCACTAGGACAAGTCTGAATAATATGAATTATGCTTTTTTAGTCCTTTCCTATTGAAGTTGCTACTAAGCAACATTCCAGAAAAGGATCCCTTCATCTAAGCTTGTACATAAATATATAGACCTCACTTTAATCCAAAATGGGACTGTTGACCTTTACTGTATTGTTAAGGTTTATAAAAACAAAGACCTGTCTCCCTTCACTCTTTAAGACAGGGGGTAGTTCAGGTATGCTATAGATTTTCTTTTAAAGAGAGATCAGTTCAAACCTTTATTACTTTTCAAATCATGTATGAATCAGAATGTAAACATAGATCGCATGTGTCTAATAATTATAAAAATAATTCTTTAAAAAGAATTGCATGGAAGTTGTAACACGGTGAACAGCAGTGTGAAAATAAGATTTAATGTTAGAATTATTTCTCTGGGCGGCAACCTGTGACAAAAAGCAGCTCTCAGTCCACATCTCTTGGTCTTATATTCTTTTTTTTCTCAGATAGCTTTGCTCCTAATGTCAACCCAACCCTATAAAATATTCCCTATGTTTCTAGCCATACACAGCTGCCAAAGGGACATTAACCAGAGGTGTATTTATCGGTGCCAAAAAGTATTTTGTATAGTTTTTTCTTTTCTTCCTTCCTGGACTTCCCTGCCCAATTTGTGTTTGGAAATCATATAGTATAGTTGCAGGTATGTGACTTTTTTTCAAAGGCCAATTTTTTTCTTTTCAGACAGAATATCCAAAACCTTTGTCAGGTTTTTCTTGGTGCATTACCTTTTTCATTTTGTATGAATAAAACAGAAGTCAAAGCACAGTGCTGAGTTTAGAAAACCCTACTGCTTGATGATTGGCTGTACTCTGTCAAAGATACTATTAACCACCATACCATCTCTAGTCTTATCCATCTTTTACTAGTTAGTCATGTAATTTGTTTTTCTTGAAAATAAAAATCCCTATTCTGACATTGTAGCATTGTGATCCAAGATTAGTGGGTTCAGTTTTATCATTCAAAATGTATTTAGCATACAGACTACATGAAAACCAATATAACAAAAAATAGTAGGATTTCAGGGTACACAAATTAAAAAACATATTGTTAAATAAATTGTGCATGTAACATTGATATGGAGTTATGGGGATGCCAGAGAAAGAGGATAGAAGGTCAGCGGAGCACATGGCTAAATTACCCCATGATTCCAATGCATACATAAACTTGTGCTAGTGCTCATACCAAAAGAGATTAGAAAGAATCCAGTATGGCACACAGGGCACTAGTATACATATTAGATGAGTTGGCCATTTATTACAAAAAATACTCCAGGAGTATAAGAGGAAGAAAGCAAGAAGAGTAGAGAAACAGGATAGATGACTGCACCGCCCAGTCCACCCTTGCTGCTATAATTAAGCAGAATATTTATATATAGTACCAGTTCTTTAGCATTAATACTGCACAAAATGTAATAAAGTCAAACCACATAAAGCCAAAAATGTATCCCTAGGGTCGGTGTCCTCTATGGCCATCTCTTCTAGGTAACAATTATCATTAACTTTTTCCACCCAAGCAGTCATAGGAGGTGTAGACTGGACTTTCCAGTATCAAGGAATATATTGTGGGAGAGAAAATGTCTTAATAAAGAGCTTTTCTGCATGACAATGGAGCCGGGTAAGATGCAGAGGAAAACTTTTTCCAGGGTGAGATGTAAACACACTGTATCTAAAATTTGGAAGCCGGGCTGTGAATTCAGGTTTTCATAGGTGTTAATTAGAGAGTGCTTATCTTTTCATTTTAGGTATGTTTTGATGCAATCCAGATCCATGATAAGTTTCATAATGTTTTTAGGTCTCTCAAAGGGCATTGGCTGCTCCCTGCCCTTGGGTAAGGGCCCAAGCTATACCTTTTATTACCCCTCTCCTCCTTCAGTGTAATGTGTTTGAATTTTTGTAAACCACCAGAAGATGGAATTACAAAAGGTTGAGGGGGGGGGGATTATTCCAGACTTTCAACTTTACAGCTTTAAGTCCAAATTTACAACTTCAACGCGTGCTGGGTTAGTGGGTTTTAGAAGCTGAAAATGAATTAAAGCTATGTTCAGACATGTTCGCTGCTTTTTATTCAGAGCTCAGACTTCACAGTGAAAGCACAGGTACAATATAAGTGGTGTGAAATGGAAAGTTTACCTTTTGATAGGGTGGCATTGAGCAATGCCTGGCATTGTGAAATATTTCCCTTTTCCAATAAAATGACATGCATATATGATTCAATAAATATTTTGTTTTCTGTTGCAATACCTAATAAACGTAACTGCTATAATAGTACACTACACGTGGCAAACACATGAGAACATTGTAGGCTATTAATATCAGACCGGTACATGTGTTGGAGATAAGTGTACAATTTTATTGTCTATAAAATGCAAAATGCATACTTCAGGATTCAGCTCTGTATTCTGTGTTCACCACCAATAATGAAAGGGTGACTAAACAGTCTAAAAAAGTATTTAGAGAGGTAAAGTTAAGGAAGAGCTAATGGTAAAAAGAGAGGTAAGAAATGAGGCAAGGAAATACCAAGCATAGGGTAGGGAGAAGGGGAAGTGAGGTCCATGTTCAAGATTCCACTATGACTAATTTTTTTTTGTTTTCACAGGATCCCACCCTTTGGGCAAGGGGGGTTGGCTGGCTGTCAGGGGGGTACTAAGGACAGTAATAAGGGGTGGTATATTTTGGATGAGAATGGGTATTTGTTTTTTTGTAGCAATGTATATATTGGAAAAGGGAACATCATATAGTTGTATTAGAATGCTGGAGGTAGGGGGCTTTTTCTCAATAGATAATAATTACTACAATATTATCCGTTTAAGCGTTTGTCCATTATTGTCCCATCTCAGTACATTTACGTTTGGTACATTACACAGAAGTGTTTGTCTTCTTAGTATTTTCTCCTCGCTGCTGCACTTGGTTACTCCTTTGATGACTTTGTTAAACCCCGGTTCTTTGACATCCAAAAATAACTTATTTCCACTGCGTACCCTAAAACTTCTGGTCTAGTTTTATAATTAATTCAGTGTTAATTACTGGGTTGAAAATTTAACTTCTAAACACCTCTTTGTAGCTTTTATTAAAGCATGTGTGGCCTAAATAGAATCATTTTCTCATGAGTATCTGCTAAATGAATACAGCTTGTTACAGAAACCCAGGCATGTTAAATACTAATGTAATTGCAACAAATTAATTTCAAAGGTTGTGCGTGGTTACAGTAATAAAGATGTGCGAAGAGAACACCTTATGTTATTGCTTTAGATTCACACTGAGCCTTCATTTCTCTTCATTGAATGCAAATATTTCATTACAGCATTTTCCTTTGGGGGTTCAGTGTTGGGTTGTTTAGGCAATGTGAGATGTTGGGTTTTGTTTTATTTTTTTCAGTGTCTCTTTGAATAGATCATTTTTCCTTCTTCTTGTCAGACATGGCATTGCATGCCGTTTCTTGGAAAGTTGGAGGACAGGACACTCTAAGGTTTCAGTCCTGAATCTTGGCAAGAAAACCTGTATCTCATTGAATGACCTTTTGAGGTTGTTCATTAGTTACTAAGCTTTGTTGCTGCCGTTCTTTAAGGTGCACCTGCCACCGGCTTTCCACAGGGAACCATTTTGTGGCTTTAGACAAACTTGGTTTAACACTGAGTTTCCTAGAAATCCTTGAGACCCAAGCATGGAGAAAATGAAAACGAAATAAAGTATTTAGTAACATGATTTGTCTCTGGAAGTATTTGTTTCATATATAGCAAGATTGCAAAATGATGTTCATCGCTTATCAAGGCTACATTGCTGTGTTAATATGGGTAATTTTAGCATTCTGTGAAAGCGAGAATTGATGTTGATTTCAGTCTTGCAGTCACAAAATGTGCAGTTAGCTGCTCTCAGGTGCTTCTATTCAACTACTGTTCCATTTTTAGTGTCAACTTAAGTGTTTTAAGAACATGCACTTGAGTGTGAGTTTTCCTCCAGAAGATGAAAAGCAACCAATAAATCAGAAGAGACTTGTCACTTTTAGCAACCGCATTGCGATTCACCGCAACTGTAGCTGCAACCGTGTGCAAACCACATGAACAAAATAGTTCCCAACCACCCCTATTCAGCTAAATAGGAGTGGTTGGGAGTGTGGTTAAATTGGAATGAAACCCAGGCCTACTCACCTATCCGTGTTCCAGTGATGGGTGCCACCATCTTGCTTCTCTTTTTCTTCTTCCAGATGATCTTTGGCCAGCTTTATTTGCCGAGATGCACGTGGTAGTTCATTTATCTCGATGTACACAAGGGAAGCTGGGATTGCTAGGTTTTCCTGGCAAGCAAAGCTGACGCACATGTGCAGCTCTGTTCAGCTTTTTGCCAAAAACCAGGAGTGATCAGGCAGGTAAGATGTATTAGCACAGAAGCGATCTTTCCTGTCCCTTTCTGCAGTAATGACCCGCCTGATCATAAAAACCCAAAAGTTGAACTTTAGCTCCACTTTAAGTTGGAAATAGCCCATATTATGCAATTTAACAGCTGGCTGACTGCTGGCATGTTTTAAGAAGCCCTGTCCATATTGTGGCTAAAAACTCCAGGGATATCTTTCTTATTTATATTCTAAGACTTGGGCCCTTACTAAAAAGCTGACAAGTGTCCTTACAAGAATTAATATTTAATGATGCAGGCTAAAGTTGCCTGACCTGACCCATAACTTGGTGTACAAAAAACAAGGAGCCCAGGAGCAGTATATTGGCAGGTGTGTTTTGGGGATCCTTACTGGTGCAACAATATGATATGTACAAATTCTTTTCAGTGGTAATGTTCAGTGAGTAGTTTTAAAAAGGCAAACAACAAAAAAGTCAGATGTAATATATACAGCACATGGGCAGTCGTTTACCTTCCTTTCTATTGTCATTTTTAGCTGCTTGTTCTCTGGGTGGGTGTTCTATCAAGTTTTGTGGTTTCTTGCAGCACCCGAGTAGCTTTTGGTGTAATTTCCTGTTTTTTTTTTCAAACTGCTTCTAGTGGAGCTGCTGTTAACCTGAATTCTGTAGATGTAGAAATTGTGTTCTTGTTTTGCCTGTGTGCCTATTGTAAAGATGCATAGTGGAAGGCAAATAAAAGGGCGGTACATTTTATCTGTGGCTTGTGCAATATCTCAACTTCCAAGGATGTGGAAATAATAAGCCCACATGCAATGCTATGGAGGGCAGGGGAGGACATGCGTTTTTCTATGCAAATATTGGCTTTTAGAAAATTAGTAGCAGAATATGAGGAAGCTTGCCCTGACAAGGAATGTATAATTCTCAACGTTTTTAACATGGCAGACCCCCTGGTCAGGTTTTCTAGGAACCCCTACTATAATCATTATATCCACAGTACGTTAGTGTAGGGGTCAGTGGAAAGAATACATTTTACGCTGCTGGCTATTGGGAAGAATGTCACCCCTACAGATAGCTAAAACAATATCTGGTGCCAGTTAAATTGACCTGAGAGTCCCAAACTGCTCAATGGTCAGGGAATCCCAACCCCTGAAGGAACCCTGGTTGAGAACCACTGGACTAGTACCCAATATTTCCTTAATGTATTTCTGCATTACAGGTTTGCTTTAAATCCCCACACCTTCTACTCTAACATAATGAAATTGAACTAAAAGAAGTAACCATTCTCAGTTTCCCTACGGTTTGCCAATTTAAATGATCACAGTGACTATAGTTTCTCAGCATTAAATACTTTACATCATCCAAACCACAGAAGATGATGAAATTGCACATAATCTCTGCTGTGTTAGAAAGTCTATCCACTGTATCTTCTCTATAAATTAGCTTTGACGTTTTCGGCACTGCAAATCTGCATTTGACAAAGAAGTTACATAGTGGATTTGATAAAAAGCAAGAGATGGGGACAGTGTATTGTCATTTGAAAATAGGAAGTGTCTAACAAAACCTTCATGGCAAGTATTATTTTAAAGAAAGCTGCATATTTAACAAGACTGTAAACAACTTACTTTAACTTGTTTAAGCTTATGTTGATTTTCTAGTAATTGGGTGGATATTTACTTTTCATATTTGGTATATATTCTGCAGGCTGGAGATATGGAGGTGATATAGTTGCAGCAGTAAACAACATTGTAAACCCATCCAGCTGTGAAGTAGTATGCCTTTTATTGGACTAGATGAGCAGATCTGCTTTAGCAGGTAAAATGCTGACATGTATGCTCTCCAACTGATGTTTTGCTTTATTTTACAAGCAGACCAATAATTGGGAAAACATTTTCCTTTAAGCCATGTGAGACGAGTCAGTGGTGAATGATCTAGCAGTGACAGTAGGCATCCTGCAGCTGTTCTTTGGCTTGGCCTACTTTATTATCCATTCCACTTCACGGTTTTGTTGCTGCCATATTTGTAGAGTAATGTCTCCATATAGTGTCCTACACCCAAACTATTGATAACTCCATAAGATGCAGACGTGGACACAATATACCTGTAATGATGTCAAAGTCATGGCCACCCCTTGCATATCTTGGTGCTACTCTCCTGCTTAAAATTGTGAACTATATGCGAACAGTAATTTTTTCTTTTCTAACCAATTTCTCTGACAAATAAATCAAGGTTGAATAATGTCTGTTCAGCAGTCAAGGTTTTTAGATTCAATGTTTGGTTTATTTTAACACATCAATAAATTGTAGGAGTGTTAGAAGCACGTACACCCTTGTCGTGTGACCACACTCTGACCACACCTGCTGAAGTCACTGTGAAAACTTTGTACTTAGCAAACACCTATTTGATCATAAAGTTATCCTGCCCCTTGGACACATCTGGGCCAATGTTTGACGTAGTGTTTAGTTCCAACCTCATACATGTTAGCCAAACATCTGCTCTGTAAAGTGATGTAATTAGCTGTGGCTCGGCCATGGACTCGGAGAAACCACCAAACGCTGAGCGTGCCAGCCTGTAACCACAAAAGCTGTAGAAGTTTGTGTGTATCTGTGCAGCAGCGGGAACAGATCTGATCATTTAGGGGATGTTTTGGAGAAGAGAAAACCCATTGTGCCTTTTTTAAGGAACAACCAAGCAGTTTCTTTTTTTCCTGGTTCAAAAGACATGGTATAGTTTGAAAGATTAAGCCATGTTCTTGCTGAGGATAATGTGTGTGTATGTATGTGTATGTGTGTGTGTGTATATATGTATATGTATATATATATATATATATATATATATATATATATATATATATAAAATATATCTATCATTCTCACAGGCAACATATTATAAAACTTTGCTTCTGATTGGCAATTTGCTTTAAAAGAAACAAACAAAAAAAAAAAAAAAAGCAAGAGGTCCAGCAAATCCCAGTACTCTGAGGAAAAATACAGCAGGAACCTTAATTTTTCATCCTTTCAGTTGTTTCTGTCATTCTATATTATCACAAGACTATAAGGGCTCGTTGAATAAAGACCTTGGTGCAGAGCCTTTGCACCCTACTGCACCATTTGCTCACCGGAACTCTGAGATCCCATGGTGCTCCAGGAAAAGTTGAAGCCACTGAATCGCTTTCCCACCTCGTACAAAGTAGTGTTTAGTATCTAAATGGCCAATCATTAGGTCTCTGGTGTTACATAATGACTGGGGGGATGTCCTTGGCCTTGTGTAAGCTTCAAGTTAGTGTATGGTCAAAAGTTATCCAGTAATTTGGGAAGGGGGCTCCATTGAACAAGTGAGTTAACAGGTAATTCAGTGGAAATAAAGTATGGACGCAGTACCAAGTCTGCATAATAAAAATCCTGTTTTCCCAGGATGTACCAATGCCCTGGGTTGTGAATGGTATTTTGTAGGTGTTTTACTTGGCATCTTCCAGTCTCCTGGACCCTGTGGGTATGGCAAAGAGAGGCAAGGTAAAACTGGCAAGCGAACAGGTTTACTTTAGTGCTGGACCTATTAGCTAACTGCTATCCTTTCGCTTTATTTTCATTAACTAATTCGACCACAACATCCAAGAATCTGTGAGCTGCAATATTTTATGTTTTAAATACACGTCCGTGTTCTCCCCAGACCCTTTTAGCTGGGCACACCGCCCGTCACTTTTCAATAACCACCAGGCTGTTTTTAGGTGGTTACTAAATAGTTGGGTCACGGTAAGGGGGCTGCCATCCCCCTACAGCTTCTTCCCACCCAGGTTAAAAACATTACTGGGTAGAAAACTGCACGTTAAATAGGATTAATGTAGTCATAACTAATATTCTTGTTACACTGTGCTTATCATTAAGTAAAATGTATCTGGAGATGCTCACTTAAGTTGATAAAGTCCAGCCATGCATCGGAGGAGGGTGGAATTATGCAACCTTCAAAGAATGCATTTTCACATAAATGTGATATTTTATAGAGCTTTAAAGGTTGTGAAACCCTTGCATTACAAGAAATAACAGAGATGAAGAAAAATGGAAAATTACATAAAAGTCTTAAGTAATGGAATTTACCCATTGCCATTATGAGCTGTCATTAATGTTTCCCACTGCTTTTTTGTTAGGCTTTGCATTTATATTATAGAGTTTTGAGCTCCTAATTCTTTGCAGGCTTAATTGGAAAATAATTTAAAACAGCCAAGGAATTTTCGGTCATTAACCTAAAATAGATAAAGTTTAATGTAAATGTTATGGGAAGTTCTAAGCAAACTATATGTTGGCAATAAAAAAAGTTTATATATAGATGGCTTTTGTCCTTATTTTATTTATGACTACTGTTGTATCAACCGTGCGTGTACAGTCAGCAGTTGTAGAGTTCTCTGCACTTTACAACAAATCTTTAGGTTATAGAAAAGCGTTTGGGTATTCAGTAGTCTGAAACCTGAAGAAAAAAATGCTTCCAGAAACCGTGGTTATCCTTGTAGCTTACTGCTTCATTTTGTGTGTGTTTCCTAATCCTTCTTTAAATAATTTACCTTTTTAATGTAAGCATATATGTATGTAAATTATACTTTCATTGACCCCATAAAATATTTTCAGTATTTAAATAGTGCCATTTTAATATACAATACTTTACAGAGAACATTTAGAGAATTACTTACCAAAAGCTGCAAAAAAGATAGTATATGTGCACCCCTCTTGTTTTGGAAAATCCTACCAATGACATCCCCGTGGTCTTGGCACTCCCTCGAGGGAAGAATAATATTCATCATCCATTATGGACATGTATTCCCAATTATAAAGAAAAAAAAACTGGTTAACCAAAAATGTGCATGTGGATTCCAAACAACATTTTAAAAGTTTAGGAGCTCATTTAGACTATGTAGTTGTGGTTTGTATGCAATGTGAAAGGCAATCAAGGGTATGGGATAGTAACCAAATTATACAGTATGACCCAAATTGCATATCATAGGTTGTGGTGCATTGCAGTGTGTTACAAAGAAAGGATCATTTCTGGCTTTAGGCTTATTACTGCATTTAGTGCATATTATTTATTAGTGCATTGGTAGCCTATTTATAATAAATGGGCTGATTTCACAAAATGCATGTTCATGCGCCACAGTAGTCCTCCAAAGTATGAATAGACCCTAATTGGGACTTTTAGTTTTGTTATTGGAAAATATTTTCTAAATAAAATGTATAAAATGCTCAGATTTATAATGGTTACTTATTTGTCATTTATTAAAGCCAGGGGGCATGAGGTGATGTACATTATTATTATTCCACCACCACACAGTATTTATATAGCCCCGACATATTAGACAGCCCTTTACAAAGTCATAGCCATATCACTAACTGTCCGTCAAAGGGGCGCACAATCTATTGTCCCTATCATAGTCATATGTATTTAATACAGTCAAAGGTCAATTTTGGGGTAAGCCAAATAACCTGCTGCTGCATGCTTTTTGAATGTTAGAGGAAACCCACACAAACACGGGGAGAACCTGCAAACTCCATGCAGATAATGTCCTGGCTGAGATTCGAACCTGGGACCAAGCGCTGCAAAGGCCAAAGTGCTATTCCCTGAGGTCCCATGCGGACCCGTACATTGCAAAGTTTCATATGATATAAGTGTTCTAACTTCTGATTCTAATTTTTTTTGAGTTAAAACATTTGGGTTATATAGTATATTGTTTTATCTTGATATTCATTTCAGGCAGTCCTTCTGCAGTTTTTTTTTCAGCGGTTAAAATGTCAACTTTTTTTTTTTTTTTTTTTTTTTTTAGCCTTAATCAGAAGAGAAACCTTACGAAATTTTAAAGCTCAATTTATGAACAGAGTATAAATTCTGTGTACTTGGCAGCATATTTTACTGATGAAAGATGGTTGGCAAAGATGAGGTCTGACAGCTCTGGTATAGGAGGGGTACTTTACAAATTATTATTTTTCTTTCATTTCAGCTGGAGATTTTTTTTTTCCATCTGTAATGATGCAAGAAATCTTTTTTTTCATTCTCTCTAACATAGTGTCCCAAATAAGAATTCATTTCATTGGTCCAATAACGCCATTCCTATCCAATACAGCACAATAGAATCCTAAAGGTCTCATATGAATAGCTATGTTGGGGCGATGACAAGGTTCTCTTCAAATATGCTGACAGATGTACTAATAGACAGAATGTTTTAGCACAATGTAGACTCCAAGCCTAAAGTACACCAATGCCTGGATTATGGACTTTACAGTATTTACATATTGTTAATAATTCACCATCACAGTTCACTCCAGAGACATTCTGAATTTAGGTTTCAGTGGATTTTGGCAGGAAAAAAAGCAGAGGAACTCTGATTTCAGTGCCTATGTGCTGAACTTTGAAGATTTATTTCTTTACAGTACATGCAGCTACAAAGGCCAGTGAGCATTTTTATGTCCATAAACTTTGCTGTTGGCACTCTGGCTTGTTTTTTTTTATTGTCTGATGTTCCGGTTGATGGATGCAAGGTGGTAATCCAAGTAGTCAATACCTTGAGGATCTTAATCATTTACTTAGTTGTGCATCCATAGTATAGGACAGGCTTAAGGGATGGTATACGATCACCTCTTATATCATTAAGAAATGACCATGTGTAAGATTGTAAGTAGATGACCAGATGTAGGATAAAGTACATTCATGAGTGTCAATTGTTCACTGTAATCTTGGGGGCTAGGAGTTCTCAAAAGAAAATGATCTGTTTAAACTGCTAAAGAAGTGGTGTGGCTATGTTGTTTCACTTGGGACCTACCTGGTATTGGCTTTTTGGCACAACTTTCAGCATTTAGGAAATATACAGAGTTGACAAGTTTAAGGAGTTTAGGTGTATGTAAACCCCAACAATTCTTCTCTTCTAGTTTGTCAAATTCACTTTTGATTTTGTTTTATTATATTCCTAAGTGCAAAAAGATTCTGACTCTACCAGAAATCCATTAATTTGTAGTGAATTGGTAACGCAGTGCACGCACTGCACAGAAATCCCAGTGTGTCTTTTTTAGCCCTTCTACAGAACTCCTACCTCCTATGTCATGTAGAGAGGAGGTGTATTGTGGTACGAACACGTTTCCTTTTTTAGGGTAACAAGACTGTTCCTCCATAGACACAGTACACAGGAATCTTAGTATGAGAACTGGAATTATCACGTTGAAATGAAGAAGTAAAAAATCCAACTATGGTAAACTGAATGCAGCTTACTAGTAAGCTGCAAAATTTTTTATTCCTGCTCATGGGTTTAGATTCACTTAAAATGAAGAATGGAGGTTCTTTTCCGTCTGTTTTTGGCACCAACGAGGTCTACATCAAGTGCAAAAATGGAGAAGACTTCTAAATGTTGAACATGACCTCCCTTCATGAAACTGGTTGGACCTTTTCACTTTTACCTAATTTTACATTTCTAATACTATGTGACCTCTTATTTCTTTCCCCTCATGCTTAGCATTGTTAATAATTTATCCAAGCAGTCAACTATATATTATTTTTTCACATTCTTTAGGATATTGCACACATCTGCAATTTTTCATGTATAATTGATCAGCATCCAGCTCTATAAATTTTCTTGTTATGCCATCAGCGTAAGTTTAATGGCGTATCCTCTGGAGAGACAGGCATTCTTTATTCAGAGAAACCAATCTTTATACCACATAAGTGACAAAGGAAGTGGGGGTCAGATTATTGTACAGTTAGAGACCCAAGGAAGATTAAGGCGCACCAGTAAAGGAAGGCAGCTGGAACACTTGATGAAGAATTGGTATTAGACAAGTGTAGTGGAGCTAAAACGGGATCTTCGTAATTACTGTCTGGAGGCAGCATTTATTGGAAGACGAATGTTTACTGCAAAGCGGCAGGGATTTGCCAGGGGCCAGAACTGGATGAGCCCTACTTGCTCACTAACATTATTTTAATGTTAGGGGTAATCGGTGAAAAGCCACCAGCCAATATCCCATTAGGAAAATATCATCTATTAGTCTTTATTCAGATCCAGTGTGTCAGGATAATTCTTTGTTTACTTGCAATATTTCTCCGTAACCCAAAGCAAAAGGTAGTGGGGATATGCAAGATAAAGGAACCCAATTATACAAAATATTGTGGTAAGATTTGTAAAATTATAGATTTGTCTTCTCAGTTTGTCCTGGTGATCAGTGTTACAGGGAACAAAAGTAATGAGAAATCTTACATTTTACAGTTGACGCCAGAACAAAAAGTAAGGATAAAATCTTCCAGACTTCACTTGTTACAGGGACAGCTCTCATTTTGTAGGGATTTATTTCACTTACTGGTATATCAGGACAGAAAGAAAGAGTATATTACCCCATTAGGACACACAGCAAAAGTAAGATCGTACTCAGGCCTGGAGTTGAATGATCCCATGCGGCTCCTAATGGCTGGCACCTTGCAAGGAGCTTTGTCATTTGCACCACCATCTGCAGATTTGATAGTGGGTATCTCTTCCATCTAGATTCTGTGGGACTGCTGTGGGTAGAACCCACTTGTAGTGTCTCCCCCCAAGGCAGAGGTTTGCTGCCATAAGGAAGAAGTAACCACACTGCAACCTCACGGCCAATCTGAATATATCCTAACTGACTTATGGTTTATAGACACTGTAAGAAACAATTCTTGACTGGTGGCTTTGGCACATCACAATTGCTTTTGCAACACATGATTTAAATAATCCAGTTTGTCTTTTGAAAAGCAGAACACTAGTATGAGCTGTACTGAAAGTATTTAGCAAATCACATTATCATGATCGCTCTGAGCACTTTTGTAATATAGCTGATGTTTATTATTGCTTCAGCCTTAGTAGTAACACAGAATGATGTCATTCCTCCCACTCACATTCCACTTGTATATCTCTAAGCATGCAGGTCATCTCCTTACAGAACTCCTAACTTGTTTTTCCTGTGATAACAGATACTCTCGGCACCGATACCTGCAGTCAGAATTACACAATGTTGATTTTTTGGGTGCATGCATTAGGCAAGGTTAGAAGAACAAGGGGAGTCTTGTCATTCCAAAACTGCTTTGAGAATTACATGAAGCTATAGATAAAAACAAATCAAAAAAGGTTTATTTATATTTTGGAAAAGGGTAACGAAGGATTGACACCTCTGCCTGCTAATTGTTTGCATTCTGAATACCATTGTGGAAATGTTGCCTTAACTTTCTGTCCCACAATAATAATACAAAATGTGGGGAATACCCCTGTTAGACAGTTAACCCTTTAACTAAAGTTCTTTAGTGGAAGATTTCCCCTCCCCTTTTGCTATATGGGGACAGCTGTAACATGGATTTTCCAGTAGTCGCCAGTACCAATGAGGGGGAATCTCCCCAGGAGGTGCACAGGTGTACGGGAAAAAATGTTATCCCACATTTGCTTACTACTAAGGAGATATATTGTTATATTGAGACTCCATGGATCATTTTTGTTATTGCCACTCTGGGTTCAATCTCCATTATGAACATGGTCTTAATGTTGATATTTTCCTATATTTTTGGGGTTTCCTCCTCTTATTCTATACTGGTTGGATACCAAACCAACCAAAGTGAAAGCAATGACTGATGGAAAGGGTTCTGTGTATTCTGTAAAGCACAGTGGAATATTCATACTCCATATCAATGTATTTGTTTCATATTAAGGAGCCAGATGCTTTCCTATTTTTTAACCTTCACTAAAATTTGTGTATGGATAACCCCTCCGTTCTTGTTTCAGGTCTAGTCCTGAGTTAAGTATTTTTTGTATCACAGAACAGTTGTCATGTGCAGTGATATTTCTGCTTTCCTATGGAGCCCGGGAGGTGAAGTGTTTTAGTAAAGATAACATTTAGGTTTATAGAGAGCTTCTCATGCAGTAGTTCTGTCAGGAGAATTTTGTGCCTAGCAGCCATTAAATAATGAATCGAAAACACCATCCTCAAATTTTTTTTTTTTTTTGGAATAATGTTGTGCTGAAAGGGCTTTGCACAGTTTAACATTTTAAGGATTCTGTAAGACTTAACCACTTTAGTTATTTCACTTTTGCCAACAAATATCGCTGACGTATTTTACCACAAATTTGAGGAAGCAGAAGTTGAAGTGTTTATTTTCTGGCTACATTTAGGGATAGAGAGAACTTGATATTCAGCCTGACTTGTTGGGTGTATTCATACCATGCATTGTGTAATATTTCCTTGGGCATTGGTGGGAAAAGAAAGCATGAAAGCAGAAGTTCATCTAGCAGCATGTGTTAGCAGGTAGTCATTGCAACCTCACTTCCTGTGATTCTCTAAACAAAGGAGGAAGACCGGAGCTAGACTCCATGGCAAGTATCCAGCATGTGGGTGAGCTCACACAAATTCTCCAAAATGCAATTTTTTTGATCAGTATTGAAATTTCTTTGCCTACTAAGCTAAATACCAGGCAGTTTTTCCAAGCAATCATGTTGATTAGTGTAAATATAAAGTATTACCTTTAGAACTAAACTTTTATCCAATATGTAGCTGTGGTTGCATGTAGCTAATCTCAGAGATTTAAGAGTTCTCATTCCTTTTAGTTTCCAGTTAACAGTTCGAGGTCTTAGTTTGCTCACTTTATGTAAAATTCTTTAAAGCGGAACTAAAGACTCCGTAAATCATCTATCTGCGTTCCATTGCAGGGCGCAACCATCATCCTTTCTTTTTCTTCCTAGAGGCTATCTTAGTCCATCTTGATTAATTCCCACGCTCCTATGCATCCTTGGCACAAGCAGGAGGAGCAGGGATTGGTGGGTGGGTGCCCATGTGCAGCTCATCGCTTTCACATTTCACTGGTGTGATCAGGCAGGTAAGTCAGGTTATTGCAGAAGGGACATTGCCGGTCCCTTTCTGCAATTCCAACTTGCCTGATCCTTTATTTGGTAACCTGGGACTACCTCCACTTTTAATTATAACTTTTTCATGTAAACCCATTGATTTTACTTCAATTCTAGGATGCTTAGAAATGTAGTCTATTATTTTTCCTATATTGGGGGTTACATTTGTTTGACCTGGCCAGTGACTAAATTTGAGAAATTAGGGCAAATAGCTGTAATGTAGTGTACCAGCACATTTGACTTCTGACATAATATTTATATCTATACACATACAGTATATATTCATATTTACTTAGCAATCTGATTGCTTTCAGATTTTGCCATGTTTGGTTTGCGGATGGAAGTACACCTACATATTTTCTTTATCAAAATCACAAAGTGAATTGATATTTGCAGTTGTTTCATTTTCTGTTTTATGCCAGAACAGGTCAGTCGAAAACATTACGTGAACTTGAGTCTGTTGAAACAGTGCAGCTTTTTGAAAACAATGGCTGCTGAGATTCAATACCTGACTTTTTTTTTTTTTTCCCCCTCCTCTCACTTTAGGTGTGCATGGATAGGTGGCTTGAGTGCCAAAAGCTGGAACTGGAATTGCTTTTTGGGACTGCAACCCTTTTCTATTTATAGAAGTTGTTGTTGCTGCTGTTGTTATTATTTATTATTATTATTCAACAGAATTTATATAGCGCCAACATTTTATACAGAGCTGTACATTTAAATAGGGGTTGCATATGACGGACAGATACAGACAGTGACACAGGAAGAGGAAAGGACTCTGCACTGAGGAGCTTACAATCTTCTTTTTTTTAATTATTTTTATTAAAAGATAATAAGGTACATACAGAGAAAAGAAAACCAAGTGATCATAACATACAGTTAAAAAAAAAAGAACATACAGCAAGGTTAGGTTCTAACAATACATGTATGCAAGCTTGTGGCTTAACAGCTAACCGCATAGGAATACAAACATTGTAACCAACCAGTTGTGCTGTATCAGTAGCAAGAACCATGATATCTTAAGGTTTTCAAAAACATTTAAGAGTTAAGAATGAGAAAAAGAAAGAGAAAAAGGGAAGAAGGAAAGGGGGGGGGGTGGGGGGGGTGAAGGGGGCATTGACCAATTACAGCTGGGAAGGATACTCTGAAACAGTGGAGGAGTTTACAATCTAAAGCTACGTACACACTTCCAATTATTATCGTCGGAAAACGAACGACGAACGTTCCTGCACGATAT